>NC_056058.1:90571028-90882695 GCF_016772045.2 Ovis aries | reverse complement strand
GAGTGCACACAATGCCAAATTAACTTCTGATACATTTAATTCAAGGACTAGGAAATCTCAGCAGTGAGTTTCCCGTCCTGTCTGTCTGAGGAGGAGAAGCACTAATAGATCGTAGTTTATGCTGGTGGTTGTGTGGGAAGAGACAGACTTAGGGAAGCTTTGCTTTCTTCTGACAACTTAGTGACAGAAAGTAGTAGTATGGTAGATTTCATCGTGACACCCACAGGAAGGAGTGGCAGGTTGGGTTCCTGTGGAAGTGGGTTAGGATCAGAACTATGGAAAGGCAACATCTGTTCCTCACTCCTGTTCATTGTCTTTTTTTTTCTTTTTCTTTTGCGCTCTGTGATAGTCTCTCCTCCTCCCCACCTCTCTTATTATACGTTTGATCATGATAACCTTCCCCACAAGGAGTCCCTTCATGTCTTTTTCACTCAAGGTTTCTTCGTATAACTTACTTTGAATGGCATTGCCTCTCCTCCCTTCAGACGTATTGATATTTTGTAGATGTTTGACCCCTGTTCTTTCACGCACATACGCCTTAGAAGAACAACGTCTAAGTATCTGCCGCTTTACCATTTCCCGTTAACCCTCTTCTTCAGTTGTTCCTCTGAAAGCATCTCTGTTGCTCTCTTATCTCCATACCATGTCTGTTTCATTTGTAATCTCACTAGAGAAAACCTATGTGTAACTCTGTGTCATATATTGCCTTTTATATTATTAACACTCAGGAAAATAGTGTAAGGACTCCGCTCTGCAGTGCTGTCAATCTGCCACCTCTCAGGCACTGCTTTAGAATTCCAAAAATGTAAATGAAGTAATTAACCCGATATGAAACAGTGACATATAATTGACTTTCTAAATTAGTGAACTACTGACTCTTCTTTATGTCTTCACCATTTTATGGGATTTCGCATTGGGTAAATTGGCTACTTAACAAAAGGTGTGATGTAACAAAAATTTCTGCTTCCTACCATAATAAATACTGATGCTTATTAAACATCCGGTACCGTGCTGCCTAAGTATATTTATTTTAGATTCTTTCTGTTGGAATTATTTCATAGTCATGAAGCTAAGGCAATATTTAATGTTAGTCAAATATAAACCCCGTATCATTGACTCAACTCGTGGAATAGCCTTGAAAGAAATGCTAATGAATAGACACATGAAGGAAAATGGAATCTGGAAAAAAAAAAATAGCCCAGAGACTAATTCTCCTTCGTTCACACATAAACCCTTCCCCAGTGTAAATTTTTCAGTGCCATCTTGCCTCCGCGCTGTCATCAGATGTCTAAATAATAGGTTTCAGGGTTCTCCTCTTCCTGTTAGTGATCTGAAGTGTTACTCTAGCGTTCTCTATTACAGTGGGCATTGATAGAGGACACTTACGGCATAGTGACTGTTGTTTATGGTTCCCTAGTACATGAACCGGAGAAGGCAATGGCACCCCACTCCAGTACTCTCACCTGGAAAATCCCATGGGTGGAGGAGTCTGGGGGGCTGCAGTCCACGGGGTCGCAAAGAATCGGACACGACTGAGAGACTTCACTTGGACTTTTAACTTCCATGCATTGGAGAAGGAAATGGCAACCCACTCCAGTGTTCTTGCCTGGAGAATCCCAGGGACGAGGGAGCCTGGTGGGCTGCAGTCCATGGGGTCGCAAAGAGTCAGACACGACTGAAGCGACTTAGCAGCAGCAGTAGCAGCAGTACATGAACTCAGAAGTGCTCTTTTACCACATGTGGTATATGTATGTGTTTTCTAAATGTGATATGAAGGTACAGCCACAGACATAGAGGTAAATAGCTACTTTCATTCAAACCCCGTGCTTTCTTCCACCCAATGTGTATATGGTTTTGTGCAGTAGAGACAGTCTTTAAAAGTCATGTCTCAACTGAACATATTTCGAACCTTTTACATCCACAGACTCTTTCCAGAAATGTGAGATGTCCTTTCATAAGAAAAGCGACTCCAACATATCGTCAGAATCATATTTTTAAATTCTGACTTAAAGGATTGTTCTGTGTTTTTTGATCAGTACAGTGTACATTGAAACAGCCTTTATAAGTAATTAGTTGAATAGACATTTCTTCCAGTAACAGTGTTCAGTTGTTTAAGCAAGCAAACAGGCTCTAGGTATTTAGCATAAGTTTCTAGGTAGAAGGTCCAAGGTCTAAGTTTCTAGGTCCAAGGACGTGGAGATCCTTGTTCATATATTTTCAAACAATGTAGGAAGCCTATGACTTACATTTATTACAGTGATGCCACTTTCCCTTTTAAAAATGGGCATCACCTCTTCCCCAATGTTTGGCAAGCTCTTATAACCCAAAATTGGTTAACACATGTTTTGGTGGTCTTACTTTATTTATCACAGGGTCAATGCCTGTACTAGAATCTAAAAGTAAAAACTTCCCCAATATGTGTAAATTAGACCAGTACCACACCATTTCTATGTAAACCTGTGCCTACAGTTGAACAAATATGGTCAAATGAAGATTATCCTGATTTTCTAGAGGCCAAAACTCAAAAACGTCTGAAGGCATAGAGTAAATAATATCTGGAAAAGAATCAAAATCACAAATGTCTTTAGTCTGAAAATTTATATACCTCAGTGTTTATTTTCCTTTTATCATAGAAAATAAAGGCTAAGATCTAAAGAGCTGACCTCGCTACTTTTACAATGAAATTTTTCAGTCCCTGGTCGCTTTGCCTTTTCCTTGCAACACTCCTAGGTATGGTTTTATAATGGCAGACATTAAAAAGTGATGATGCATACTTTATTTGAAGTTTGGAATTGTTTTGTAACTGCACTTAGGCTTGAAATCACAAGTGTACCTTGCTTTCACTGACATATACATTTCATTTGAAATTCAGAAAATCAAATTATACCCCAATAGATTTATAGGATACCTTTTAAAATTTGTGCTTTTGGTTTCTTTATGCTTTTCAATAATCAGCTTTTCTGTCTTTTAATTTTGTGTTTTTCCCTTTTTAATCTATAGTTTAGGGATAATGCAAAAATTTGATGGGCTAGATAGTACAGAGTTAGATTGTGAGACCTGAAATCTAAGGTAAATTTACTTGATCTCATAGATATCAGTTAAATCATAATGTAAGCTTGAGTACATAGATACAACAATAGAGTGCTCGGCATTTTGGAAAAAATGATTTAGATTTGAATGGACAAGGCTAGTGCTTAATTTCAGTTTGGCCTGAGGGGGACATTGTGACATACCGCCCAGCAACTCCTTCATTAAAGAACGTGTTGCCCCACGTCCTGGGAGCGCCCTCGGCGGACAGTCTTCAGCTGCCAGGTTCATCAGGCATTGTCCTGGCCGCTGTGGGATGGATATTCAAAGAGAGAGTGGTGTGGGAGATTAAGGGCCCAGCTGCCTGAGACCCAACTTGGGATGACTCTAAAGGGCCATTCTAGGTCCAGAGCTCCCCCGGGGTTGTGCATGGTTGTCTTGGACCTGCATCTGACCTTAACAGCTCTCTGCCATTCTTGCTTTGCACCCCTCCCTCCCCGAGATGCTGATTCCCAGGGCACTCCTTTGTAACACCCTGCATGCTAAATTCAGTCTCAGAGTCTGTCCCTGGGGAACCCATCTGTGTTCATCTGTGTTAGTCCCTCAGTCGTGTCTGACTGTTTGCAACCCCATGAGTGGTAGCACACCAGGCTCCTCTGTCCATGGAACTCTCCAGGCAAGAATACTGGAGTGGGTTGTCATTTCCTTCTCCAAGGGATCTTCTCAACCCAGGGATTGAGCTCGGGTCTCCTGCATTGCAGGCAGATTCTTTACTGTCTGAGCCACCAGGGAAGCCCAGCTTATGCTCTCTTTCTAAATATGCCAAATCAGACATTGCTCTGACTTCCTAACCATCACTTTCCCTGTTCTGTTCTGTTTCTGTAAACAGCACCTCCATTCATTCCGCAGATAATTTTTGAGCAAATACTATGTGCCAGTCACTGTGTAGAGAAAGAGATGTGGCGTTGACTTGGAAAATATGATCCTTCCCCCTTGGAGCCTACATTTCAGTGGGAAAGAAAGATAGTGAATGAGTCTTTACCAGTGTAAGTATTTAAGATGGAGAAGTGTAGGGTATTATGTACAGATAGTCATGGTATAAAGACACAGGATTTAGAGTTAATAGGTCTAGCTGAGCCACATACTAAGTGTGTGAATATGGGCAAGTCACTTTCTCTAAAAGCATCGATTTCCTCATCTGTAAAACAGGTTCATAATCAACTACCAATCTGCTTTAAAAGAAATTGTTCTAATAAGATAATCTATATACTATAAACACTCAAAATATTGAGTCTCTACAGAATTTATCAGAATCTGACTTCCTTCCTAAATTGTGAGTTCTTCCTAAAGGTCAAAAATCAACCTAATGGTAATAATGTATTATCTAGAAAGGTTGATAAATTAGAATATCACTCCCCCTGTTTACAGTAGGTGGCAGAGTATACAGTCTTTAAAATATATTGAAAATAACACAGGTAATTGGCATCTGAACTTTTAATAAAAATATTGTTAAATTTATAGAATAACTTTGAAAACTTTAATGAAATTTCAAATACACCAAACATCTATGTGCAAATTCAATAAGTTTTTTTTTCTCCAAAGGTAGTGAAGTATAATTGACAATTAAATTCTGTGTATTTTTAAGGTATACAACCTGATGACTCCAGTATCTGTATACATTGTGAAATGTTCAGCCACAACCGAGCCAGTCATATCCATCACCTCACCCCTAACATAAAGGCTTTTTAAGAGGAATTTGTAAAATAACATGATCTTCTGCACTCTGGTTATCTGCTATATATCTTTGTGGCAAGAAATCCATCTCTTTGTGTTTTTTTTTTTTCCCAAAACTTGAAGAAAATGCTTGTTTTTAAAAACTTCAGTATATTAACATTCTCCCAGCTGAATATATAGGTCATATATATTCCAGTATATATATGGGAATATATGCCTGCCCCTGCCAAATCCATATATATGCACACATGTATATACAGCAGAGTATTTCTAGTGTATGCCAATTACCAAAGGCTATAAGTGGTTTTTAAACTGAATATTGTGAACCTGCTACTTAGTTGCATCAGAAACATTCCTTGGTATGTAGTACATTTACAGCGTTTTAAAAAGTTTTCTCGGTTTTCCATTTAAGACCATGTATTGTCACCATTTAAGCATCTCCTTTGCTAAGCCTGCCTTGATTTTTTGGACTGATGGTGTTTTTAGTCCTCACTTGCACGTTTATAAGACTTCCCTGGTGGCTCAGACGGTAAAGCGTCTGTCTACAATGCGGGAGACCTGGGTTCCATCCCTGGATCGGGAAGATCCCCTGGAGAAGGTAAAGGCAATCCACTCCAGTACTGTTGCCTGGAAAATCCCAGGGACAGAGGAGCCTGGTGGGCTACAGTCCCTGGGGTCACAAAGAGTTGGACACGACTGAGCAACTTCACTTTCCTTTCCTTTCCCTACATTTATAATATATCCACTTTCTATATATTCTTCATCGTTTTCAAATCTGTGTTTTATTTTATCTTGCTGACTTGTGGGCACTCTCCTAAGATTGCATAATAAAACATTTAATCACACAAGTCATCTTGATGAACCCTTACACTGTTTTTTTAATCTGTGACCTCTTTTATTTTTTTTTCTTACAACTAGCTTGCTGTTTTCTTGATTAGTAAAGTAAGTTTCTCACACTGTTGCTTTTTTTTTCCCCCTCACGTCGTGTGTTTTCGTAAGGCACTGGTCCTCTTTCCCTTCTCCCAGATTGTCAGTCAGTTAATATGCGTTTTGTTTTGTTTTCCCCTTCTCAGCCTGCCTTCCACATGCCTTTTTGTTGCTGAAGGGGTCTGCACGTGGCACACGGTCTAGGCAGGAAAGGAAAGGGAAGTGGTCGCTGCTCTCCTCTGGCCGCCTGCAACAGTAAATCATAACTTGCCATTCCCTGACTGGTGGCTGGAGACTTATCTTCATAAATGCACGTGACCCAAGAAGTTTCGGTTTGCACACCCTGTCCCTCGGGGTTCTTGCCTGCAGAGAGCCTTTTTCCTTCCTGAAACTAGACAAAGGTTGTAAGAATTGAAGTGAGGGCTTCAAAGCACAGGAAGAGGGAATGTTGTCTTATCCTGTGGCTACCGTGGAGCTCCAGCTGGCCCCGTTTACCTACCCAGGGTGTGAGGCTACATGTGCGTCTGCGAAGGGCCACACCATGCTCAGGCTTGCCCTGAAGTTTTGAATTGGAGAACTTTGGGGAGTATTTCTTGTGTGTTTAACTGCATGGTTATTGGTTTTTTTTTTTTTTTCATGATAACTCTCTAGGTTTAGGTACATCCTCCAGTGGCTAAGCATTGAGCACAAAGACTTACTCATTTGCTAGAGTGACCTTTAACTTCTGTATGATATGTATGCACATACACTAGGGCTGAGCAGCTAACATTATACATATTTACTGTCCAAACCCAAACACTTTTAACAGTGAAAGGAGACACTATTAATAATTGACCAGGTCAGTAGGCATAAAGCGGGACTGCCCTGGGCCATCTAAAATGTATGGTTATCCCGTTTATACCTGGTTATTCATGTTGATGTATGGCAAAACCAATGCAGTATTGTAAAGTAAAATCAAATTTAAAAATAAATAAATAAATAAAAGCATTTAAGCAAGTCCAAATCAGTGTATGTAATGGAGGTGAAACTAGGCTACAACCACTTTATTCAGGTGGGTGTAGTCATTGTATGACACTTCTTAACTACCCCCTCAGTGCAAATGTTGATGTCACTGAAATGTACACAGATACCATATCTAAAAGGAAGGATACATTTTTGAAATTTAAAATCAATGGCAAGGTAATGATAGTAGCTGACAGTATTAATCGTGTATCTGCTTTATCACGTTTATCCTTCAGCCACTCTATGAAGTGTGATACCCACTTTTGTTATTGTTATAATGATTACTTTTGATTCATTATAATTTTATTATTCCCACTTTTGTATTCTTATAGCAATTAGCAAAAACTAAAAATTTAAGGACATCATATTCAAGAGCCTGTGCGTGCTTCTAACTACAACGCTATACTGCCTTCCTCTGGACATACTTTATATCTCTGTGATTATCTTTTTAAAACCATAGTCAGATACACTCCCTTCTATGTAAAAAAAAAAAACCAGCAGTAAAAAGACTGTCTCCACCAGCCTGGCACTGCTAAGCCATGGCTCCATGCTTTGTTGCCAGTCCAGTAATTCTGAAAGGGTTCACTGGTTCCTAGAAAGTGAGGTTGCCACAGAATGACTTCAGTAGTTCTGTTTTAATTTTCAAGTGCCTGGTGCTGTTACTGGTCTAGTATTCTGATTACAGGATTTTAAACAGACACGATAATCAGCTCTTTTTACTCAACCAGGTGGTTTTAGAATTATTGAACCACAAACTCTTAAGGAAAATGCAGCCCTTCATAATTTTTTTCATTTATGGATTTTATAGCTCTTTAAAAAATAATGCTGTCATTAAATGCATTCTCAGTTAAGCTTCTGTTACCTTCTACGTTGAGGAAAGAGAATGCACTGGTTTACACATCTGGAGTAGTTTGCGTTGTGTGTTTTTGTGGGATCACGTGTTATAATTGTGTACTGTGTGCCAAGTCCTCTGCTAGTTGCTTTATATTCAGTCTGTGGCATCTCACCATAACTCTGTGACTTAGCTTATTTATTATCTCCCTTTGACGTGGAATAAAAGAGAGGCCTGGAAAAAGTTTAAATAATTAACTCAAGGTGTTAACTACCAGAAGTGGCAGAGTGGGGATTTGAACCCAGAGAATCTGACTCCATCATCCTTGAACCTAACCACCGTACTCCTTATGAAGACTGCTTACTTGAAAGTGTCTACTTTCAAAGGAAAAGCAAAAACAGTGAGAGCTGAGTGTCATGCTTGTCTGAATTTCCTGCTGGGCAATTTAGTCTTCTTATTTCATCTACCAAAGTGTGTGTATATTTCATTATGATGAGTAAAGGTACTTCAAAAGCCTTGCGTGACAGAACCAAGGTTTTTATGTTGCAGCATAGGTTTTTGTGGGTAGCATGTTACTGGGATCAACCTGTACAATAGACTCTTCAGGAAGACGTTAACAGAAAAGACTCTGCCAAACCCAGTGTCGGCCGATTAGTCATCTTGGCCCTAGGCACATTTTCAACTGAGTAGGCCCAAGAGCACAAAAGGTAGTACACACACAAGGAGACATACAAGGAGAAAAAATGATGGGAGGCGCTCGTGAAGATGGCACTTGAGTAGAAGCACTGAGTGTAATTACCATCTGCAATGAAAATGTGAAAAGGTCCTTTCCAAACTTTGAAACAACTTAACTTGAGGAGCTCTAGAGGGAGCTGATCTATTTATGTATATATACATATATATATCTTTTTTTTAAAGATATCTCAGACTTCAACTGTGCTATTAACCAGAGTGATGATTCATTCATGCTCATACAGTAATAATGATCCTCAGATTCATAAATGTACAGTAGTGTCAGGTCTTAATCTGAAGGAGACACGCGTTATTTGATTTTCTTTGAGACTGTTCTTTCCTGTACAAGTGATTCACATGCTGTAATCCTCATAGTACATATGTGTAACACATGTCAGAATTTAAAAAGAGAGTAATGGCTTTTGCTGATGAAAGACTTTAAACTATTTTCCTCAAAAACATTAAGCATGCAAATATAAATATAGGCCTGAATGTGCATATATTCCTCCCTACCCCTAAGCCACACTGGCTCTTTCAGGAGGTCCCCTTGGACTTTAAAATATAAGACATATTTATTCTGAGTGCTGTGGCTGCTGGGTCACACATATGGGAGAATAAAATTATCTATTTCACCTTTAGGTTAGGATGAAGACAACCCAATTCAGAGTTCATTTCTTCTTCAGATGGGGGAGTATTGAATCTAGTACTGACTTGGATTTGTAACTTCCAAAATCCAAGACCCTGGAGGAGAGACATGAATCTGCTCCCACAGATTTCATGTCAGAGCATCCTTATAACGTCAACATTTCCCTGCCTTCAAAAACGTATCTTCTAAGCTAAGACAAGGAGAGCAACTTTTTCATTTAATTTAGGAAAAATAGTAAACGCTTTAAGTTTTCCTTTGCTAAAAGTAGTCCACGATGGAGTTCTGGAAGAAATGAAACCCACGGAAAAGTGAACAGTTTGTAGGTACAGAAAGGGAATTAAGGAACTTTCAGGGTGACATGAAGTATTTGGATTGGTTCAGGTACTTGTGGAGGTAGTAAGCAGGTACCTCACTGGAGGGCCTTGGAGAAAGCATAGTGAGGGAAGTTAGGTGGGCAGAAAAGGCCTACCTGATTCCTGGGGAGAGCTGGTAGCAGCCCTATGAAAGGACCCTGTGCGCATGGAGGGGGCAAAGGTCGCTGCTGCTGACTCTGGCCCTCCCTTGCCCCCTTCTGGTGCTCTGGTCTCCATCTAACCAAACACTCCTAAACTCAGGAAGCTGTCTTATCTTGTTACACTTACTTAATGTTTAAAATCTTACTTTTAACTCTGGAAGAAAAAAAAAAATCGGTATTTTTTGCTCTGAATTTCAAACACATGGAAAATTTTAATAATAAGGTAAGCCTGCATACAAATGGTATATGTTTTTACTGTTCAAACTACTTGGTATTTACTGGGTTAATCTTGTCAGACTGGTAACATGCAATCCAGTGAAGGAAAGTACAGATTAACTGTATATAAGCCAAGGTGAAAGAACATTATAACAAAAAATTGAATAAATGGAATAAATAGGATTAAGGGGAAGCAAAAATATCAGATGACAGCATCAAATATTTTGTACTAATTCTCAAATCATCAATATGATTTATAGAAATATTCAGGTTCCTTGTTATCCTAGACAGCAACCTACTCCAGTATTCATGCCTGGAAAATCCCATGGACCGAGGAGCCTGGCGGGCTACAATCCACGGGGTCGCAAAGAGTCAGATACGACTGAGCGACTTCTGTATGTAATAATTTTTAGTGTTATTGATAATCTGATATTGCTCATGGCTGATTTCTCTCTGAGCATCATTTTTAGAATTTCAATTTTCTTTACTGATTTGGATTTGAATTTTTTTAACCATTCCTTTAACTATCCAAGTCAATGAAAAAGGAATTAATCAAGTGAGTTTGTTTATATAAGAATATAACAATATATTGCTGAGAAATAGACCCATGTGACCCAAATGAAAGAACAGAAGACATAAAGTCATGGTCAAGTGAGAGTTGTGTCATTTTATGTGGCCCCAGACAGAGTCATGTCTGTGTGGCCATTAACCAGTTTCTCAGCTTCAGTTTCCTCCTCCCAAATGGGGAAAATGATACAAATTATACATTTATTTCAATACTGTTTCAGAATGAAGTAAAAGTATTCATTTTGAAATTTATGAAGTGCTATGTAGAAATATTAAACACAAATAAAAGCAATATTTTAATTGTAACTTTGCCACATGTAACCTAATACGCCATGAACTTTAGGATAATATGTCTGGGTTACCAATTTTTTTTACTTTTATTGAACTTTTGATACTACACTGCCATCAGTCAATTCAGTCACTCAGTCATGTCTGATTCTTTGCAACCTCATGAACTGCAGCACGCCAGGCCTCCCTGTCCATCACCAACTCCTGGAGTTTACTCAAACTCATGTCCATTGAGTTGGTGATGCCATCCAACCATCTCATCCTCTGTCCCCTTCTCCCACCTTCAGTCTTTCCCAGCATCAGGGTCTTTTCAAATGAGTCAGTTCTTTGCGTCAGATGGCCAAAGTATTGGAGTTTCAGCTTCAGCATCAGTCCTTCCAATGAATATTCAGGACTGATTTCCTTTCAGATGGACTGGTTTTATCTCCTTGCAGTCCAAGGGACTCTCAAGAGTTCTCCAGCTAAACAGTTCAAAAGCATCAATTTTTTGACGCTCAACTTTCTTTATAGTCCAACATCCATACATGACTACTGGAAAAACCGTAGCTTTGTCTTTATGGCTGAAGTCACCATCTGCAGTGATTTGGGAGCCCAAAAAAATAAAGTCTCTCACTGTTTTTCCATTGTTTCTCCAACGATTTGCCATGAAGTGATGGGACTGGATGCCATGATCTTTGTTTTCTGACTGTTGAGTTTTAAGCCAACTTTTTCACTCTCCTCTTTCACTTTCATCAAGAGGCTCTTTAGTTCTTCACTTTCTGCCATAAGGGTAGTGTCATCTGCATATCTGAGGTTATTGACATTTCTCCCGGCAGTCTTGATTCCAGCTTGTGCTTCATCCAGCCCAGTGTTTCTCATGATGCACTCTGCATAGAAGTTAAATAAGTAGGGTGACAGTATACAGCCTTGATGTACTCCTTTCCCTATTTGGAACCAGTCTGTTGTTCCATGTCCAGTTCTGTTGCTTCTTGACCTGCATACAGGTTTCCCAGGAGGCAGGTCAGGTGGTCTGGTATTCCCATCTCTTAAAGAATTTTCTAGAGTTTGTTGTGATCCATACAAAGGCTTTGGCATAGTCAATAAAATAGAAGTAGATGTTTTTCTGGAACTCTCTTGCTTTTTTGAGGATCCAGCGGATGTTGGCAATTTGATCTCTGGTTCCTCTGCCTTTTGTAAATCCAGCTTGAACATCTGGAAGTTCACAGTTCACATACTGTTGAACTATACTGCCATACTTAAGACATTATAACAACAACAACAAAATAATGGCATCTTTCTTCTTTCAAATATTGGTATTGGGCTCATGAGCTCTTACCATTTTTAGAAATTAAGATCCCTTTGAGCATCTAATAAAGCTGAGCATCCTTTCCCAGAAAAATATTCATGTCACATACAGATAGAATTTTGCAGAGAATTTCAAACATCTCCTTATCCCTGGATCCTAATAAAAAGCACATCTTCACCTTAAATTGACGTAGAGTAGGGCTTTGGTCACTTGGCTTCTTTCTTTTCAGATTTCTGAGTTTTCCACACCATCACAGTCTTCTATTATGGACTGTTAAAGAAGTTGTCTTCCTCCCCGTCTATGCCTCCACCCTTTCCTTGCTTTAGCTATGTTGCTTCTAAGGTCTGGCTCTTACACAGTCTTGGTTCCTGTGTTCAGTCTCCCCCTAGCCAGCACTGCCATTCTCCAGCATTTTCCATCAGTGCTCAGTCCCAGTTAGGGAGCGAATGGGGGCTAGAAACCGCCCCGACAAATGCAAAATGCAGAGGCTTTGGACCGAAATGGCAGCTGCAAGTAGGTCAGCACTGCCCATTGCAGCAAGGCCAGCACAGAGGAGAATCATCAGGAAAACTAAACTGTAAAGATTTTCACCGATTTACAAATCTCCTAATCCTTTACAGTCAAATATTTGAAAATTTTTGTGACTGAGTTCATTTGTAAACAGCTCTTGATTCAGAGCCTCTGGAATCTGACCATTCCCCTCCTCTAGTAATATAATATGAAAGTGCTTTTTAAACTGTAAAGAACTAAAACAGTGTAAGGGAGGATCATGCTGGATTATAATGTGATTTGATGAGATGTGAACAAAAGTTATACATCATCACCTCCCTTTGTGTGAAATGTCAGCCAGATGAACAAACAGACCAAACCCCCCCCCCCCCCCCCCCCGCCTCTCCCCCGGTAGTTAATCTATCAACTGTATATTTTTCCAGGTTTGTAAAATTTTAATCCCCAGATCTTCTACTTTTGCACTAAATCCTCAGCCTTTTCAACTCTTAACTGTATATCATTTCACAAATGGCCCTTGATATCTAGTGTCTTCAGTCACTACCACCTTTAAGTCAGCATGTGTTAACAACAACCAAAAGAAAATTGAGCACAAATATTTTTGAATGCAGACATATTCTTAGAATACCAGGAGACCACAGTGTTCTTATTTGGTAATTTCAGCAACAGTCGTTCTCCGTGTCTAAAAATGTTCCTGTTTAGAAAATGAGAATAAGGACATAGAAGTTCTTCATGAGCCAGGTGGATTCCCTGTTGTGGAACTGAGAGTTTTATTAGCTGATGTTGGTTTAAATTTCTGTATTCTAGTGCCATTTGGAGAATCTTATTTTTAAAATAAAATCTAGAAGCAGGTAGCACACTATTTAATAATGAATATGAAGTCCTGAATTGGAGTATTATTTTATGCTTTTTAAAATATTATTGGTATTGCCAGGTGAATGTTGCAGTAATATCATCATGCTGATAACCAGCATTGATTTTAAGATTTGCACATTACATAAGCAGAAACCACAAGACACAAAGATTTAAGGTGCAGAAATGCTGCTGAGGCAGCATTAACAGTGAATTAGATTCCCATTAGGTCCTGTTCAGTGAAAGGGGATCTGCATATGTAGAGTTTAAAGGAATTTAACAGAGAGAGAGAGAGATTTTTAATTCAAAATGCCAACAGGCATCATTTGGTATTAGAAACATGGCTTGCACTGTTTTCTGTGTGAGCTTTCATCACCGTTCAGAATTCTTCCTTTTTTAATGCAGTAATTTATTTTTATAGACAATAAATTAATAGCGCATGATAGAGAAATTGCTCTTTTTTAGAGGGAGAAAAGACATTTGATGCAAAGAAAGAGTGAGAGCTATGAAATTTGAGACTATTAGATATTGTATTATAACTAATTTTTTATTAAGCTTTCTTATGTTTGTTGTGTCAAATTAGAGTTACTAGTGTTAGCTGAGTTAGAATATTTTTGATTCTTTTAATCTAGAACTATTATTAAATATTTCTCAGGTTTTTTTATCTTGCAGACCTCTGATAAATTCTTCCATTTCTTCAAACCAAGTGACTCTTTTTAAAGCTTTAGAACCATTTAATTTTATAAAAACAACATTCTATAAAAAGAAAGTATAATCATTTTTCTGCATAAAGAAATATATTAGAAAACAAAATGACATTGATAATACGAAGAGAAAGGTTTTTGTGGGCATTTAAAACACCAAGGAATTATGAGGCCATGGTGAAGAGCTGGCTAGTTAAAATGGGGAAATCAAAGCAAGATATCTTTCTTTACTAATGTACCATCTACTGAAAATTAGCAGAAGTTAGTCCTGAGTTGCTGAGAGTGAAGCCCCGGTACTGACTTCCCTGAAGCACTGGAATAGGAAGTGGTGGAAGAAACTTGTAATAGACGCCCTCAGGGATTCCTCCTTGTTTCCCCTGTGATCCCTTTAATCCTTGAATTGTCAAACCACATGGAAAATAATAGAGCTGTGTAGTTCTAAGTCTTAAGTGGTATTATCTTTTAAAAATATATATATTGCATCTTTTCACATCTCTGAACAAGAATAGGGCGTGTGTTCAGCATAGAAAAGAATAGCTTTGAGCAAGAAATGCATATTGCTTTTTCATTTTTAATATTATTATTATCTATGACTAAGTTTGTATCCAGTAGGGAAAACAATTATGGCCAATATTTTATTTTCCTTTTTAAAAACAGATGATTCAGCGAGAAGCAGATGTGAAAAGTAAGGTGACTGCCGTGGCGTTGACAGACTCTGTTCACAATGTGTGGCATCAAGAAGCTGGCAAAACGATTCGAGAATGGATGAGAGAGGTGAGATGATTTTTTTTTTTTTTTTCAGTGCTGAGATGAATGAGTGTGAGCCTTTTATATCTGGAGCCCCCACCAACTTATATCACCTCCCACCCCCAAGCTCCCTTTCTGGAGGCAGAACATTTAGAGGGAATAGAGAAAACCAGACATGGTTGAAATAATAATAGAAAACCCTTTGGAAAAACGATTACTTTTTTGGAAGCCTTCCTCCCTCACCCCCACCCCCTTTTTTTTTTTTTTTTTTGAAAAAAATATATGTGTGCTATATGCAGATAGTAGGAACTTTGACTGAATAAGGTCATGATCTGTTAGGTTATTATTCCCCAGTATTTACTTTTCCCATCCGCTATGTATCATTGATACTGTTTAATTATAAGAAAGAAGGTCAGTGTACGCCTCTCTTAAATGGATGGCTCACTGCTCCCAGTAGGGGGAGAAGTCAAAAGCTGAAATAGTGCTTGGCAGACCCTTGAGCTAGGAGAAACCCAGGGGCTAGTCACGGCCCACCTTAGGCTAAGAAAGCTTTTCATACTTCCAAAGGGCTTGTGAATCTGAGAGTGTACAAGGACTCATTCCAGGCGGTTCAGACAGTAGAGAATCTGCCTGCAATACAGGAGACCCAGGTTTGATCCCTGGGTTGGGAAGATCTCCTGGAGAAGGGAGTGGTTACCAACTCCAGTATTCTGGACTGCAAAATTCCATGGACAGCCCATGGGGTCACAAAGAGTCAGACATGGCTGAGCAACTAACACTTTCACACTTTCATTGAACATGCTTCCAGTTTTGAAACACCTTTCAGCTCAGCATTTCCTTTATTCCTATTGCAGATATATAGCTGAAATTTCTTGTTTATTTATATTTACCTTCCTGATAGTATAAGAAATTAACATCGGCCATACCATGCTTTAGCAATTATTTAATCAAATCAATACATATTATTTATATGAATGAGCTGGTTGACCTTCCTGATTTTCTTCCAGTTTTTTTTTTTTTTTTTTAAAGAGAATACCAGGTATTTATTCAGCTGACCTCTCACCATAGGGACAGTGAATAACTTATACCAGTTCTCGTGGTATACTATAAGGATCAGAAAGATAATGTTTAAAAAGAGTTTTGAACAAACAGAAGGTCTAAGGTATGTAATCCCTTAATGGTGTTGCCATATCACCAGTCTCTTTTCACTGTCATTATTCTCCATTAGAAAAAGTGCTTTCATCATACAAAAGTCCAAAATATGTTTACTCCACCTCTCACAATAAACATAAAAAGGTGGGATTTTATTTTTTTAATCTATTCTAACACCCGGGTGTTTTCTGACCACATTGCTTATCGCATTTCCTCCTTTCATAGTTTAGCTACGTCCTTTATTGTCATTTCCAAGGACCTAAATTCTCTTAAGGCAAATTTTGTATGTTTTATGACAATTACTTTTTATCCATCCAAATGTATACATAACCAGCTCCTAGTATTATATAGCTAGTAAAGTTTATAAATGTTGGTACCTTTTCCCACATACATAACCAATATAGAATTTAGTACTTACCCCAAACTAGAAACATCCCATTTATCATTTTTTTTAATTGTGAGGTCTTCATATTCCAGGTGAGACATATAAAAAGAATTTATCTAGATTTATTTTTTAAGAATTTCTAACTACTCCTTGGAAGAAAAGTTGTGACCAACCTAGATAGCATATTCAAAAGCAGAGACATTACTTTGCCAACAAAGGTCCGTCTAGTCAAGGCTATGGTTTTTCCTGTGGTCATGTGTGGATGTGAGAGTTGGACTGTGAAGAAAGTTGAGCACTGAAGAATTGATGCTTTTGAAGTGTGGTGTTGGAGAAGACTCTTGAGAGTCCCTTGGACTGCAAGGAGATCCAACCAGTCCATTCTAAAGGAGATCAGCCCTGGGATTTCTTTGGAGGGAATGATGCTAAAGCTGAAACTCTAGTACTTTCCAGAGTTGACTCATTGGAAAAGACTCTGATGCTGGGAGGGATTGGGGGCAGGAGGAGAAGGGGACGACAGAGGATGAGATGGCTGGATGAGATGGCATCACTGACTCGATGGACATGAGTCTGAGTGAACTCCGGGATTTGGTGATGGACAGGGAGACCTGGCATGCTGCGATTCATGGGGTCGCAAAGAGTCGGACACGACTGAGTGACTGAACTGAACTAAGACTAGATTAGGCATCCCCTTCAAAAGTCAGAATATATTGATCTGTGTATTTTTTTAATCTGACTAAAATAGGCAGTAGCTGAATTCATCTTAATTTAATCAAAGAAGAGATAGAAAGTAACCAAAGGGACTTCTTACCTTGGGCTCCAGGCTGTAAGGCTGAGTGGGCAAAGGTGAACCCAGTTAACATAAGAAGGACATTATGCTAAGTGAAATAAGCTAGACACAGAAGGAAAAGTCATACGTGGTCCCTCTTACATGTGGAATCTGAAAGAGTCGAATACACAGAAGCAGAGAACAGAATTGTGGTTCCTAATGTCAGGAAGGTGGGGGAGACAGGGAGATGTTGGTCAAGGATTACAGGGGTATAGAATGCACAAGTCTAGAGACCTAATATACAGCATTTTGAATACTGGAAATTTGCTAAAAGGATAGATTTCAGATTCTCTCACCACACACTGAAAAATGCTAGCTGTGTAAATGAGAACATGTTAATTGGCTTGATTACAGTTATCATTTCACTGTGTATATGTATATTAAATCATCATGTTATACAACTTAAATATATAGTTTTTATTTAAAAAAAAAAAAAAAGGCTGAGTAGGTGAATGTCATTTCCTGACATATCCCTGGTCTCTGAAAGTCTGCTGCCGAGCCAGATGTATGGTTCTATGTAGTAATCAGGAGCCCTCACCCATCACCATTCAGTTATGAGCGTCTGTCCTGGAAATACAACCGGATGAATAATAGTTCTTATCTGAGAACACAACACCTTCCATATTAAAGAGCAACCTACAGACACTGATGATTTACAACTCATAACAATGAGTAAAAATCTACACTCAACCAGGGCAACAAGCATCTCCAGATACTTCCAAATATCTTGCACAGGAGTACCCACTACATGCTTCTCCCTTTAAACTTCATACTTTAAGGTATAACCTTTTTATAAAAATTTTCAATTCACTTCATATCTACACTGAAATATTGTCAGCCCTTGATTTAAATGTCAGTGTCGTTCAGCCCTGTGACCTATAGGCACTTCTAAGTTTATATGAATAACCCCCAAATTTTGGATTTCACAAAGAAGACAGTGTACAGCCACAAAACCTGTAAAGTCATAATTTCACAGTAAAAGACTTTTTAATGGAAAATACTTAACTTGAAGACATCACTACACTGCCTCTTTTTTCTCCTTATCCCTCAGACCCAGAGAAACTGTAGTTACAGGACCCATCTCAGTCTGCTGGCTCTGGCCACAGGCTTCCTTCCCTCTGCTTGTTGGTTGGAATGGGGCTGGGCTGCATCTGAGGCTCAAGCATCGCTCTGTTGGTGCCTCTAGTCCAGCATGTCTTGTTGTCCACTCAGGACAACTGAGAATACGATTGCTGGGGTCTGGGAACGCCTGCAGCATGATCTGAGTTTAGTAGGGCTTTCCTGATGGGCTACTTCTAATCATCATCCAAGACACTTCGCTAGTGTTCGTCTCAACTGAGGAACTGGGATAGGGTTCAAACGGAGCATTGAGAAGTGGGGTAGAATAAGCATTAGAAAAACAGTGAAAAGAGATTTGGCTTCTAAACTATAGAAACACGTCTCAGAATAGAGAATTGCATTTGATAAATGGAATTTCAGATAGACTGAGTTCATGGGTCATCGCTGTATGTCTTTCCCATGTTTCCTTCCCTTCATGTACTTCCGAGTTTGTTTACATTATTTTATTTCATTATACTCTGTCATATGGCAAACATATTTCTAGCTGGCTTCGTCCTTTTCTCTATATGCTTTTCCCAGTGGTGTAAAAATGTCGCACAAACATGAACACACCACACATGTACGTCAACTTGTGGTATCAAACCTTCACAATCCTGTACCCGTACTTTATCATTGCAGAGAACTTTAACTATAGGGTGTTTATTTTCTATCCTGATTTTATGAGAAATCAAAATGTAAACATTTGCCTAGATAAAAACTGAAATTTCCGAATCATAAAATGGTAACCTGTATTTTGCTTTAAATATTTTGAGTTTAAAGGTGACCTGGATAAAATCCATTTTGTGGATTTTAAAGTCAGTGATAGCAAGTTAGAAAATGATTAATCAACTGTATACTATAATGTACCATTAATATTATTAGTACTGAAAATATCCTATAATACTTACATACTTGAAGTGTAAGTGAACAGTATTAAGACTGACATATCACCTGGGTTATAGCTGACTTTCATCAGATTCGGAGGCACCTCTAGGATGAATAATAATTAAAATATATACCTAATCGCTGCCCGTCGGTAGAGCTAATTGCTGTCATTGCGAAGACTAAATTGTTTAAGAATTAAGAAAAAGAGAGGAAAGAGAAAGTCATTCTTCAATGAAGCTATCTCCCAGTATCACTTCAAGCCTATTTTTAGTACCTATAGAAGTCATGATTTTTGAATTTATTAGGGGTTGTGATGAATGATAAAACAAATCATCCATTTACATATCTTGACACTGCTTTGGAAAACACTTATTTCTTACAAGCAAGTGTCACATTGTATATAAAAGCTGGCTAATTGTGTGCTAATCTTCTGTATTATCTAGAACTCTCTGATGTGGTATTCTATCAATAGTAATATTAATTTTATTTATTTCAAACATATGAAATATCTTCTAAGACCCTATTTCTTTTATAATTTCTTATCCCTTACATTGTATAATTTTGCATTCAGCTGCTAATTAAGATTAGGAGTGCAAATTATAGAATACATATCTACTTTAAACCATCAAGCTTTTGTAATACATGCAAATAGTAATATTTTATCCATTTTAAGTATAAAAAGAAAGAAAACATTTAAGAACATTACTAGATGTTGTGTTTGTTTTCATGTTTTTTTTTTTTTTCCACACAGTTCAGTAGTTTCATTGATCTACTGTTTCTTACAAAAATCTGCCATGCTTTGTGAACTTCACTTTCTAATCTCATACAGCAACCCTTCCTTTATGTTATTCCTGCTCTCCCTGGTCCCAGAACAGTAGGGTTGCCTTGACAAATCTATTCAAAAGCCATTCCTCGGCCTTTATTGGTGGGGACTGGGGCCTTTGAAATTCTCTCCTCACTGCAACACAGCTGACATCTTCTTCCAGACAGAATGAATTAAGGAAATACAATAAGACACTTGATCTACCAGTCAAGGATCTTTCCGCAGTGAGGGCGGGTTCCATGGTGCACGACCAGGACAGCAAGCATCTAAACATACACAATACATGCTTGCTTACGAGAATAGCAATCAGCGACTTTTCTGACATGATTGATAGGATGATTTCTTTTAAAATAAAATCCACCTGGAAATTCATTGTGTGTATGTGTGTGTTGGAAATTTTTTTTAAGCCATGTAAGGTTAATCACATTTTTTAAGCCATACTTCAAATGTTGTTGTGTGCGTGTGTGCTTAGTCATATCCGACTCTTTGCGACCCCGTGGATTATAAACCGCCAGACTCCTCTTTTCGTGAAAGTTTCCAGACAAAGATACTGGAGTGGATTGCCATTTCCTTCTCTAGGAATCTTCCTGACCCCGGGATTGAATCTATGTCTCCTGCATTGGCAGGCGGAATCTTTACCACTGTACCACCTGGGAAGCCCCCAGACTTCAAATATACACTTAAAATGTATAGAAGGAATATGGA
Source organism: Ovis aries (assembly GCF_016772045.2). NCBI lineage: Eukaryota > Metazoa > Chordata > Mammalia > Artiodactyla > Bovidae > Ovis > Ovis aries. The sequence goes on along the minus strand of NC_056058.1, from coordinate 90,862,241 downwards.
TTGTTTCTATATCATTTAAGTTGTAAACCATCATCTTAGAGGTTTGTCTTTAGTATTGAAGGTTTTGTGTCCTCAGACACAGAGCTACAGTTCACCAGATTGTGTTTCTTTTGATCTGTTTGATACAGCCTTCACTGAACCAAGTTGAAGTAAAAATTAAAAGATTTTATATTTATATGGGCCATTTTGAGGATTAGTTGCAAAATGTATTTCCTCTAGTATTACAGAGACAAAGAATATAGTTTTATCAAATTGATATTTATTTTCATTTAAAAACTAAAACTAGACACCCTTTTCAATTTCCTTTAATTAGAATATTAGACTTCTTTTATAAGTATATTGCATCATGGTTCACAGAAGGTTACGTGTCTTCTTAATATCAGGACAGATAATTTGCTAAATTGTAGAAGATAAACATTTTCCCACAGTCATCTTACTCATGAATAATTATTGACTGTTTACATAAGAGGATTTCTTATAGTATATAGAGGTAGAGTATAATTATAATGGCTGATTGTATTGGATAGATTAATCTCTACAGCCTAACAAGTTGGTCTTGCCTTAAATTGTGTTTCAACAGAACATTGTCTCTATTTCATTGCAGAACTGTTGTAATTGGGTCTCTAGCTCAGAACCATTAGACACATCAGTGGAGTCCATGCTGCCTGACTGTCCCCGAGTCTCAGCAGGTATGTCGTTGATGACAGATGTATAGAATGCTTTTAAGGTGAAAAAATATGCTAATGAAATGTGGTATTCTATTTTGTGAATTAAGCATGTTGTTCTGGCTTGAATCTGAATGAATGATTGGTAACATATGGCATGGGGTGGACCCACTACCAAAAATGCTTCAAGTGGTTGAAGATGCTTGCCAACAAACTCAGTGGAGAAGGGCAGATGCAAACAACTTGAGAGTAATATAGACAGTTGCTGTTGAAGCTTAGGGAGATGGTTGTACAATTAAAACTTATTAAAACAAGGACTGGAGAGCCATACAGGATCTCAAGAGTATTTGTCTCTGATTAATTACCAACTCAGTGATCCAGTAGGAAGTCAAGACCGTGAGTTCAGAGAAGAGAGATTTCTATGGCCTAGAGTCTACAGACATTTTTCATGTAAAAGCTTTTGGTTGGACCTGTTGTGTTAGATGGGACTTGGATTATAGGAAGACATGCAGGCTGATACTCTGGACAAAAGAAAACACCAATGAAGGAGGAAGGGCTGGATGAATCAGAAGATGTCCATTTCATGGGGAACTATGAACAGGCAAGACCAGCCTGTCCACTGAAAGAACAGAGGTGGTGGGCTGAGCACCTGAGGAAGCAAGTGGGCTCCAGACAGTTTAATGTTGGTGTTGACTTCCAGCCTGAAAGATTTGTACTTTACTCCCTCATCTCTAGGTCAGAAGAAAGAGTGACATTTTTCATTGCTTTCTGGTTTGGGCTTTCACAGTTTTCACGATAAACACAAAGTGAGCAGTAGTGTCTGATTATGATACAGAACAGAAACAGGTTTCCTGGTCATAGGTGCCAGAGAATGAGCAGAAGTTTTGACCATGTTGTTCAGTCGCTAAGTCATGTCCGACTCTTTGCAACCCCATGAACTGCAGCAAACCAGGCTTCCTTGTCCTTCGCTGTCTCCCAGAGTTAGCTCCAAATGATGTCCATTGAGTCAATGATGCTGTCTAACCATCTAATCCTCTGCCGCCCTCTTCTCTTGAACATGAACTGCTCCATTTAACAACCATAAGAGATAGCTAATCGCAAAGTACTTAAAGTTGCATACATGTTTATGTATTTGAAGGAAATTTGGAGAACAGTTCAGCTACTAGGGAAAGAACTCTTATGATAACTAAATTTTACCATCATTAATACCTAAACTTGAACTGAGTTTCACTATTATTGTAACTAAACTTTCCAGGTCTATCATTCAGGGTTCAGTCAGAGAAACAGACTAGTAGGAGATATATATGCTACAGTGTGTGTGTGTGTGTGTGCACGTGTGTGTGCACGTGTGTGTGTGTGCACGTGCGCATTGATTACAATATATTCTCTTTATTATCAGTGGTTATGTTTTGTGAAGTCTCTGAGAACACTGAATCAGTGAATCATTACTCCTCAAGAAAATGCAGGATTAGATTTGGAAGCTTCTGGTCACATTTTCATCAGCCGGTCAATGTATATAACTTTGTTTTATGAGTGTTTCTGTTTGAAGATGCCTTATTTAATACATAGTTGACTCACTAACATTGAACTCACAGTCCACGGCACTAACTCATGCCCGAATAGGACTTACTTTCTCCATAAGATACATCACTGTCTTAACACTTCAGCAAATACTTGGACACCATTTCAGAGAAGAAAATCATCAACAAAAACACAGCAGTGTGAAAAACAGGGCACTAAATAGTCTGCAAAAAGGATAATTGTTTATAGCACAAAACTGGATCAAGAATTCAGAGTATGACCTTGTTTGACCTTAGTTAGGGATGTGCCTGTTAAGCTACTCAAATTTTTTTTTTTACCACGTTCCACATGTGCACGTCCACAAATAACAAAACACCATGAGTATTGATTACAGATAAATTTTAATAAGTAGGTGAATTCAGAAATACAGAATCCACAAATAATGAGGATAGACTGTAGATAGTAAAGGATGTGTTATAGAGGTTTGACCTAGGACTGGATCAGATCTGATTGAGCAGTATCTAGAAGAATGTCAACTTTACTTGTGATGCTAGAGCTGTCTACAGAGCAGGCAGTTGTTAAGGGAAGATGTTATATAAAGGGGTGAAGAGCAAGAATGAGCTGGAACCCATAACCATGAGCTGGAGCCCACGAGGATGGACTTCAATCTGTGCCAGTTCTTGGGGCTTCTGTCCTTGGTGGTGTGGGTTCCTGAAGAAGCTGGTGCCCTTTGTCATGACGCTAACCGCTGCTTTGTGCCACCAAGTGGGCCAGCAGATAAACAGTGTGTGTGAGCTTGAAATGGCTGCTGCTTCATTTTAACCCCCCGAATTTCCAACAGAAGTCTCCCTTTTGTACCAGCCTAAACAGAGACGTACAGTTTGAAAAGGAATTCTGGGAATCATAGTTCAACCAAGCCAAAGTGCCTCACTGCAGAACCTTCACAGTTCACCCCTTGTCTACTTGGCACTCACATACATCTCCTTAAACCACTCTCCAAACGAAGACATTAAAGTAGTCTTGCTTCCACCTAACATGGTACAACTGTCCTGTGTACAACTGAATACACACTAAAAGGGAGGATACAATGCCCCTTTTTTGTCCTTGAATGACGTTCATTCTTCTCATCTTCAGTATCCTATAATTTAATAATGAGAGATAAAGCTAATTACTATTGACACATCTTACATGAGATGATAAAGAATAAGAGAGAAGAAAACAAAAAATATTTCCTATATATATTCATATCAAAATAAGGAGAAAATGCTCATAACCATTACATTCTTCATTTTTTGCAACTGGTCGTGTAGCAGGTGTGTATAACTACTTCATTCCATATACTCTTTGCTTTTAGTAAGCACCTCAACTGGTCATGATTCCTTGCCCAATGGGATGCCCCATATCTTCATTCCTGAAGGGTGTGAGCCATTAGCAGTTCTGCAGGAGTTACATTACTGTATTTTTCTGTTGACATTAATCACAGACAGTATTCAATATTAACAGGTATCCTAGAGGATTTCCCTCATCACAGACATACTCCTATTTACTGCTGTTGTATAGCAGCAACTCAGTTTTTCCTAGTAATCAGGAATAGTCTCCCTAGCCAGTCTAGTAGCATTCTCCATTGCTTGTTCATCCAGTGGTATAAGATAGCAGTTTCACTTTCAGTTCAGTGGAGTCATTGTTGTGATACCTTATGGAAGCGTTCCTCCCTATGCAACCTTTAGACCAGCAGAGCCTACAGTCGTGGGAATGGGAAGCAGTAGCTTTGCTAGTAGACACCAAGGGTAATGAGGGGAGAAGAGAAGCCAGCCCCAGTTCTACTCCTTATTCCTAGATACGATATCAGAAACATCACAGGGCCTGTAACTGAGTGTTCAAAGAGTCATCCCACCATTCTCTCCAGCCCGCTGCTTAAGGATAATGGGGAACGTGGTAAGACCCGTGACTGTTGGCAAACTTAGGCCCTTTCTCATCCTCTTGCCTGCTCCCCCTGATGGAAGCCAGCTGCCACGTTGTGAGCACTCACGCAGAGGCCCACATGGCATGGAATCCGTGTCTCTGGCCGAGAGCCAGCATGGATCTAAAGTCTGCCAACAGCCACATGAATGACCCTGGAAGAGGATCCGAGCCTTGAGATGACACCAGCCTCAGCCAGCACTCTCACTGCGGCCTTGTGAGAAACCCAGAGCCAGTCGTCCACCTAAGGCGCCCTCAGATCCAGGCCCAGCACACACTGGGACTGATAAATGTGTTTTCATCATAAGCTGTGAATTTGGGGGGTACTTTGTTCCACAGCAGGAGGTAGCACAACAGGCTTAACTTCAACTCTCCTGGTCATTTAAGCCTAAGTGGAAAGAAAACGCAACTTTTTTTGAGCCTCAAGCTTTGCTTCCTGATACATTAGGGTTTAAGAGTAACTCTTTCAAAAAAGGCACTCTAAAGCTCTGTAAAGACAATTCATTCCAACCCCTGCTCCTCCACTACCTCATTAGACGGTGCTGTACAGTTTACCAGAGATAGATTTCCTCTTTATCACGCTCATTTGATCTTATACTAAGTCGTCAGCTCTTGTCTGAGCTTATACTTAAGCTTATACTATTCAGCTCTTCTCTGATCAAATTTTTCTTAGAACAGAGCTTGCTGCTTTCCGTAACCTTCTATTTCTTCTGGGTTTTTATTCCAACAAATGTGACTTAAGTCAGAAGGCGATTTCACATGCATTCCTCAGCATTTACAGTTATTGCCCACTTTTTGAAAGCTTCCTTTATGCCTCTTCACTTTTACAAAAGACCTGTGTTAGTACCTGTTTTCAGTAAAAGAAAGAAAGCTAAAGAGGATTTTTGCTTTCGGGAAGAAAGGCAAAAGCAAAAAATAGCTACAGCATTTGTTTTCAGGGAGCCATCACAGAGGCAGCAAGTATCCTGAGCCTCAAGAGTGGGACCACCAAGGTCCTCCCCTGGGAACTACACTCCAGACCCCAGCATCATGTTGCCATAGTTGTGAACCGTGCTTGTGAGCATCTGTGCCTTATCTCGAATTATTTTGAGGCACCCATTAGCAAAATGTGCCCTAAGGTAGTCACATCTTCACTTTATATCATTTGGACTTATGAAAGTTTTCACGGGAGTTTCCCTACTTTCAGATAGTTGGAAGCACCTGTATCCATTTATTCCTCAAATTCACTGAGCACTTATGTTCCAGGTACTGCTGTGAAAGCTGGGGACATAGCAGTGTCTCCAGCTATGCAGATAGTATGATGACTATCTCCCCCCACCCCAACCCTAAAAAGGGTTTTTAAAAAAAACTGTCTCCAGGCCCGCTGCTGCTTTTGAACCTGGCATCAACACTGCACGGGTGCCCAGTCGCTCAGTCATGTCTGACACTTTGTAACCTCATGGACTGCAGTCTACCAGGCTCCTCTGTCCATGGGATTCTCCAGACAAGAATACTAGAGGGGGTTGCCGTTTCTTCCTCCAGGGATCTTCCCTACCCAGGGACTGAACCCACATCTCCTGCATTGGCAGGCGGATTCCTTACCACTGAGCCGTCGGGGAAGTTCGGTTCAGTCGCTCAGTCGTGTCCGACTCTTTGCGACCCCATGGACCACAGCACGCCAGGCCTCCCAGTCCATCACCAACTCCCGGAGTTTACCCGAACTCATGTCCATTGAGTTGGTGATGCCATCCAACCATCTCATCCTCTTTAGTACTCCTCTCCTCCTGCCCTCAATCTTTCGCAGCATCAGGGTCTTTTCAAATGAGTCAGTTCTTTGCATCAGATGGCCAAAGTATTGGAGTTTCAGCTTCAATATCAGTCCTTCCAATGTATACTCAGGACTGATCTCCATTAAGATGGACTGGTTGGATCTCCTTGCAGTCCAAGGGACTCTCAAGAGTCTTCTCCTACACCACAGTTCAAAAGCATCAATTCTTCGGCGCTCAGCTTTCTTCACAGTCCGACTCTCACATCCATACATGACCACTGGAAAAACCATAGCCTTGACTAGCCGGACCTTTGTTGGCAAAGTAAGGTCTCTGCTTTTTAATATGCTGTCTGAGTTGGTCATAACTTTCCTTCCAAGGAGTAAGCGTCTTTTAATTTCATGGCTGCAGTCACCATCTGCAGTGATTTTGGAGCCCCCAAATAAAGTCTGACACTGTTTCCACTGTTACCCCATCTGGGAAGACTAGGCATCAACATTAGGTTGCATCAAATGAGAGAAGAGTTAGGGCCATACACCCAGCATTTTCTGTACCTGCTTAGAAAAATTGAATGGGTTTCTGTCAAGATCAGCAATTTTAATCAAAGAATCCTTAAAACATGTTGAACATTTTTATGACATGATCAACATTATTATGACATGATAAAGTGGAATTTTAAAGAAGATTAATTTAGTAAGTGAATAAAAGATAGGAACAAGAAGCCAGCAGCGATAGGCTTGGCAGTATGTGACAGTAAAGCCAGTGTACGTGGTTGCCGGCGTGAACTGAAGTGGTGGCAGTGGGAGCAGAGGGGATAAGAGAGCGATGATTCGGGAAGAATCTGCACTCCTTGGTGATAAACAGGTTGAATATGGGAGCTGTGGGGAGGGGGAAGACAATTATAAGCTCCAATGAAAAGTAACTGGGATAATGAAAATGTCATTACCAGAAGTATCAGGGAGCTTGAGGGAGAAATCAGTTACGGGCAAGAAATGATGAAATTGTCTTCAGTCAGTTCAGCCGCTGAGTTGTGTCCGACTCTTCGCGACCACAGCACGCCAGGCCTCCCTGTCCATCACCAGCTCCCAGAGTTCACTCAGACTCAGGTCCATCAAGTCAGTGATGCCATCCAGCCATCTCACCCTCTGTTGTCCCCTTCTCCTCCCGCCCCCAATCCTTCCCAGCATCAGAGTCTTTCCCAATGAGTCAACTCTTTGCATGGCCAAAGTATTGGAGTTTCAGCTTCAGCATCAGTCCTTCCAATAAACATCTAGGACTGATCTCCTTTAGGATGGACTGATTGGATCTTCTTGCAGTCCAAGGGACTCTCAAGAGTCTTCTCCAACACCACAGTTCAAAAACATCAATTCTTTGGTGCTCAGCTTTCTTCACAATCCAACTCTCACATCCATACATGACCACTAGAAAAACCATAGCCTTGATTAGACAGACCTTTCTTTGTTGGCCAAGTAATGTCTCTGCTTTTGAATATGCTATCTAGATTGGTCATAACTTTCCTTCCAAGGAGTAAGCATCTTTTAGTTTCATGGCTGCAGTCACCATCTGCAGTGATTTTGGAGCCCCCCAAAATAAAGTCTGACACTGTTTCCACTGTTTCCCATCTATTTCCCCTGAACTGATGGGACCAGATGCCATGATCTTCGTTTTCTGAATGTTGAGCATTAGGCCAACTTTTTCACTCTCTTTCACTTATGACCTACTTAATTGAGGTAATGATAGTGGAGGTGATGACGGGAAATTCAAGTAGAAATAGAAAATGTTGTTTAAGCACCTTTGAAACACTTGAAATTCTCTGATTAATAATCCTGTTACTGTACTTTAAAATGGTAAGATTATTTGAATTTTCAATGTGTACTGACCACAAGTTAATGGTGGATGTCCAGACTATCCATTCAATTCAGTGAAGCCTTTTTTTTCCCCCAGATTTCTAACTTATGAAGTTTTATAGCAATATGCGTTTCATCTTTTGGCTAGAAGTTTCATGGTCAAAGCAATGAAATTACCTGTAAAAATACATACTCATCTAATATTATATTTTTTCCTTTATTACTAAATATGTTTCTCTTTACCCAAAAAGTAGATTTAATGCTCATAATAGCTCCATTTTATGAATGTTGTTTACCTATGCATATATATTTTAAAAACAGGTACAGTAAAATTTTTTAATTGTACTTAAAATATCACTGATAATTATTTTCAGTACAGTCATATTATTTTTATTTTCCTTTGGAAAGCAAATGTGCTTCATAAATCTGCATTTAAGAATTGGTAGTAGTATATCTTATACTTAAAATGAAGTCTAACTTTTCAGTTATTATAACATATAGTGAATGGTGGGTGTTTGAGGGATCTTGAATATGTGCCAAGTGACTGGTTCCCCCACTTTTTTATATTAATAGTATTTTTTACTAGTAAAAATGAGCCCATTGGAAACATTGTTATTCAAACAAACAAATAGTTTATAGGATATATTTTATTGTGTAACCCACATTTTGGTTGTTTACGTTTGTTATAAAATGACAATAGCAGATATCTGCCTTAATTATCGTGTGTAAATATTATGAAATGTTGCAATGACAATTTTTAGTATCTGCAAGGATAGTTTAAGTTCTTCAAGAGGAAGGTACTGTGAAAATGTAATATAGCTATATATTTTCATTAGTCACTTTAGAATTCAACGTTGTCATTTATTTAAAAACAATTGATTATTTTATTCCTGTAGGAATGGAAAAAGCATTTGCAGGAATATTTTCCCTTCCATTCTCCTGTCTCCATTCTTATTTTTGAACAAAAACTTAGTTATTCATGTTTTTCTGTGTTCTCTGTGATATTGATAAGGGTCACGAAACCATGGTCACAGAAAGATAGAAAATATAATGAAGCGATCAAAAGGAAGACTAACAGTCAAAAAGACGAATATTCAGTAGAACGCAGAAATCAGGAAAGAAAGCGAAAAGAAGCTAGGGTAGCAGGACAAGGTGAAATTAGAAATGATCTTATATGGTGTGTTGCTTGCCAAAAATAACTAATATAATTTTTGACTGTGCATGAGGAGACATTCTTCCAGGTGAAAGGAAAGCAAAGCAGAAATATTTGAAAGCAGACAAGGTTTCAGAGCACAATATCTCCTGACTTCTTACATGTCTAGATACAGCTTGCTTCAGCTGGCCCAAGACTGACAGGCCACTCTGCCAGGCGGTTCTAACTGGACCTCAGCATAAGAAAATCCTGCTGCCCACGCCTGCATACTTTGAGCTCTCTGAGTGTGCTCCCCTCCTGCCTCTGTGGGTACCTGCTTTCTGTCCCCATGCATTCATTCATCAAGAGTTCACCACGGACCAAGCATTGCTCCAGGTGCCAGGGACACAGCAGTGAATTACAGTAGATAACAGTCCTGACGGGGAGCTTATATTCTAGTAGGGAAGACAAGCAGTAATAAAAGGATGAACAAAGAGAGTGTATGTATTAGAGGGCTTCCCATGGGGCGCAATGGTAGAATCTGCCTGCCAGTGCAGGAGACACAGGTTCCATCCCTGGGTCGGGAAGATCCCCTGGAGAAGGGAATGACAACCCACTCCAGTATTTTTGCGTGGAGAATTCCACGGACAGAGGAGCCTGCCAGGCTGCAGTCCATGGGGTCACGAAGCGTTGGACACAGCTGAGTGACTGAGCACACACATGTATGTTAGATGGTGGTCATTGGCAGGAGGAAGAGAAAGCAAGACGAAAAGACCTGCGGTGTTTGTGCGTGGAGGGGAAGATCTGAATTGTTAGGAAGGCGGCCAGGGATGGCCTCTTTGAGAAGATGACCCTTCTAGGACGTTCCTTCCAGTCCTGACCTTCTACCATTCCTCACTGATAAAGACAGTGCATGTTTTCCTGTCTATTTAATAACCTTAGAAGTCCTTTTCCTAGACTTTGGGATAGCTACTTAGCTAATGAAATCATTGAAATCATTGCTCGTGTACGCTCACGCAGTCTCTTGTCTGAGTTCTTGAAAACCCGACCTGCTCATCAGGTCCTTTACCAGTCCTCTAGGGTTTATGGTAACCAAAAAGCACAGTTATCAGAAAGTTATTAAAGTCATTCAGCTCTTCCTTAAGCAGTACATACAGAAAGGTGTAACATCTGTATGGCATTCTGGGGGTTGACAGACAGGGGTCACCCTCCTGACTGACCTCACCCCTGAAAGGTGAAAGGATCAGTATCTCCATGTACCTGTGAGCCTCTTGGGCCAGGCACACAGAATGGAAAGCTTTTACCACCTGCCATTAAGGAAATTCCTGAACCCAGATTCGTTAAAACTGTACGGTCTAGATAGATGTCTGATTCTTGTCCATATGTTCCCTCCGCAAACTTGTATCCATCTCATTTGTTCTCACCCTTGTCATGGCTTGAGATAGCCTTTATTTATTATTTCAGCTTACTTAGAACAGTAGATATAAACATAGGTACCTCAAAATTTAGAAAGGTAACAGTATAAATGGTAAAAAAGGAAGAAGTAAAGGGTGAGGGGGAAAGAACCATAGTGGATGTCTTAAGAAATTAGAATTAAACTTGAAGACTTACTGTATTTAGATGATCCTGTCTTAGTCTAGATGTAGAAGTAGTTAGTAGTAGTAGTAGTTTGTCGCTCAGTCGTGTCCGACGCTTTGCGACCCCGTGGGCTGTAGCCCACCACGCTCCTCCCTCCATGGGATTCTCCAGGCAAGAGTACTGGAGTGGGGTGCCATTGCCTTCTCCAGGGGATCTTCCCAACCCAGGGATCGAACCCGGGTCTCCCGCATTGCAGGCAGACGCTTTAACCTCTGAGCCACCAGGGAAGCCTGGATGTAGAAGGGGACCATTAAATAACATGTTACCTGTCAAACCCCACTTCCCTACTGGAACAGGACGTGGAAAATTAGCAATTTCTAGGTGAATTTGAATAATAGAAAACCTGCTAATGAAAACCCCAATTTTTCTTTGCTTAGATAATCCAGACTATTTACACTGACTAAAATTACTGAATATTTGCTAACTATTCACTTCACTTTATTGCCGAAAATGCGTGTTGAAGAAATGACACTAAGGAGTTCTCTTTTCTTTGTTAGTGGCTAATTACTTCCTTCTAAAGATAGCAATGAAAAGTCAACCATAATTGCTTCTAGAATGTGCTATCATTCCGAATGTGTAGATGCACTGAGTTGTCTAATATGTTTTTAGACATAGCTCAAATTAAGTAGGTTTTTGAAAAATCTATACTTTGTCTTATAAACTGCCTTTAAAATTCAAGGCATACATATGATACTGTTCCACTTTTGGCTACTTTTACTGCTCAAGAATTCTAGCACGCTACTTCCTTCCACTCAAAGGATATACATTCTAATTCTTTAAGTGATGTTTTCATTAACTAAATAGCACTTTTCAGGCAGTTTTTGTTCTTTACTGTGGAATTTGCCTTATAGCTGTTATTCATCGGTTGCTTTCCTTATTCATTGTTCTATGCTACCTTATAATTATTAGTTAATATTAGGGATGAGTGTTCTAAAAGTTGACCCTAGAAATTCTTGTGTTTTCAGTGAATCATTCATTGTAATTAGCTGAAATCTGGAGCTTTGGGAAAATAACTGATCAGTGAATCATTTAAAATAATCTAAATAAATGTATAAATACATATATGCACACTTAATCAGGTCCAGTATTATCCGGTTATTTTGGCTTTTTCACTTTTCAAATAATCATAGTGAATATAAGTAATCTCACTCCAGAAATCTCACTTAAAAAAAAAAAATTTAAAATAGCCACCATGTTTTTTTTTACAGCTTTCTGAACCAATTTGTGAAAAATTCATCAAAGAATCTGGCAGTAAAGGTGACAACTCTCCTTTTACTGAGCTAACTTTTCCCTTAAAAGATAAAATGATTTTAAGGAATTATTTTGGAATTCTTGTGGATAAATAGCCAAATAATATGAATTTATATCTGTACTTGAAAATTGTGTAAGCTGTGAGCTAATCTGTGGGAGAGAGTATGTTTACAGTCCCCGCAACAGTGCCTCATGGGTCTCAGTGCTGTGTCCCCTAGTTGTTGGAAAAGTAAGCTGGGCCCAGTGACGCCTAAGACGGAGATCTTCGTCCTCTCACCGTGTGCTAGGCGCTGACGTCCCCTGCGTGGCTGTCTGTGTCTCTCTCGTCCCCTTTCTCTCCTCTGCTCTGTCCTCTGTCTGGGCCACGGCTCTGCATGGCCGCCCTGGGTCTGCATTCCACCTCTGACTCTCCGTCTGTCATCTCCCTTAGTCTCTACGTGCGGCTCTTACAGTTTTTGTCTTCTGGGTCTCCCTGGCTTCAGTCTCCCCCACCCAGAGACCCTTTGTCCTCAGCCCGTGGAATCGCATCTCGCCCAGCCCACCATCCCTGCCTGCCCCTTCCTGACCTGAGTGTTTTTCCCAGGTCCACTGCCCTTCACCTTCTCTTTGACCAACCATGTGATAAATCCCGCCCATCGCCACCTTCCTGCCTGCCTGCTCTGTCTTGTCACAGACAGACATCAAGTCGCCAGCAATAAATCTGTCTACTGGCAGAAAATACCCCCCACCCAAGCATACCCCTTCAGAGAAACTACATTGCTTTCTAGTAGTGGTTCAGAACTTCAAAATTAAATGTTCTCTGTTACTGAAAAGAAAATTCAAAGTGAACGTTAGGCACCAGACATAGGTCAAAAAAACCCTGAGATGTTCTGTGTTATCAGCACTTTAAATCAGGGCTATATTTTTTTGTTTCATCATAGATCTTAAACTGTAGTCCTTCTTTAAAGGAAAATAGTCCTATTTAATGAAAAACCTTTGAAAGATAATTTGATCAGTGACTCCAGATTTAGGTATTAACACTGATTTAACTGATATATAATGTCTAAATATTCTTTGAGAATTGGTTCTAGTATTTCCATCCTTATTATCTCTATTGTAATGTCCCCTTCAACCATACATGTTTTACCCCAAATATTTAATATGTTCTACCAATTGAGACATCATGTACCAGCTAGTTTATGCATGTTTTGAATAATCTTACGGTACAACCCTTGACAAAATTCCGTCGTTTTACATGATTTCTCAATTTCTAAAGTATTACAGAAGTTACTTGTTTAAAATTGGAGTAAATAAACATATACTTCATTTTAACTTTGTTTACCGCGATGATCTTTAAAAATGAGACTTGTGTAAGAGATGATAAATTGAAATTTTTTAATAACCTTCTAAAATCAATAGTGGCTTAGAGATTCTTTTGTTTTAGCTAGTTTCAGACATTTTAAAAGAGCAAAGTGAATTTTTTATTTTAAATAAATGCCCTTCAAAGATATTTAGAGTCTGAATGGAACCACACCTTTCCTGCTTACTTTCTAGAAGAAAAGTAATTAAATTTAACATAAGACATTGTTAATTTAAGGCCACAGTTACAAATGGTTATACAGATGTGGGAAAGCTATTTGTGGAACTACATGAAGTGTGGATTGAATTTTATAATAAAAAGTATAGTTTTCCATAACCATTGTACTTTAGATTTTTATAGCATTTCTCTTTTGAAGTATTAATCCCTCAGCATTATTTGGTTTTGCTTTTCTTCAGAAATAATATCAAGCATTCAACATCAACACAGGCAACAAAACTTAAGTTTTAGAAAACCCCCAATTAATTTTTTATTGATTTAATTATTTCCCCCTAAAATTAGAGCCTAATTCCATGTCTTACTTCAAGTATGAGTTATTTTTGCTTCTCTTGGGGTAAGAAATTAACTATAAATATTCATTCCTTAATTCTGCAAAGATTTTTTGAGCACTCTAAAGATCTCAGTGTATGACTCTTGCCCCTCAAAGAACTCATAGTCTCCTGGAAAAAAAAAAAAAAAAAAAGCCTTTTGCTCACTGCAGGGATTCTTTTTGTTCCTAATCACAGGTTGATTGTGGAAATATGTGGAGAGGAAGGTTAAGGACTTAGGAACTCCTTCAGGAACCCAAGAGTAAATCTTGGTTCACTGACACCCCCCTTTTTTAAAAATGGTAAGCCCACTACTATCTAAGACCTATAGCATCTTTTCTAAGTGTCTAACTTTCTTCCCTGCTACTATGAGACCCTGACATTGACTCTGTGTTTCAAATAGATGTGTTATTTATCATTTCAGAATTCTTTAGTGGTAGTGTCAGCATTTATGAAGAAGACCTTTGGATTTAACACGTCTGTGAGAAATTTGTATTCTCCCAGATGTGTGGAGAATTAATTCTGTTTCATGGCCAGATGAAAATCTACAGTCATACTGTCTATAAAGTTAAGATCACACTAGTACAGTCTCATCGGGTTATGATCAGAATTAAGTAAAATAATCTTTCCAGGACTGTTAAAATAGTACCTGACACGTAGTCACGACTCAATGAATGCATGTTTGCATGGTTCGAATACACACAAATTTCAGTTACCATAGTTGAGTGAAATAACACCAAACCCCCAAAATAAGGTTCAGAATTTCAGTTACCATAATCTACTAACTATTAATAACTGCATTAAATACAAATATCGTTGCAAATAACAGTTGCACATCATGGTCCATTCCCAATTGTATCACTTTAAAAAAAAGAATCTGTCACTGACTGAGCACTGCATATCTGTTATTCAGTTCATACACAGTAGCACTGTATGTATTTACAAAAAATGGATGGTCAGAAGAGAGATCCGGCCAACGGAGATGAAAGGGAAGCAAAGACATAAAATGCTGGAAGTGCAGTTGGAAAGCACTGTGACGAAAAGATGAAGATATCCCAGAGGAAGTGATACTGGCAGAGAAACACTTCACATCAAATGGACCTTCAGATATATTTCATGACATTGGAAGAGTGAGGGATAAAATATTGGCAGCTGCTCCACACTTGGAGTGTGACAGTTCGCCAAGGCACAGAAAAGATTTGCTTGAACTGTACTGTAAGTTAGAGGACAAGGAAGAAAGCACTGTTCAGAGTTACAAACTACTCTTAGTAAGTTTTTTACAAAGAAAGTATCTTATTTGTCAGCGTTTTAATGTTTTGAGATGCAGTGTACTAAGTATAATGTCTTACTCTTTTTTTTTATTCCCCTACCCTATTGATTTTCAGCTGATGGAAGATTTTGTGTTATGACAAAAAAAAAAAAATCAAAGGTTATGGAACAGCCATAGTTTCTTTTTTTTCATTGATTATTATGATCACTTTGCCTGGCTTCAGAGGATTTTTAGTGTTATAACAAAAAAATTCAAAGATTATGGGACAACCACAGGTTTTTTTTCATTTATTATTATGATTACTTTGCCCGGTTTCAGCTTGTCTGGTCAGTCCTCTGTGTAGTCCTACAATACTGTGCAAAAGCAGGAGCTTCCTATTGTTATTAGAAATGATTTTATCCAACAATCAAGTACAGTAGTTTTAGAAAAATTGTTCTTTACTTTCCAGTATTTGAGAATTAAAGCTTTCTGTCATTTCTCTTCTGCTTCCATCCTTCTATTTCCTAGATTATCTGAGTCCTGCTTTTGGTCACGTTTCACCATCCCAGCATGTCCTATACACAAGTACAGTCTTTAAACTCCTCCATTTTCCTCCTCTTCAGCATTCTCCCTATTTCTTCACTCTTCTAATTTATTTAAATTTCACCCTGACCCTTTCCCTTTCATTCTCCTCCCTGCTAGGTACTGTATTCTATCAGTTCAGGTCAGTTCAGTTCAGTTGCTCGGTCGTGTCTGACTCTTTGTGACCCCATGAATCGCAGCACGCCAGGCCTCCCTGTCCAGCACCAACTCCTGAAGTTCACTCAAACTCATGTCCATCGAGTCAGTGATGCCATCCAGCCATCTCATCTTCTGTCGTCCCCTTCTCCTCCTGCCCCCAATCCCTCCCAGCATCTGAGTCTTTTCCAATGAGTCAACTCTTCGCATGAGGTGGCCCAAGTATTGGAGTTTCAGCTTTAGCATCATTCCTTCCAAAGAACACCCAGGACTGATCTCCTTTAGAATGGACTAGTTGGACCTCCTTGCAGTCCAAGGGACTCTCAAGAGTCTTCTCCAACACCACAGTTCAAAAGCATCGATTCTTTGGGGCTCAGCTGTATTCTGTAGTGTCCCTGAAAGCCTATCAGTTCTTTAACACACTGTCCTCCTTTCAGACCATACCTGCCCTAGAACATATCCTTATGAGAAGCATCTATAAATTTATTGGTTTCTTCTTTGTGCTTCATCTGCGTTTGTGTCAATAATAAAAGACAAAAGTCTTTCTTGAATTTAAATTATTGCAAGAAATTCTACCACTCTGGTTTCTTAGAGAAATTTCAGGGACATTCACAGGGAGGCCCTGAGCTTACGATGGTAATGGCACCAAAGTCAGTCAATCTGGAATCTCCTTAACAAAAAAAATTCTCACAGCACCTAAAAGAGTTTCGTCCTGTAAACAAATTCCATTCTACTTCTCACTCACTTCTCTGAGCACACGTCACACCCTGAATTACCGGTTTCACCGTTCATCTTCTGTTAGGTGTATTTTGCTGTGCAGTGTAATAGAAAATTTTTCCTCTAAACAAGTTGTGTGTGTGCTCAGTTGCTTCAGTTGAACCATAGCCCACTTGGTTCCTCTATCCTGGGATTTTCCCAACAAGAATACTGGAGTGAGTTGCCGTGCCCTTCTCCGAGGGATCTTCCCGACTCAGGGATAGAACCCAACAAGGGATCTTCCCGACTCAGGGATAGAACCCACGTCTCCTGCATCTCTTGCATTGCAGGCAGATTCTTTACCACTGGGTCACCGGAGAAGCCCTAAACCAGTTGTGTATCTCTTACTTAAAAGTGTAAGCAGAGTACGAATCTGAATGCAGAAGACGGTGGCTGCACCCTGACTAGAATAATCAATGTAAGAACATCCTTAAAGCCTTTCTTCTGTAACAATGGCATACTCAGCTGAAAAGTTTGTTTAAATCCTTCTTGGCACAACAGGAGCCTGGAAACTTGTTCTGCTTGTGACTGTCTTTGGGTATACCTGACTCATCCCCATAATGCCCTTCGGCTCAGCCCTGCTCAGCTCAGCTGCTCTTCCTGCCTTCTACAAATATTTTAAATTCTTCAAGACTTCAGGTGAAGGCTGCAGGGTTTTTATACTAAATCCTATTTTAGAGCACAGGATGTCCAGAGCTCATGAATATCACAGCTCTACAGAATAAAATGGAACGTTTTTTTCCTCCCCATCCTCTAAGTCTCTTTGTAGTCTCTGACTTCGTGGTTTTGTCATATTTGTGTCATGAACCGTTACTTCTAAGCCGCCGTTATATCACCACAGACCTGCTTTTTACAATAACAAAAAGAACGGCAGCAACATGAAGTGAAAAACAGCGACAACAAGTCCTTCATCTTAATCAGAAATTAAGAAGATCAAGGAAATTCTACATTGGCAACCCACTGCATTCTAGTTTTTCTGTGTTTTATAAAACTAGAAGTATCTTGTTACCCACAAATGGCTGTCCTTTCACCCTGGTTCCTGTCCTCTCTTATCTCCTTTGCAAAACAGTGCTGTCATTATCTGTTTTGTGAATTTATCTCATAGAGTAAAGAAATGAAGTAAATAAATTTATCTCATAGAGAGTAAATGGTTCTTCCCAGTGACTACGTTGATGTGATTAATTTTCCCATGCTGTTCCAGCCTCGTGTTCTTTCTGTGGGTACCTTACCTTCACGCATCTGTTTTTCTTCGCTGCCTAATTTGCCTCCCATGTCTCACTTTTTCTTACGTAGTCTTCGACTTGAAAATCCAACATAGAGAATTGACGGGTTAGTCGCTTCAGTGTAATTTGAGGTGGTGTCAGTAAACTAAATTGTGATGTGTGGTGGTAACTGTCTCTCTGTTAAGGTGGCAGACGTGCTCCCTTACTGGACGGCTGTCAGTTCTCCTGGGTTTCTGACTTTACTTCCTACGTCCAGAGAAGGACTTCCCAGAGACTGGTCTCTGGATATTGTCTCCTGCCTCTGCTTTTTGTCTCCTTAACTAATGGGGCTTTCCAGGTGGCGCTAGTGGTCAAGAACCTGCCTGCCAGTGCAGGAGACCTAAGAGATGCAGGTTCAATCCCTGGGTTGGGAAGATCCTCTGGAGAAGGGCATGGCAACCCACTCCAGTATTCTTGCCTGGAAAATCCCGTGGACAGAGGAGCCTGGTGGGCTGCAGTCCACGGGGTCACAGAGAGTCAGACACGACTGAGCGACTTGGTGCACACACACTCGCTCCTTGACTGATGTCATTCTTGGGAACCTAAACCTGCCCTTCTGCTGACAGTCTCTTCATACACTGATGCCTGGTCAATGTGCAGTTATTAGGATACCTGCGGAATGGGAAGAACGATAGAACTGGCTCCATCCAGTCTGCCAGGCCCTCTCTGTCTGACTTGTATGTTATTCTTAGATCTTCTGATGTGCTCTGTTGATGTAATTACATTCAAGAAGTATGTTTTTGAGCCTCTGCTGGAGCAGTGAAGCTCCTCGCATGTTCTTGAGCAAAGGCCTGTCCTCTGTCTGGAGCATGAGCAGCTCTGGGGCTACTCATTTGGAGAGCTGCCGAAGCAAGGACCGCCTCCCTTGTCACAAGCCAGCTGCTCAACAAGTCAGACCCAGACCTCCCTCACATCCAGGTGCTTATAGGCTCTTCACCATCCCTGCAGTGCTGTGGATCGCTCCTGTATTAGCACGAATGTTTGGCACATAAGTACAGAATGAATGTCCTTCGGGAGGTGCCTTATCCCCTGGGTGGGAGCTTAGGCAGGAAACCCCAGCTGACTGTTTAAAGCAGCCGGTGTATCTGAGTGGAAAGGTCCCAAGTTCAAAGAGCAGGGAGCACTGAGCTCACTGTGGTCCTGGATGTGTGGGCAGAGTATTTCAAAGAGATGAAATGTGAACTGAGACCTACAAGGATGTGCTTTGTCTCCACTGTTTTCATTTTTTTTTTTTTTTTTTTTGCTTCTTGCCATTAATGACCTTGGAAGTTGGCTTTGGCCCTCTTGGAATAGAAGCTATTTCAGAAGGGGGCTTCCCAGTTGCTCAGTGGGTAAAGAACCTGCCTGCCAATGCAGGAGACACAGGAGATGCAGGTTCAATCCCTGGGTCAGGAAGATCCCCTGGAGGAGGAAAGGGCAACCTGCTCCAGTACCCTTGCCTGGAAAATGCCATAGACAGAGGAGCCTGGCAGGCTAGAGTCCAAAGAGTCACAAAGAGACATGACTGAGCAGGAACACGATAAGAGGAACTTAAAGACAAATCCTGACGCTTTGTGTACTTCACTTAAAACTTAAATTTTTCTTCCTTCCAAAGATCCTCGCAATAGAACCCTGTTAAATTCTCTTTGGGCAAGTCTTTAACTGTCTTGCTCTCCTGATGGTTTCTCTTCTCCTCCATTTAGATTATAAATACACAGGGCCTGGGACCATGTGTTTCTTATCCTGGCTTTATAATTCCCCATGGATAAGACTAGCCTGATTCTTACATTGTAATCTAATCACTTACTCTGAGGTCTCGGTGTTTGTTGAAGGTGATGGATTAGCCTCTCAAGCACCCCAGCCCAAACAGTGGCTGGCTGTCTTGGGCATTCCCATCATCTGCCTTCCCTGATCTCTATTTTTGTTCCAACCAAATATGCTCCTGCTTTTTTCCCCTGATCACCCCCTGTCTGTAGCCCATTAAATATACTTTTAAGGAGACGTCAAGACTTCTTTTAAGAATATGAGTTTTTAATTGTAGTAGCGCATATGCGTAAACAAGGAGACAGGCACAATGGCGGATGAAGACCAAGTAAGGGAAAGCCTTGAGCGTACCCAAGTGAGTTGAAAAACCCATCAGGTTCATATTGCCTTACTTTTTAATTTAGTAAATGTTTGTAGCTACTGTGTTTTAACTCAGTATAATGAAGCTTTCCTCAAATTAGATTGGACTCATTTTTTCCAAGTCACTAAAAACATTTTTATTCAACTATTGATTTTAGACAAATTGTAAACTATTTCCCTGTGGTTTTCTTTCTCACCAATGAGCTAGTTTCACTATGTGAGTCTTAATTTATATAATTATTCTTTTATTCTCTTTATGTTCCAGGTTTCATTGTGTTTAGCAGACACTTGTTGCTTTGTAATTTTGAAAAAAAAAACAGCATGTAGGTATACTTGGAAAGAATAGGTATCAGTGAAATTTTGTATACTGCAAACTGTTTTCCATGAACTATCATCTTGAAACATAAGGCCACTAAGGAAGTCTTGTCATTGTGAATGCTGCTGAGATTCATTTATTTAACATTAAACATGTCTCTGACTTCCCACTTTGTGCCAGGTACAGTTCCAAGTGCTGAAAATCTATAAATAAGCCAGACAGACAAGGACCTTGCCCTTCACCAGCATACATTCTAGCCAGGATTGCACTAGAAATGCAGGCATTAAACAAATAACCAAATGCACAGCCTGTAGAGATGGCAGGTGATTTCTTGATTCTTTTTCCCTCTCCCGTGGCTTCAAGGCCGTATCTACAACCTCATTTTCTGTAGTGTTGACTTCAGTTTGGCCTCACAGGGCTAATACCCCATCTACATAAGGGCCTTGTTCTAGTACAGGAGAGAAAGGACGGAGAGGCACCCGGCAGGGTCAAGTTTCTCCTTGTTAAACTGAAACTAGATGGGCGTCACTCTCAGAATTGTGGAAGTGGGGATTCCTTCACTCATTCAGCAAATGTCTATTGAGCAGTGTATCACCTGGGGTTCTATTATGTTCCAGGCTTTATAACACCTACATGTATGCCCTTAAGTACCTAGTTGGAAAGTCAGAAACATGAAATATATAATTACTGATAAATGTCAGAGTAAAGAACATATAGAGTACCTGGAGGGGACCACAAAAGCAGTAACTAACTCTGCCTAGGGGAAATCCTCACCATCAAGTGTCCTCTAAACTGTGACTTAAAGATGGACTGGAAATACAGCATGCTTCATTTATTCAGGAAATGTTTACTGAGCCAAGCACAGCTGTGGGCCATGTAGATGCAGCAGTGAGTCAGACAAAGCGCCTGCTCTCTTGGCAGTGGAGAGACAAACAATATACAGAAGGATAAAAAAGTATGTATTAGGTAGCAATGCTTGCTGGAATTTAAAAAAAAAAAGTGGGTTAGTAAAGGGAGCAGAGAGTGAAAGGGGTGCCGTTTTACAAAGGGTGGTCTGGAAAGTCTTCTCTAACGAGATGGCATTTGAGCAGAATCCTGAATGATACAAGAGAATGAGAATGGCAAGCAGGAAGCTGTTTCTGAGAGAAGGGGAGGGGTGAAGAAAAGGGTGATAGCCACGAAAAGCGTGCCCTCTCTATGACAAAGTGAAGTGTCCTCACTGAGCGTGGATGGAATAAGATGGGCTGCAGAGAGCTTGGGGGAGTGTGGTGGATGAGGCTGGGAAAGGAAGAGCGGGACAACACTGTGTTCCATACTCAGAATTCCCACCTTGTTGACCAGGGAAAAGGGGGCTAGGTTTTGGGGTGGGGGGAAAAGAGAAGAACAAAATGACATGATTAGATTTTTTTCATTTCGTTGGATTTGGGGGAAATTAGCTAAGAGTCAGACACGACTGAGCGACTTCAGTGTTCTTGCCTGGAGAATCCCAGGGATGGTGGAGCCTCATGGGCTGCCGTCTGTGGGGTCGCACAGAGTCGGACACAACTGAAGCAACTTAGCAGCAGCAGCACAGGTAAGAAAGATTAACTTGAAAGGAGATACAGAAGAAGCCAACTATAAGATTATTGTGATATTGCAAGTGAGGAATTATGTGACCTAAATTAAAACAGTAAGGGTGAAGCTGGAGAGGAGATGGTAGAATTCAACTGTTTTAGGAAACCCACCACATAATATCTGAGGCCCTCATGCCCTCCAGAGGATGAGAAAGTTCAGTTCAGTTCAGTTCAGTCACTCAGTTGTGTCTGACTCTTTGCGACCCCATGAATCACAGCACGCCAGGCCTCCCTGTCCATCACCAACTCCTGGAATTCACTCAGACTCAGGTCCATCGAGTCAGTGATGCCATCCAGCCATCTCATCCTCTGTCGTCCCCTTCTCCTCCTGCCCCCAATCCCTCCCAGCATTCGAGTCTTTTCCAATGAGTCAACTCTTCGCATGAGGTGGCCAAAGTACTGGAGTTTCAGCTTTAGCATCATTCCTTCCAAAGAACACCTGGGGCTGATCTCCTTCAGAATGGACTAGTTGGATCTCCTTGCAGTCCAAGGGACTTTCAAGAGTCTCCTTCAACACCACAGTTCAAAAGCATCAATTCTTCCGTGCTCAGCCTTCTTCACAGTCCAACTCTCACATCCATACATGACCACAGGAAAAACCATAGCCTTGACTAGACAGACCTTTGTTGGCCAAGTAATGTCTCTGCTTTTGAATATGCTATCTAGGTTGGTCATAACTTTTCTTCCAAGGAGTAAGTGTCTTTTAATTTCATGGCTGCAATCACCATCTGCAGTGATTTTGGAGCCCAAAAAAACAAAATCTGACACTGTTCCCACTGTTTGCCCATCTATTTCCCATTAAGTGATGAGAAAGGTCAAGAACAATTCCTGGGTTCCAGTATGTGTGACCAAGTGGGTGGCAGTGCCATCCACCAGCTCAGGGAGCCCTGGAGGAGAGGCAGGCTTAGAAGTGCATATAAAGAATTTGATTGAGGGCAGTGGAGATTGTGTGTGTGTGTGTATACATTAAGTCACTTCAGTTTTGTCTGATGCTTTGCAATCCTGCAGTCCACCAGGCTCCCCTGTCCATGGGATTCTCTAGGCAAGAATACTGGAGTGGGTTGCCATGCCCTCCTTCAGGGGATCTTCCCGACCCAGGGATCAAACCCTCTGTCTCTTGCCTCTGCTGCCTTAGCAGGCATGTTCTTTACCACTAGCACCACCTGGGAAGCCAGTGGGGATCTCAGCCTGGAAATGAAAAGAAATTAGGGCCAGAATATAGATTGGGCTAAAGCTGAAACTCCAGTACTTTGGCCACCTCATGCAAAGAGTTGACTCATTGGAAAAGACTCTGATGCCGGGAGGGATTGGGGGCAGGAGGAGAAGGGGACGCAGAGGATGAGATGGCTAGTTGGTTTCACCGTCTTGATGGATGTGAGTTTGAGTGAACTCCGGGAGTTGATGATGGACAGGGAGGCCTGGTGTGCTGCAATTTGTGGGGTCGCAAAGAGTCGGACACGACTGAGTGACTGAACTGAACTGAACTGACTGTTTCATGGAAATTTAAAACAGAGGTGCCAGAAGAGTAGTCAGCGTTGTCAGATACTATAGAGAATTTAATAAGATGAAGACTTTAAAAAGGCCATCAGATTGGACAGTTGGAAGGTCACTGATAACTTCAAGAGCGGTATCAGTAGATGTAGGTTAGAGTAGAGCCTCCTCGTGGTTGAGTTGGAGAGCGAACAGGTCCGAGGCTGCAACTGTCCAGCCAAGATCACTCCTCTCTCCTTTCCCAGAGCTCCTCCTTGGAAGCTGAGATCTGATCTTCTCTTCCACCTCCCTCCTTAAGCTTTCTCCAACCAGGGTGTCGGAGCTGAGACTGTAATGGGGGACAAATATTCTAAGATCCTTGGGTCTCTAATGGGAGAGGGGAACCTGATGTTGGTGAGCAAGGTATCATGAAGAGTGTCACAGAACCACAGGTGGGACCAGCCCAGAGACCTGTCTCCAGAGGGGAGGAAGATGAAACATGTAGGTCTCTGTGTATGTGGAAACTCTGGACCAGGGGGCTGAGGCAGGACGGGGAGCAAAGGCCTCGAAGGACCAGTGAGTCAAGCATGGAATTAGCCAGGAGACTTAGCCCCCGCTGAGAGAGTGGCATCTGACAAAGTGTGGGGATGGAGAGAATCTGACAGTAAACTGATGTTCACTGGAAATTCCGGGAAGGATGCTTCATTTTCTTAGAGCACAGGGACTTGGCAGCGCTTGTGATCTTGAAAATAGCAGGAAGGCGACAGTTAATGAATTAAGGGATAGCATAAAGATACTTAACTCGTACTTGTGGGGCAAAAAAGTGGTCTTTCAGATACTGTGGTGGAAAGGGATCAGATACCAGGCTTCTAAAAAATTGAAAATAATTGCCTGGGCTCCCTTTAGGGAAAGGATGGGGCCAAAGACTAAGGGATCCCAGACAGTTTGGAGCTGCAAAGCCCAGGAGAGAGACTTGTACTTTGGAGCAAGTTGGAAGCAAAGTTCAGGATAAGGGACCTCCTGCCTTAAGCCTGGGGACCAAGGAATTATCCGTAAGATCTAGCAGATTTCCTGCCATCTCCCATACACACCCTCGGCCTCAGCTTCTCCTGCCCGCACTGCCCATCTCAGCCCACTAGGTGACAAGGCTCCAGGGTGAGGCTGGGGCCTTGTTCGGAAGCCTTGAGAGCCATGAGTTCCTACCAGAATCCCTGCTCAGGAGCCGTCTTACGTCCATGGCCAGAGACACAGGCCCTCAAACTTTCCCAGTGGTGGGGACGGGCTTGGGAGGACCAGTGCAGGGGACAAGCTGACACCCCGATCTGGTTGAGCGCCCAGGCGGGCCTCACCAGGTGATGGTCCTGCCGGGGGTCAGGCCGGGGGTGCGCCCAGGTCCTAATGGATGGGGGCTTCCTCCAGCACCCCTGCCGTATGAATTCCTGGGCCAGATGGTGCCCTGTGGGCCCCAGGTCGGATCTGGCGAGGTGGGGGCCTGGTTCCCAAGCCCTCCTGGGGTCACAGGCACCCTCCCCCGGCCTGACTTAGTCCCCGGCAGTGCGCCCAGACGCCAGCACTGCCAGAAGACCTCTGGCCGCAGAGAAAGAGATGGGGCAGCTGGTGAAGGGGCTGAGGCGCAAGAGGCAAGACCTTGGGGTACCCACAGGCCCACGTGGGGTTTGCCATGGGGGCTCTGTTGGGAAAGGTGCTGAGCCAGATGACCACCTGCCACTTGGAGGCCCAGCCGCTGAGCCTCGCCAACAACGTGCAAGCTGAAGCCGCTGCTGAAAATGGGGCTGGAGCAAAGTGGACACTGAGAACCTTCTGGGCTTCTGCAAAATGATGATCCTGCAGCACGCTCGAAAATGCAGACAGGCATGCAGGAAGAGATGCGTAGGAAACAGCCTGGAGAAACACTCCCTGCAGTGGCCGAAGCCCGCACCCCAGCAGGCCATCGCTGGGCAGCTCTGGCTGTAGAAGGACTGGGTCCGAGTTTGATTCTATAACTGGAGTGAGATGGGCAGTTGGCCAAGCCCTGATTTCTCCCCACTGCTGGGCCTCCGTTGGCAGGGAGACCAGTGTGCTTTTCCCTGACATCAGGACTCCATTTTGGCTCGCCCCCAACTATGGGGGACCCTACTTTGCACACTCGTACTGCTCTGCACCATTTCCTCTCTGCCCCAGCCACCATCCTGTGCCTCCCCAGTCTTTCCAGCTGAGGGGCCCTCATTCCTGGTCAGGGCCAACCTGGGGAAACGGGTCTCTGGGGTTCACTTCAAGGCATTTAGCATGAAGCGCTCCATCAGTTGAAAAAAGTAATACATAAGAATACATAAGGGAGGGAAATGGGAGCTCTTTAGGAAAATTGAGAAAGATGAGGTTGAAGTTTATTGCTGCTTTGTCTTTTTCCCTGACCTTGGCTTTAAGGTACATTACAATACATAGGTGGATTTGGATTTTGTTTCTCTTTTTTACTAATTGAAAAGTCATTGTGTCTCTCATTCCTAGTGGTTATCAGTACACATGTTCTTATGAATACAACATTAAGCAGAAAGCTCAAGTCACAGAAGACTCTGTCAGTGTATCATTTCTAGCAAAACCAAGCCGAACTTTGAGTAAACAGAGTCCAGGATAATCGTTGCCTCCAGGGGAAGGTTTGAGGACGCAGTAGAAAGAGCGCACAGAGCCCGCCCAGAGCCCATGATGAAACACAGGAGTTTGCTTGTTCTCCTCGCTTTCTTGAAAGATGTGGGTTTTTTTTTTTTTTCCTAATTCGCTTTTCAGCTACGTTTGGTTTATTCCCTGGGAATTACCCTTACTTTCTTTTGAGCTCAGAAATGCTTTTTAGAGGAGATTTGTGATAGTTGATCCTACACTCCCGGGTGGCTTTTTCAATGGTACATCTTAAATCACCTCTGTACGTATGTGCTTTTTCCTCAAATGCTGATGGTAGCCTTCAGCACATTTTCAGCGGGGACCGTGACTCTCTGTCGATCTACAATTTTAGAATTTAAGAAACACCTTCCCATTGGCCATCTTATTTTTAAGAGTTTTCCCTTGAAAACTAATAGGTAATTCCTGCTTTTCTTTGAGTCTGTATTTTCTGGGTGTCTAGCTCAGTACAGTAAAAAAATACTCTGAATCACTTATTACGTAAGTCTTTCAAATCCATACCAAATAATGTATTGAGTATTATTTTTATGCTTTTATCAATCCTTGGCATTTTAATTAGATTCCTATCATAAAAATCAATCTCTCCCTTCCCTAGAGGTTTTCCTACCTCTTGTCTAAGAAAACTTCTTAGTCCAAAACATTATTCTGCTCTTAAAGTAGCATCTAACCATTTTCTGTAATTTCATATTTTAAAAATGTAAGAACTATGCATCATTGTTTATTATACTAAAACTGTGTCCTAAGGATTTATTTTTTAGAATTATGACTTTCTTCTAGAAATAGTCTTTCTTATTAAAAGTACTAGCTTCCTTGGCAGAATTCATTTATGAAGTACTTTTAGGTTCAAAATTGTTTTATCGATGTAGAAAAATGTTTTTACAATGAAAACTACAATTTAATTCCAATAAAAATCCTAGTGGAATATGGGAATATTACTTGACAGAGTGATTCTAAACTGAAAACAGAAAAAAGGAAAAAAGAATTTTTGAAGGTAAGGAGTTAGGACCTTTTCTTACCAGATGCTATGAAACTACAATAATTTGAACACAGTGTTGTGGTCGTGATGAACAAAATAATAGAAACAAGTATTTAGCAAGTCCATCTGTGGTTGTATAAGTTGATAACCACCTTCATAAAAGACTATCGAGTAATTCATATGGGAAATGTTTAAAATGTGCTTTTCCTTTGGTCTATCATTTCAACTGTTAAGACTATTTATAAGAAAATATTGTTAGATGTGTGTAAAAATGTAGTGATAAAGGTGATCATCACAGCTTTTTTTTAAATTTTAAGAACAAAAATTAGAAACAAATCAATGTTCAGCAAAGAGTTAAGTAAAAAAGGAATTCCATTCATGGTGAAAATTGACAGACAGTTCAGAAGATTATTAAATGAGGCAGAACAGTTTGTTAAACTCTATGATGTCATTCTTTTATTTTTTACGGAAAAGTATATTAACACATATATACTGCAGATGGTGATTGCAGCCATGAAATTAAAAGACACTTACTCCTTGGAAGGAAATTACGACCAATCTAGATAGCATATTGAAAAGCAGAGACATTACTTTGCCAACAAAGGTCCATCTAGTCAAGGCTATGATTTTTCCAGTAGTCATGTATGGATGTGAGAGTTGGACTGTGAAGAAAGCTGAGCGCGGAAGAATTGATGCTTTTGAACTGTGGTGTTGGAGAAGACTCTTGAGGGTCCCTTGGACTGCAAGGAGATCCAACCAGTCCATTCTAAAGGAGATCAGTCCTGGGTGTTCTTTGGAAGGAATGATGCTGAAGCTGAGACTCCAATACTTTGGCCACCTCATGCAAAGAGTTGACTCACTGGAAAAGACTCGAATGCTGGGAGGGATTGGGGGCAGGAGGAGAAGGGGACGACAGAGGATGAGATGGCTGGATGGCATCACTGATTCGATGGACGTGAGTTTGAATGAGCTCTGGGATTTGGTGATGGACAGGGAGGCATGGCATGCTGCAGTTCATGGGGTTGCAAAGAGTCGGACATGACTGAACGACTGAACTAAACTGAACTGAACAGGGAAATATAATAGATATTACTGATGATTTTTTTTTAAATTTGCTTTGTGTATTGTACAATTTAAAAATGCAAGGAATATTCCTAAGTGAAGATTCCAGAAAATCTAGGATTCCTAAAAATACGCTTCTTCTAGTCTTTCATTATAAAGCGATGTTTCAGAATAATAAATCTGGTCTTTTCATTCTTACTCAGTTTTGTAGTTTCTGTAAAAGAAAAGGAATGCAATTCTCTAAATGATGGATTATTGGAACGTATCAGTTAGAAAGGCATTGCTAAAAAATTAGATTTTTTTAAATCAGATGCCCATTAATGTTAAAGAACTGTAGTGTAGCTCAGTGAGTGAAGACACCTGCCATATGTCTGTTTTCCTGTACAACATGGTAATTTACAATTGCAATTAGTGTGTTTATATACCTCGGTGAAGTTAACCTATATTTAGAATATAAGCCCAAATCATTTTCATGTTTCTGAATGTTTACTTTGCAATTTTAAAAAGCATTTGAAAATATCAAAATCCTGTGTATCACAGTAGTATTCTCCCTACTTGTCATGTTTGAAGAAGCCAAATGAGATCTATGGATTGTTAGATTTGAAGGCAGGGTCAGTTCCTGTGATTATAGCCCCAGCCAATTGAAAGATGATCTGTCATGAAGTAAATCTACCCCAGTACTCAGTAAAATCATAAAACAAGGTATTAGCATTATCATGATTACCACCAGTGAAGAGAAATGTAACGAGAAGCTTTGGGAAACTGTGGTTTACCCAAGGGGCTTCCTCCAGAAAACAGTTAGCAGGTTGGTATGTTGGGCTGCTGGTCTACCACCTCACTCTTTAGCTATGAGCTCTGCTGTGATTTCTGCCAGTGGCAAAATCAGCTGCTTTGGCATTGAACTTGAGTTTCTTAGGTTTCCTTCCCCAGCTTCCAACAAAATTCTAAATACAAACCAGCTTTACTTATTGCTATTGATTCTTCTATTGACTGCCTGCCAAAGACTATGTTCAGAAAACGAAAAATTGAGGCCTTCCATTGATTTAAAATCAATGTTCTCTTCTAAATCTATGCAACCTGTTTAACATATCATGTCTTCTTTTCCAAAGGAGTAACTAAACTATTTAACAATTAGTCCTCTTCTTCCTCCTTTTAGAATTCTGTGCACTGACCGGGGAGGTGTATAAGCTGTGTTAAGTTGCATTGTTGTCTTGGAGTAGATGATAATGCCCCTGAAACAGCTGTAAGACTTTGGATATTATTGACTGAGTAGTGGGCAAGTCTTATTATATGCCATTTTATTAAAAGAGAATTCGTTTTAACATATCACATATTGGTTTGCTTGGGCTGCCATAACACAGTACTGTAGCTCGGGTGGCTTAAAGAATAGAAATTATCTGTTTCATGGTTCTGGATGCTAGACGTCTGAAAGCTAAGTGTTGCAGAATTGCTTCCTCCTGAGGGCTCTGAAGGAAGGCTCTCTGTTTCAGGTTTGCAGGTGGCCACCTTCCCCCCATCTCTTCACATTGTCTCCCTAGTGTACATATCTGAGTCCAAGTTTCCTCCTCTTAGAAGGACACCAGTCCTTAGATTAGGGGATGGACGTGAGTCTGAGTGAACTCCAGGAGTTGGTGATGGACAGGGAGGCCTGGCGTGCTGCGATTCATGGGGTCGCAAAGAGTTGGACATGACCGAGTGACTGAACTGACCTAAATATCTTTGTAAAGATCCTGTCTTTAAATAAGGTCATGTTTGGGGGAATTAGAACTTCAACACAGAAATTTTTATGGGGTGCAATTCAGCTCATAACACCATCCTAATTAAAATTTAAGCTAGATTCAGTTATTTGTTAATGTAAACATTAAACAAACGTGATGACAACTTGTGATAAATATGATGAGGTATCAGGTATCAGGGGTCTTCATGTTGATTTAGAGTTATAGTTCTCTTGTTACATGGATATTGCCTCTGATAAAAATCAACTGTTAACAAATATTCTCAGCCAGAGGAGGTTTGGCCCCATAGCTTAAGGCATGGTTTGGAAGACAGGCCAAACTTTTGGGTTCAAAAATCTCAGCTCAGTAACCTACCATCTCTTGCTTGAAATGACTTCCTTCTTTCAGCCTCAGTTTCTCATCTGTGAAATAATGTCTAGCAATCCGCAGGGTGAGGGAGTTGATAAACAGATAAAATTAGGTCATGTGAAAAGAAACCCCTAGGAATTCCCTTAAACAGTAGACACCCAATAATTTTTCTCTCTATTGTATTTTCACTGTACCTCATCTGGGAATTTTTTTTATAGCTCATAAATCACTCTTTTGCATCTTAGGAAATTTTACATAGTAAGTGCTCACTGACTGTTAGCCAAAACTAAAGACATGAAAGAACAAAAAAGACTGTCGTCTCAGTTGCTGGAAAACTTACTATCTGACATTGGGAAATGACTTTGGAACTGTAATAATTGGAAGGCAGCTACGAAGTTTGCTTCCTTGGTTGTCAACTGACAACTAGGTAGGGGGGCCGATTCTGATTTGAAGGATTTAAATAGAGACTGTCTGAAAACCGATATAATGTTGTACAATTGAAAGGAATCGTCTCTGAAGTTGTTCCCAGCCTCTAATAATTATATGAGTCTCCATAGGCAAGCACAGAACAGTGCCCTGCAGATTGGATATGGCCACAAGGATGGAGTACAGGAGTGGGCAAAGGGTGTGACACTGCTCCCCATACCGTGGCGACCGCTGAGACCTCTCCTTCCTGGTCTCCTGCTCGATTGCAATCGTCCCTCCCAAATGCAAGCCCAGTCCTGCCTTTATTCATGTTATTTCTTCACTGAGCACTCACTAGCTTTTTTGTCCAGAGCCCACTATATTCGTTTGCTAGGGCTGCCATAATAAAGTACCACAGACTGAGTGGCTTAAAGAACAAATTTATTGGCTCCCAGTTCTGGAGACTGCCATGCAAGGTTAGGGTATGCGCAGGGTCGGTTCTCTCTGGGGCTAAGTCTTAGATATGTCCCTGGCCTCGCCCCTTGGCTTTTACGTGACCATCTTCTCTTTATGTTGTCTTTCCTCTGTGCGTTTTTCTGTGTTCAACTTTCCCCCTTTCATAAGGACACCAGTCACATTGGATTAGAGCCCACCCTAATGACCTCATTATAACTTCTTTTCTTCTGTAAAGACCCTGTCTCCAAATAATGTCAACTTCTAAGGTATTGAGGGTTAGGACTTCAAGATATAAATTAGGGGGGGAACCCAGTTCAACCCGTAACACCTACCACTCCTGACAGAAAATATAAGGTGTGAGTTTGGAAGCGGTGGGGAGCAGTGTAGGAACACAGAGAGACTTGTTTATTTTTTCCTGCAAAGGAGTTAAATAAGAGGGCTATGATGAAAGTCTGAAAGTGAAAGTCGGTCAGTTGTATACAACTCTTTGCAACTCCTGCCAGGTTCCTCTGTCCATGGAATTCTCCAGGCCAGAATACTAGAGTGGGTTGCCCTTCTCTTCTCCCAGGGATCTTCCCAACTCCAGGATAGAGCCCATTGCAGGCAGATTCCTTAATATCAGAGCCACCAGGGAAGGCCAAGAATACTGGAGTGGCTAGCCTATCCTTTCTCCAGGGGATCTTCCCGACCCAGGAATCAAACCAGGGTCTCCTGCATTGCAGGCAGATTGTTTACCAGCTGAGCCACAAGGGAAGCCTGCAATGGAAAGGAAAGAGCATTAGCCACGGAGCCAGACAGTCCCAGATCTGCGTTCTATCCCTAGGTCAGAAAACTTGCAAGAAAAATAACGTTTTCCCCTTACCAATGAATGACTTTATGGAGTGAAGAATTGCAGTAGCTACTTATTTCTGTTTTAGGAGCACAATAACTGTACTCTCATCAGTGAGATTGAGAAGCGTTATCTTAGGAAGAAAATCTGGGAAATTTTGATAAAGATATGATTCTTACTTTCCCCAGAAAAATTGATATGTGTGCCTATTGAGAAAACCCTGTCACTCTCTGCTAAGCCTTGCCAGCCAGTAATTTCATCAAGCTAATGTAACAGGACAGTCAAGTGACTTGCCTTTAATTTGTTGTGATTGTATTATATTTATGAAAAGCAGAGCTAAAACAGCTGATAGCAAGTGTTTAGACACTGATTGTTTCATAAATAGTTTTAAGAACATTGCTAAATCTAAGTAGACACTGAGTAAGTTTGCTCACTATGTGAAATGTAAATCATTCTTTCTGTAATCATGTCATTAAACACATGCAAATATTATAAATGATTACCTCATTTCAAACATATTTTTATGGCACCTGTCTGCTTGCTAAATATGTATTGCCTTTGAGATTTAAACAGAAGAGGTGGGAAAAGACTTACCATATAGGGATTTATTGTGGTGTTCTTTTCTCTCCTGGAAAGGCAATCACAGCAGCACCACAGGTAGAAAAGAATGTTTTGCTGCCTCTGTGTCACTTCATTAAAGCAGTGAATCTAAAGCCGTACATTTTGTCTTCTGGGCCACGAAATTTTAAGTAAAACACTAACAAGAATGTTACGCTTTTAAATGAAAAGTGAAAGAA
The DNA here is from genome assembly GCF_016772045.2 of Ovis aries. NCBI lineage: Eukaryota > Metazoa > Chordata > Mammalia > Artiodactyla > Bovidae > Ovis > Ovis aries. The sequence continues at coordinate 90,829,813 of NC_056058.1, read as the reverse complement.
TCTTTATCCTTTTTATTCAAGTTTCCAGAAATGGCACACTCCATAAAAAATATATATCATTTTTATTTTTGAACTGAGTTCCTTGCATTAGTCAATAAACAATTTATTTGGTGAATATTCTCTGTGCACATATATGCACCATGTGAACATTTAGGAAACAGAAGGTGCTTGAATTTGTGAGATTTAAATATTTTCTCACAGTTGATCCAGTGATACTGCAGTTGAAATAAAACCACATTTAAATGAAATAACACTTTCTGCTAAAAAGCACATATACATTTTCTGTCATTGTTTTAGTGAGGACAGCAGTAATCCGAGTTACTCAGTGGAATACCTTGTATTAAAAATCAGTATGTTTGCTTCTGTATGCATTCTAAGACTCGCTCACAGAGCTCTACCTGTCCTGATCACAAATGTACATGTACATTAAATTACATTATCTGACCACACATATTTTATGATGCCCCTACTCTTGCAAATATTATTCAGTTCTGCAATGATTGATTTCTCATTTGTTCTAAAAACATGTGCATGTACATACTACTAACAATATTCATATTTTAAGTACATCAGGTAAAATATGAGCTACGTAGATCAGAGGTGCTATACCAGAACGTGAAAAGCAAAAGGATAGTGCCAGCAGAGCAGCTTTGGGCCATCTTTCAGAAATCCTTGCTGTAGCCCCAAACCAACTCCTGTTTTCCCCTCGTTCCCTGCCCTCACATTCTCGTAAGCAGCAGCATTATCCCCTATACTCCCTCGGCGATTAAACATCTACTAAGTACCTGTTAGGGGCTAGGCCCTGAGGGTCAGAATGAGGCAAGGCACACATAGGTTGGCTAGACGAAAGAGGTGAGAAAAACCCAGGATCACCTCACCAGTGGCCAGGGTTAGAGGAAAGGACAGAAGGAGGACCCAGAGGAAGAAGCGCTTGAGCACAGGGATGACTAGGGCTAAGACTTGAAAGATAACTAGGAGCTGTTAAGTGGAAGGCGCGAGAAGAGAGAGGAGAGACACCGAGTCAGGAATGGGAGAAAAAGTGAAAAGACTTGGTTTTGACTAGAAATCTAGGCTATGATTAGTTACTGCAACTGAGAGTTAAATTCAAGGGCTAAAATTGCAACAACTATGGCAAAAAGTTAGATAGATTGTACTCAGTACATGAAACTAATTACATAGATCTTTCAGAATGCATCGGAAAAATATTTGCTCAACATTAAGTGTAAAGATTAATATATCGATCTTAAGGAGACATTGAACAGCATAACAGATGATCTCTTTAATTGTAGTGCTTCTGTTGATTTGTTGTCATCTAAGACACAAAATCTTTCTTCGGGTGACCGGTCCTTATATTGACTTATGGCAGATAGCCTCAGTCTTAATACTAAGACCAAGGTTCTGAAGGCCTTTCTTTCAAGAAATAAAATAATTTTGTACTAGCGTAAAGCTTACAGATGGTTTGCCTTTGCACTGCTGATCAGCAAATCTAGAAAAGCTAACAGTCGGCAGATCCACTGGCCTGTTCTTCTCAAGAGTCAGTTGTCTCCTCTAGGCTTTGATAAAAAGTTGTCTATCAGCTCCTTTATGTTTACTGAGAAATCATAAGAAACACTGGGAAGAGTTTAATTGAAAAAACCATCAGGTACCAAAGACGGTGTCTTAAGTAAGTAGCCTAGTGCCTGATACTGGAGATAGAAATAAGTAAATGTACATACCAAACAACTGATTTAAGATAAATAATCAATTCATCTCTGTTTCATTCTCATATGAAATAAAAATGAGTGATATATCCCTTTACAGAGTCACTCTGAGAAGTAAAAAACAAACAAGCAAGCAAGCAAAAACTCTTAAGAATTATTGAAAACTACTTAGCAAGGCATAAAGAACAACTCAATGCTTAATAATGCTTTTTAAAATAAAATTTAAAGCCTGTAGATCTTTATTAAGTCCAATTTGCTTCCATCTGTGAATATTGAAATGCTTTGATATATATATATATAGCAATCTTCGTAAAACTTTCTAAAATGAGTTCTTAGTTCAGTTCAGTTCAGTTCAGCCGCTGAGTCGTGTACGACTTCACAACCCCATGAATCACAGCACGCCAGGCCTCCCTGTCCATGTATAGAATTTGAAAAAGATTAAATTTTTTCCCCCAGATCAGGCAAACTTACCAGTGTCAGAAGCCATCAGAAACGCGTAAGTCTTGGCACCCTTGAAAGTGTTAGTCATTCAGTCATGCCCAGCTCTGCAATCCCATGGACTGTAGCCTGCCAGGCTCCTCTATCCATGGAATTCTCCAGGCAAGAATACTGGAGTGCGTAGCCATTCCCTTATTCCCTTCTCCAGGGGATCTTCCCAGCCTAGGGATCAAACCCCAGTCTCCTGCAGTGCAGGCAGATTCTTTACCATCTGAGCCACCAGAGAAGCCCTTGACACCCTTGCTTTGTCCTTAAACACTGAGCGACACTTTTTAGCTTGTTATTTCAGCAGACAAATTTTGTTTTGAAGACAGGTCAAAAGTCTATTAAGGTGCAGCACTGATAGTCTGTTTCTTATGAATTTATGTCACTTATGAAAATCCCTGAAATACTAAAACAGTTACTAGGTAAATAATTTTGAGAGGTCTGCTTGGGTGGACTCATGTTTGGGGCATTCCACTGGGCAGTTGCCTTTTTAGACCCTTACCACCGAGAACAGCTTGAAGGTAGACAGCCTGAAAACTTAAGGTTTCTAAAAGTTAACTATGTTGGAATTTGATAAGATATTTAGAAAGTAGGGGATAAGTAATTATTTTGAGAACAGAGATATTTTTATTGGAGTTCTTTATAACTCAACTTGAAGTGGAATATAGCTCATTCGAATCGTAATGCCAGATGACAGTTATTTTCCAGTCAGTTCTTAAAGTGGTTTACATGTTATAGTTCAAGCAATATGAAAATTCATTCTGGAAAAAGCATCTGTTGTCCAAGGCCTTCTGTTTTCTTAACCAAGAGAAATAGCTGTATGTAGCTGTCAGTTGTTTATTAGTGAATTGTATATTCAGGGCATTATCTGCAACAAAGCCATGATCTTAGGCCAGCTTTCTCTTGCTTCCCAGTACATTTCTGTGCCAGTTTTTACCCTACCAAGCTCTTGTGCCAATGCAAACTACTTTTAATTGTGCCTAGAAAAACATCAGGAGAATAAATTATTCCTCCTCTCCCTCTGCCCCTCTCCCTTCATTATTTTAAAGTATTAGAAAACTCAGTATAAATTACTTTGGCTTACCCTTTCAGTTACCTATAGCATTTACATGGATAATCCAGAAAGTTCTTGCCCTTCAGTTCAGTTCAGTCTCTCAGTCGTGTGCAACTCTTTGTGACCCCATGGACTGCAGCATGCCAGGCCTCCCTGTCCATCACCAACTCCCAGCACTTGCTCAAACTCATGTCCATCGAGTTGGTGATGCCATCCAACCATCTCACCCTCTGTTGTCCCCTTCTCCTCCCGCCTTGAATCTTTCCCAGCATCAGGGTCTTTTCCAATGAGTCAGTTCTTCGCATCAGGTCTTGCCCTTAAACATGTATTAACATTTTGAAAAAATGCCACTATTAAAATTTACTGAGTAATTATTTTACAGATTTAAATGCATATGTGAAAATTCAAATGTGCACGCATAAATACAGAAGTTGGAAAACAGAGTAGAATATAATCTACTCTTTTCAATTACTGTGTTAGTACAGACTCTTCAAATTGCATAAGTCCACTTCAGGCTGCTTACCAAAAATAAACAGCAATTTATTGATTAATGTAAATGGGAAAACCCAGGGTTCGATCTGCTTCTGGCACTACTAGAGTCTAAGGCTCAAACTGTTACCAAGACGCTTCCTCTATCTCCTTCGCTACTTTCCTTTGCCTGTTGACCTCATTCTTTCTTGCCTGCAGACAGAGATGTCTTCACACAGAAAGAGAGGGTAGATACAAGCAGGTGTAGCATCTTCTATTCAGCATTACGCCTGAGAAAAAGCTCAAGTATCCGAATAAGAATCTTAGTGAAAACTGAAGACTGGCCCTGATGGGGTACCATGAGGATCCCTGAACTCATCCCTGGAACCAAAGAGATTGAACTAATAGGACCGAACCCACTGTGACTGGTCAGTCTGGGCCAGCCACATCTATGAGGAGGTTGGGACTGGGGCAGGACGTGGTCATTAACAGCCCAGCAAAAGGCTATGTGAGTTGAAGAGTGCTTCCCCAGAGAAGGGTTTTGTATATGTCCACTACAGCTGTCCTGTCAGTTTCTCTAGGCTCTTGGAAGATTTAACGTATGTGCCACAATCAGATGCTTATGTTATCTGATGCACAGAGAAGAGAAATGTGGGATATCTAAATACAAGAAGAGTCTACGTTTTGAACACTCAAACTGATCCCTCAGCAGACTGTTATTCAAGTTTGTGATTGTATAATAGTTTCCCCATGGGTCATTTTGCTGTGTTTACTGATTCCTGCTTGCCACTGTGTGGAGGGCTTCCTTGCAGTATTACTCCTGTGGGTGCTTGTGAGTCCTAGGGTGGCATTTACGCACCTATATCCTAAGATAGCTTAATAGGATCTGTACCATAGATCAGTGTTAACATTTGAACACACACAGACAGTCCACTAGTTCTTCTGTTAATCCTGCTTTATCCACTGGTGCCATCAAATTAATCTTTTCAAGGGAGAGCAGCTGATATGTGCAGGTTACTTTTCGCAGTATTTAATATCTGTCTTGGTCATACTCTGATTTGGTATTTATCTTCTAATACATAACAACGTTGGGTTGCCCAAAAAGTTCATTCAGGTTTTTCTGTAAGCTGTTACAGAAAAATCCAAACTAACTTTTCGGCCAAACCAATATATTGTTGTCATCTGTTTTATAGAAATTTGGGGGGATTACCAGGGTTCTGTATTTCTGGAAAAAGTGTCCCTCAACTCTCACAGATAATGTATTATGCTTTATTTTTAAAAGTACAATGGAAAAAATAAAAATCTGGGACCTATTTTGTTATTCATCAATTATTTTTGTATCTAAATGAAATAATACAAATTCTTACAATCTGGTTGCTTTTATTCTTTTCTCCAGTTCTGGTTTTCTCCTTCTCATTCCCCTGATTATTTGATTGTGCATGATCTCCTCATCATCTGCCTTAAATCCTTGGTGGAAAGAAGTCTTAGTTAATCAACAAATTAGACAAGCAAACTGAAATCACAAATGAATCAGTTGCTCTTCCTCCTCTTCTGTCCTCAGAGAAGATAGAAAATATATGATCAGTTCAGTTCAGTCGCTCAGTCGTGTTCGACTCTTTGCAACCCCATGGACGCGAAGCACGCCAGCCCTCCCTGTCCACCACTGACTCCTGGAGCTTAAACTCATGTCCATCAGGTCAGTGATGCCATCCAACCATCTCATCCTCTGTTGTCTCCTTCTCCTCCCACCTTCAATCTTTCCCAGCATCAAGGTCTTTTCAAATGTCAGTTCTTTGAATCAGGTGGCCAAAGTATTGGAGTTTCAGCTTCAACATCAGTCCTTCCAATGAATGTTCAGGACTGATTTCCTTCAGGATTGACTGGTTGGATCTCCTTGCAGTCCAAGGGACTCTCAAGAGTCTTCTCCAACACCACAGTTCAAAAGCATCAATTCTTCGGTGCTCAGCTTTCTTTATAGTCCAACTCTCACATCCATACATGACTACTGGAAAAACCATAGCTTTGACTAGATGGACCTTTGTTGGCAAAGTAATGTCTCTGCTTTTCAATATGGTCAGTGTCCCCTCAATGCTTTATATACAGTAAAAGTATTGCTGTCTCTCACAGATACGCATAAAAAGCTTATTCACTAGATATATTGTAGACCAGTCAGTTTATTATAAAATACTATATTTCATTGTGATTACAAGATGCAGTTTTAGCTACCTAAGGTCTAAATACATCTTGCAGTCCATGTGATAAGGTAGCATCATGTCATAGTCTAATTGGCAGTGTTTTTAAAGTGAAGTAAGGAAGAATCTTAAAATCAATGGCATTTTAGGTTTGACGACACAGAGTACTCTAATTATCTATCTTCATTTTCTCAGAGAGTTCCATCAAAGTCAAAATTCTGTGGTCAGCATCTTTTAAGAACACTGGGTTTGGTTTAAAGATTCTCTGTTGTAAAACTAAGTTTCTTTTTACAATGTTAACAGACACTCCCTAATGTGTCTGTTGTATAAAATCAGAATTTTGTTATTGTTATTTTTAACTCAGAGCTCACTTAGGTTAGCAACACTTTTTGATCATCATTTTCGCAAGGTTTTTTTTTTTTAATGCACAAAAAACACTGGTGTCCTTTAGATATTATTTATTTTTAATGTTTAGAAGTCATTCTATATGTTTCATTCAAAGCAAAAACAACATGATATTAAGAACCTACAACTGTTATATGTGAAACTATTTACATTAATCTCAATAACTCAGATATGACTCTTGCTTTAAATCTCTTTGGTATGTTTCTGTTCTGATTTACTGCCTGGTTTAAAGATTAATGTTACAGGGTAATTTACTGCAGCTTCACAGATGGTATTTGAATCTTTTGTAAATGGGCTTTGGAATCTATGCACAATTCTGTATAATGTTGGGTTAACATCAATGTAAATGTTGAACTTAATATGATTCTAAAAGATCGTGATAGAAATTTCATTATCCCTTTCTAAAAACCATAAATTTTGAGGGGATTTCATGGGCTAAGTATTTTTACTTCACTATCGTGGTTAAGGTATAACTAGCTCCTTATATTTGAAATCACCAGCCCCTATATGTTGAAAATAAACGTAAAAAATAAATTACCTGATTTTAACCTATTCTAAAGTTCTAGTCACAGGAGAAGTTACTGTTCTTATTTTTACAGCTTCCTACATGAAACGCTTTCTAGAATCCACAAACACACATTGCTTTTAGTGTCTTTTCCTTTGATGTCTATAAAAGACCCATTCAAAACTGGAGGTAAGTGCTCCTAATGTGCACAGCAGAATTTGGCTAATATAGTTTGAAGCTCTTAGAGATAACCTTTCTCTGCATGTCTTTTGAGGGGAAAAACTGGTACCAGCAATACCAGTTAAGCTGTAATTAGTGTAACTAACAACTAATAAGAAAGAGCAGACTGGAGGTCATTCTTAGGAATTTGAAGGTATTAACAGGTTAGGGTTGTAGGGCATGCTGTCCCCTGGCTTAATCTGTTGCCCTGGCTGGTGAGATTTGTTGAAGTCATTGGTGCCCTCTAACCCCGAGGTGTTGCACTCCCAAGATTTAGTGGTCACATGCCAAGCTCCTCTTTCCTGTCTAGTGAGATGACTTTGGGAATGGCAAATTCATTTTAAAGTTCTTGTTACAAATGCCTGCAGATTTTCAACCTTTTAATGTAGATAAAGGATTACAGATTAGTTTGCTTCAGTGTTCTTGTCCTACAAAGCCTTAGACTACACTGAAATTGGCATGTCGCTGCATTACAGAATATGATTTGTTGAGACCATTTACCATGTATTATAAGAAGAACAACTAAAATCCAACTATTAAATCAGATGTTGTGTAACTGATTCTAATACATACTGAATATTCCACTTTTCATGAGCCACTTCTTCAAATTTAATTGCCCACCAGTAGCTTTTGTTTATGTTTACAGTCAATTCTAATGCACTTAAAGAGTAAGAACTTTAACAGAGGAATAACCTTTTGTTTTCATGGGGTGTAGTTAACCTCTTTCTTCTAGTATCTGGCTTTGGATTCTTCCTCCTCTCATTACATGATACCAACACAAAAACAAAAGAAACGTAGAACTTTAATTGTTCTTTTCTTTTTCCTCTCAAGGTCTTGCCTATAAGGTTGTTTCTGTACCTGGAAAGTTTTATTTTTCTCTTTTAAAGCAATAAGCACCATGACAGCACTATTAAGAAAGTTGAAAGGAAGCTTTCCCTTTCAGCTGTTTTATGTTACTACCTTAAATCTCGTACTATCATAGGTATTATAAATTTTTTTTTACTATAGATTATTTATTACTCATGAAGAAAGCTGGGGCAGGCCCCAAAAGCAAAACAGAGCTTTTCATGTGAACTTAAAGGTGAAAAAAAAGAATATTTAAAATTCAAGTTATCCTGGGTCACTGGACACATGGACATCTAAATACTTAAAAGAGTATAGACTTAAACATCATAGTTCTCATTCAAGTACCACTAGAAATAATTAGGATGTATTCTTCCTTTGAGTCCTCCATCTCAGTGTTTTATGTGTATATTACTGGTAGTTTGTGGATGAACTGGGTTTTGTTTTGTTTTGTTTTAGTCATTGTTTATTCTTACACGTATTAGAAAAAGATATGAATAACACATGAAGCCTTTTTAATGGATATTATTGCTTTGGACTAGGCAAATTGAAAATGTGAGTTGATGTAAACAAAATACTAGGCATTTTAGTAGTGCTGTTAGTTCATGAATGTGGCAGAATGCATAAAAGTGTTACAAAAATAACTGGAGTTAGGGAAACAATGCTCTAAAGATGAAATTCCAAGAATCCTTTTTTCTAGTCAAGAATTCACAGGATAATCTAATTGCTTCATTTCTATTGGTCTTCATTTAATTTATGCGTATGCATGAGTGTACTTGGCAGTTTCATGTTTTGTTTCCAAAACAAGCCAGCTTCTCTAGGTTTTAGTCTTGGGTTAGATGGTGTCTAAGATTCCTTCCAGACAGTGTTATCAGTCCTCAGTTGATAAATTCCTCAAGGGTGAGAACCAAATATGTATAAAGAGTGAAAGTTGCTCAATCGTGTCTTGACTCTTTGCGACCCCACAGACTATACACAAGTCCATGGAATTCTCCAGGCCAGAATACTGGAGGGTTAGTCTTTCCCTTCTCCAGGGGATCTTACCAACCCGGGGATCGAACCCAGGTCTTCCACATTGCAGGCAGATTCTTTACCAGCTGAGCCACAAGGGAAGCCCAAGAATACTGAAGTGGGTAGCCTATACCTTCTCCTGAGGATCTTCCCAACCCAGCCATCAAACCAGGGTTTCCTGCATTGCAAGCAGATTCTTTACCAACCAAGCTATCAGGGAAGCCTGCTGTATAATTTGATCTAAGTACTAGTTAGCATCATGATGCCACCTGTCATCATTAATACATGCATTCCCATTGACTGATTCACATATTCTAACAACAGATATAAGAATGTTTTTGCAAATCCATGTGCTTTCTCCAAACTAACCAATAATCTTCATTGTCACATCAGTAATTTAAAACTTTTTAAGAATAGAGAGCAACGTGGTGCTGTTAGAGCTCACACAGACACCAGTCTTTTCTCATGCTTGGATTTCCTGAGAAGTGACACCAAGGACAGTATTGGAAAGTCTTATTTTTTTCCTCTTCCATACTATCTTACGATTAACTATGAGAGTAAGACATCAAAGCTGAACTGACTTCAAAGCCTGTAACACTTATGGTTTCCAGCTATTACTGTAACCAGCCGCGTTGGCCTGACAGCAATTCATCTTACAGAGCTGCCGCACGAGGATCCACCCCTCAGCTTCCTGCCTTCCCCTTTCCCAAAGCTACCAAATTAAAAACCACCCCCAAAATGAATCTCGAAGTTAAACCAGTCCAAAGAGTTAGCATATTTGCTTAATTTCAGGATTTTATGACTAAAAAATAGACCATATTTATTTATTTATTGACTTTTCCCAAAACATACCACAGGGCCTTAGGGCTATGTTCACATTAAATATATAATAGTCTTCATTATGTTTATTTCAAAATATAGTATACATTTGTAGGTAAGACGGTTTTATATATACCTGCCACTTTAGTTAGGTTCACAAAATAAAGTATTGAAGGGTGAGTCTGATACTTGGCCCAGAAATCAGTGAAGTTAGAAGGAATGCATTCTAAAACATGGATTGTCCATCATAAATGCTGGGAGTGTAGTTCTTGGAAGCACATGCTTTCTATAGTAAAAAAAAAATTTTTTTAATAATAAAGTTTCATGGATATATTGTTTTCCAGCAATATAAAAGTTAATATATTAAAATTTATTGGAGCTTCTCCTATATGTGTAACTAAATAGGTACTAAAATATCATTGAGGCTAGTTTCTTGAGAAATGTAGAATTAGCATCAGCTGAAGATTTTCAATTTTTATTTAAAAGACCCAGATAAAAATTTTAATTATTTTCCTGGAATCATTTGGTAAAGTTGCTGGTATGTATTCAGTTCCACGGGGCAGGTGGCAGGAGAGCCACTCTTGAACTCTGGTGAAATAGCATCCAGATCTTAAAGTTATAGCACCAAAGGACTCACAAAAGACTTACTAGATTTGATTGCGCATTATGGAAATTAAATAGGCTCAATATAATGATTGTATCTTTTGTGAAATGGAATGGATTGCATTGTAAACTAATGAGCTTTCCAGCTTCCAAAGCATTCAAGTAAAGACTCGATGACCACTGTTCAATAATCCAGTAGAAGGAATTCTTACATTTGGGAGGGATTAGACTAAAGAAACTGTAATATTGTAATATCCATTTCAATTCTAGAGTTCTTTGTTTCTAAAATTGAAGGATATGAAGAAATAGAGCTGAAGATTAAGTCGTGGTGGTAGCATGTGGCTGTTGTCCAGTAATTAGATGGGTTTTATAAAGAAAGACTCATAAATGGATGTCTTGAAGGGATTTGAAACAGAAAGGGCAAGATGCTTTAAGTAGATATGGGTGAACATCAAAATGAAGCATGTCTCTTCTAGTGTTGAAAGTCAGAAGAGAGGAACCTACTCTAAAATCCTCAGAAAAGAGGGCAAAAGAGAAAATGAGAAAGGGAGCTTTCTTTAAACACTAGGAACCCAAATGGATATTTAGAGTGCTAGAAATAGAAGCCAAGGTATTTTTATATCTGCAATAAAGTCCTTTAAGCAAAACAGGTAGGACACTGAAAAGTTAAAATTTTCACTTCCTGAAGAGCAGAATAATTGCAGAGGACTGAAAAAGCACAATGTGAGTATGGAATGATTAGACCCACTAACCAGTATGTTCCTTTGGTCCAGTTGCTGAATTTCTCAGGACCTCTCATTGGTAAATAGTGGGTAGGCAGATGATTTCCGTGATCTTTTTCCAGCTCTGAGATTCTCTCCTAGTGCTTTGATTAAGAGTGAATTAAGTATGCTCCCCATAGCCTGAGAATTCAGACAGACCACATGTTTCAGCTTGCCACACCTGGTTTACTCTGACCTATATAAAATAGATGGAAAATGGAAAACTCGGGATAATTTTTTAAAGATTCTGGTATTTGGGATTGTATACAAGTTACGAAGAAATCTCCTGTGTGGACAGATAAGAAGTGAAATGAAGAAATGAAGTAATGCTAAGAAAAAGTGCAGTTGGACCACTCCATTTGGGTTTAAAGAAATGATCAACTGTCTGAAGAAGACACACCAGAGACACCTGGCCGTGTTGCCTTAAGGACAGAGAAACAGGCATTTCTATCAGAAATGAATCCATAGATTTGATTTACCGGCAATAAAGTGATAGAAAAATCTCACTAATAATTGCTTTCCAGTAAAGAGGAAAGAGGTATTACCAAAGAACATTTAGAGAGGTGAGAAAAAGCTAGAAAATATTAAATCTATAAAGATGGAAATGTGGAAAAATAATTTGAATTGCCTTGTAAACCTATTAAGAAAAACCAATAACATATCAAGGCAGGTTTTCTCAGCAACAAGCCATTCTCCAGAAATAAAATAGATAGATCTTTTCTGTTGTTCTTAAAATAATTAAGCATTTTTCCAAAAGTATTAATTCTCTCCTTTCCTGGGAGTAGGCTATATACTAGGGCTTCCCTGATAGCTCAGTTGATAAAGAATCTACCTGCAATGTAGGAGACTCTGGTTCAATTCCTGGGTCTGGAAGATCTGCTGGAAAAGGGACAGGCTACCCACTCCAGTATTCTTGGGCTTCCCTTGTGGCTCAGCTGGTAAAGAATCCACCCACAATGCGGGAGACCTGGGTTCGATCCTTGGGTTGGGAAGATCCCCTAGAGAAGGGAAAGGTTACCCACTCTAGTATTCTGGCCTGTAGAATTCCATGGACTTGTATAGTCCATGGGGTTGCAAAGAGTCAGAAATGACGGAGCGACTTTCACACACAGGTTATATACTAGGGCCGTACAACTAACTGGGTTTATATGTATGACTTTTTCAATAATAATGAGATGACACCACTCTTATGGCAGAAAGTGAAGAAGAGCTAAAGAGCCTCTTGATGAAAGTGAAAGATGAGAGTAAAAAGTTGGCTTAAAGCTCAACATTCAGAAAACGAAGATCATGGCATCTGGTCCCATCACTTCATGGCAAATAGATGGAGAAACAGTGGCTAACTTTATTTTTCTGGGCTCCAAAATCACTGCAGGTGGTGATTGCAGCCATGAAATTAAAAGACACTACTCCGTGGAAGAAAAGTTATGACCAACGTAGATAGCATATTGAAAAGCAGAGACATTACTTTGCCAACAAAGGTCCATCTAGTCAAAGCTATGGTTTCTCCAGTGGTCATGTATGGCTGTGAGAGTTGGATTATAAAGAAAGCTGAGCGCAGAAGAATTGATGGTTTTGAACTGTGGTGTTGGAGAAGACTCTTGAGAGTCCCTTGGACTGCAAAGAGATCCAGCCAGTCCATCCTAAAGGAGATCAGTCCTGTGTGTTCATTGGAAGGACTGATGCTGAAGCTGAAACTCCAATACTTTGGCCACCTGATGAGAAGAGCTGACTCATTGGAAAAGACCATGATGCTGGGAAAGATTGAGGGCAGGAGGAGAAAGGGACATCAGAGGACGAGATGGTTGGATGGCATCACCGACTCAATGGACATGGGTTTGAGTAAACTCCAGGAGTTGGTGATGGACAGGGAGGCCTGGTGTGCTGCAGTTCATGGGTTTGCAAAGAGTCGGACACGACTGAGCGACTGAACTGCTTTACAATGTTGTATTAGTTTCTGCTGTACATACGAAGTGAATCTGCTGTGTATATATATATATATATATATATATATGTATATATATATATATATGTATATCCCCTCCCACTTGGACCTCTCTTTCTACTCCCCGACCCCATCCATCTAGACCACCACGGAGCACAGAGCTGAGCTTCCTGCACTATACAGCAGGTTCCCACTAGTGATCTGCTTCTGTTTTACACATGGTTGTATATATATGTCAGTCCCAATCTCCCAGTTCATCCCAACCTCTCCTCCCCTGTGTGTCCACACGTCGAGAAGTCTACTTCATACACAATCAACTTAAAATTTGTATACCTTGGTACATTTTCCCCAAGCTCTGGAATAACCATACAAAAACCTCTTACCAGTATTCTGGGCCATATTGAATCCTCTGTTTTGAAACAAGAATATGAATTTTACTGAAATGATTGTTTATAGCAATATCAATATTATTCAACACTTAAAATCATTACCTTGTTATTTTCTGATTGGGAGGTTAATGCCCGTCGTCTTTTAAATGGTGGTGTACTAAAGTATGAACGAAATGTGTCCTACAAATAACACATGAAAACGAAGTTAGAAATGAGTAGAATCCTCTGAGTGTGTTGTGTGCAACAGTTTATACCTTCAGTTCTGATCACAGACATGTGCTTCTAGCTAAGGGCCATTAATCCATTTACTGCTGCTTGTTGGAACAAAGAGAAATTATTGAAGACTTTTCCATATGTTTAAGTGAATAGCTCTTTAACTGTGGATTGTTCAGCTTCCTTATTTTTCTATGTATATGGCCTCTTTGAAGATTCCTAAAGCCAATTCTCTTTTTACTCAAAAACAGCAACCAAGCTACTGTGGCCACAGTTCTGATTCCTTTGGTCATGACAGCGCCTGCCTCGTTCTTAATATTTCATCCTAACGTACTTCCACACTGAGTGTACTTCTGCAGCAGCAAAATAAGATGTAAAAGCTTAGAGTCAGTTAACCAATGCAGTAGCTTAAGACCCACAGGACTCTTTGTCCTTAGTGTCATAATTTAAAGCTTTGCCAAATAGATAGCTTCTCCATTCTATATTTCACATATGAAAAGAGACCATCCAAAAAAAAAGTCTCCAGGGACTTCCCTGGTGGTCCACTGTTTAAGAGTTTGCCTTGGAATGCAGGGGACAGAAGTTTGACCCCTGTTTCAGGAACTAAGATCCCACTTGTCGCCATGGAACAACTAAGCCTGCACCCCGCAACTACTGAGCCTGAAATGTAATAGCCAACCTGACCCAGCCAAATAAATAAATAAATATTTTCTTTAACAAAGTCTGCAAAAGCTAAATTAAAGTATTACCATACATAGACTGTCAAAGTATTACCATACATAGACTGCATGTGTTTATTTTAGCCTTCATCAAGAAAAATAAAATATGCCTTGTGATTGTACTATGCACATTGAATCAAAATGTCAGAAACTTCTAAATAAATTGTTATTATGGAATAAGGCTGAACTTCAGCCCTGAATTTATATAATTCACTCCTTTGCAGATTTTTTTCATTGAAGAATACATTTCGCTGCCATATATTGCACTGAGTATGAACAGCAGAGTCATTTGAGGTTCATTGAAAACATAGGAGAACATCATGTTTCCTGTCCTTTTGTTAAACTTGGCATATTGATTTTTTTTTGCACAGCTTGCAGCACAGAAATGTGATATACAGCTACAGCAAGACAAGCTAACCACATGTGAATTTGTTAAGTACTGCTGGATTAGCAGAAATTGTCTGACTGTGCAAATAGCAAGATTTGACTTCGCCAGGAACTCTTTATGACTTAATCAATTAAAATAACAAGTTTTGATTTTATTGCCCAGAATAAATCATTAGCAAAAAGTCACATTCTCCCAATCACTCATATGTCTGATGTTTCTGTGTTTCAAGCTCATTAATAAATATGTAGAATTTGAACTGAAAGTTGAAAGTCAAATATAGTGTTAGTAATCATTCATGAATTTTTTTTAAGAACAGAAGTCTAGATTTTATTTAAATTTGCCATTGCTTTTCTTTTTAAATATCTAGTGGTCATGCTTTTGTTCCCTTTAGGCTCAACGGTAGCAAGATTTGGATTTGACTCATGCTTCTTACCGCATTTAAATGTAGAACCTTGTGGAAAGGGAGTCTCTGAGGTGGTGCTGGCGTGCTCTTCTCCTCACCTTATTAAACCTCCTCCTTAAACACGTCCATTATATAGTTCACCTTGCCTGACTTCAAAGAGTAGAGATGGAGAGAGGATGAGCTGAAACTCAGCAGAGTGGGTTACCCATGGCTTCTTAGAAATGCTAATGTGTTATCT
This sequence comes from Ovis aries, assembly GCF_016772045.2. Lineage (NCBI taxonomy): Eukaryota > Metazoa > Chordata > Mammalia > Artiodactyla > Bovidae > Ovis > Ovis aries. Next base: position 90,814,458 of record NC_056058.1, on the reverse strand, counting down.
ATCAGGTTTTAAAAGTTCTCTGAGTTCTCTTGGAAGCAGATAAACCATTATGCGTTTTTTGGAGGGGGGGCGGTTTGGTGTTTTTTGTTTTTTGTTTTTTTTGCAGAACAAAACTGACAGTCTGTCCAAACCTAGGAAATATCATGTGTTAATATATTAATAATATCATGTGTTAATACATGTGACCACATTATCACCTGCCTTTTAAGAATGTACTTTAAGACATCTCAGTCTCTCTAAAGGTAGACTTCTCTTTAACAAGATTTTTTTCCCAAAATTTTTTTTCAAAAAATGTCTCTACCTGCTCTCATTACTTTTGAACAGGTGGACATCTTATGATATGGCATGTCAAATTTATTAGAAGCAAGTCTTTTAAAATTATCTGGTAAAAGCACAAAGCGTTGAGTTGTTCCCCTAGTAAAAAATGGAGGGTGGGGGAAGGGGTCAGAGCAAAGAAGAAAGTGCCACTGGTTTCTGTTAGGTGACACTGTGCCCTGCTGTCTAATTTGATTACACAGAGCCCCTGAAGCCTCAGGCAAAGCTGATTTTAGCTATAATCAGCTTCTTAACCTTTTGAGAACTAACGTAAACACTGCCTAGCAGTGGTTAATGATGTTGCTCTGCTACACGCTACAAAGTGCAAAGGTAGGAGTGTAGAACCACAGTAGCACATGTCGTGACAGAATTTAACAAGATGACTTAAGGGGATTGCAGCAGAAGGCAGTTCTCTATTTGTGATCAATTGTAAACTGATAAAGTGATTTAAGGGTGCTTTTTAAAATTTTTATAGCTATAAGTGCTAAACGTTCATGAACTACTTTTCTTCATTTTGCTGTGCTCACATTTGTACTTTTCACTGAAATCCTCTTTCGATTATACACACATTTTAAGAATATAAGTAGATTCATACACTTTCATTCTTTCATTTTCAGAGTAAACCAAGGTGATTTCAACATCCATACAAGAAGGGTAAAATAAAATCCTCTTGGTTCAGTTTCACAGGTAGTAAAAATTCATTAAGGGAAGAATGGAATTTCTCTACAGTTAGATGGAACATTGTGGTTATATATATATGGGCAAGAACCTCACTTTTTTATTTAAAACAGGAGCTCCTGACGTATCATATAGGAAGTTAATATGTAAGATGATTTTACTGTCTGTAGTTGGTGTAACTCTCTTGTAATGATGTGACTAATGGGGTGGAGAGCCATAAAGATTAACTAATGTACTTATCAAGGCTATCCTCTCAAAGTCATGTTTGCTGGGAAAACTTGTTAGGAAGATCCTCCTAAGTAAGGATTGCAAATGACCAAGAGAATATATGATACCATAAGCTATACCCCATATTGGTAAGCTTCTATACCAGCAACTTTACCTGAAATTTCCTATTCCTAAAAAATTCTAAAGAGTAGAATCTTAATGCTCCCCAGTGGCACGTAACCAGTCACTCTGTTTGGAATTAACTTAAATAGAGAAGGAGGGGAAGATTCAGACTAAAGAGTAACTATAATTTTTTAGTCTAAGGTCAACCCCTCATAAATAGCATGAATAACATCTGCAAGCTTATTATTATGCAATGCAGTATATGTTGTGGTAAAAATGAGCTTAAAAACCGCATGTAAAATGGTAGATTTCAAGACATGGACACTGAAGGCCTTTCACGGCTTCCCAGGCATCAGGGAATGTTCACTGGGCAACATGGCCAGCTCCTCTGGCCAAATTTGGCTCCGTGGTGAGGGAAGGTGACCTCATTAATAAATAAAGTAAATTACCTGACATAAGTGCCACCTAAAAGTTCAGGTGAGTTTTATACCTATATATATTACTATGGAATAAATGAAGCCAGGTCATAGATAACTGGACATTTTTGGCCTCTTGCAGAAATGTTTTAACCAAATTGTATCCTATTTTACAATCAGCTTGTTAAAAGAAATAATTATGTGAAACCCCCCCTTTTAGCTGATACAGATATCTTTTAGGTGAAGTGCTTTTTATTGTATGAAAAGTGAAAGTGAAGTCACTCAATCATGTCCGACTCTTTGCGACCCCATGGACTGTAGCCTACAGGCTCCTCTGTCCATGGGATTCTCCAGGCAAGCATACTGGAGTGGGTTGCCATTTCCTCCTCCAGGGGATCTTCCTGACCCAGGGATCGAAGCCCAGTCTCCCACATTGCAGGCAGATGCTTTACTGTGTAAGCCACGAGGGAAGCCCTGTGTTATAAGAGAATAATACTTGTTCAGTACCCTGGTGTGGATTGAGGGGGTCCTGGTCCCCTTGGCAGCCCTAAGGACTGAAGGGTCACTGTCTCTGCACCCCACAATGGGCCAGGAGGAGGCTGACTTAGAGGCAGTAACCCACTGCATCTTACGAGGCTGTCTCTTAGGAGGACCCATAGGAGAAGTTCATCCCAGAATTCAGTTCTTCCCTGGTTATTTTTTTTTTTCATATGAACAATGAAAATCTTACAGTATGCTGTTGTCATGGTTTCCAGACTTTGTTCCACAAGAGCATTACCTGAGCAGCCAAGGTCTCTTTCCTTTTACAATCCAATTAGAATGTCTAAGGTGGGATCCAGGTAATCCGTAATCACCGATGGTTTCCCATGTTTGGGAACCCCTGAAATATCCAATGTAGTGCCCTCCAAGCTTTAGCTGTTTTGAAAGGTTAGAGCTAATGTGCATCTCACCTGTAGCAACTAAAGAGGACTGATCACACTCATTCAAATAATCGTCCATTTTTTGCTTTTCCTTGACTTCCTCAAATGTTTTTATGTTTTCTTATAATTTTAGATCGTGTTTATTTTCAATAGTATTATTTAAGTAGAATTTATGTACTATTAAATAAATCCATTTTAAATGTACAATTCAATACTTTTTTAGAGCAAATTTATAGTTGTACAATTATCCCCACAATCTCATTTTAAAATATTCCCATCACCCCAGGAAACTTCTTTGTGCTTATTTGCAGTCAGTCTTGCTCCCACCCATAGCCCAGACAACCAGTGATCTGCTAGTTCCATAGATTAGCCTTTTCTGCAGATATCATATGAGTAGAATTATACAGTATATGGTCTCTTCTGTCTGGCTTGCTTTGCTTACAGTGTTTATGAAATTCAGCCATGGGGTAATTTATTCCTTTTTATTGCTAACTGGTATTCCATTGTATGGATATACTATTTCGTCCATCTGTTTGCCAGTTGATGGACATTTGAATTATTTTCACCTTGGAGCTATTATGTACAATACTGCTATGAACATTCACATATGAATCAGTCCAGACATATGTTTTCATTTATCTTGAGTGTAAACTTAGGAGTGAAAGTTGGGAGTGTGGGTCATTTGGTAAGTATAGACTTAGCTTTGTTTTTATCTTTTTTTATTGAAGTATAGTTGATTTACAATGATGTGTTAATTTCTGCTGTACAACAAAGTGACTCAATTATATATATATATATATATATATATACATTCTTTTTTATATTCTTTTCCATTATGGCTTATCACAAGATATTGAATATATCAATAGTTTCCTGTGCTGTATGGTAGGACCTTGTTATTTATCCATTCTGTATGTAATAGTTTATATTTAGCTTTTTAAGGAACTAGAGAACTGTTTTTCAAAGTAGCTATACTATTTTATATTCACAGCAGCAAAGTATGAGAGTTTAGGTTTCTTCACATCCTCACAAATACTTGGTATAGTCAGTCTTTTTGAATATAGCCATCCTGGTAGATGTGTGGGCTTCCAAGGTGGCTCAGTGGTGAAGTATCCACTTGCCAAGCAGGAGACGCAGGTTTGATCCCTGGGTTGGGAAGATCCCTGGAGAAGGAAATGGCAACCCACCCCTGTTTTCTTGCCTGGGAAATCCCATGGACAGAGGAGCTTGGTGGACTATAGTCCATGGGGGTCACAAAGAGTTAGACATGACTTAGCTACTAAATAACAACAATAAAATAGGTATGTGGTATTATCTCAGAGTAGTTTTAATTTGTTGTTGCTGCTGCTGCTGCTGCTGCTAAGTCGCATCAGTCGTGTCTGACTCTGTGCGACCCCATAGACAGCAGCCCACCAGGCTCCCCCGTCCCTGGGATTCTCCAGGCAAGAACACTGGAGTGGGTTGCCATTTCCTTCTCCAATGCATGAAAGTGAAAAGTGAAAGGGAAGTCGCTCAGTCGTGTCCGACTCTTCGCGACCCCATGGACTGTAGCCTACCAGCCTCCTCCACCCAAGGGATTTTCCAGGCAAGAGTACTACTTGATGTTAAATGTGTTCTTATGTTTATTAGCCATATTTTTGTTTTCTTTGGTGAAGTACCTCTTTTTCTTTTCAGTTCAGTTCAGTTCAGTCGCTCAGTTGTGTCCAACTCTGCGACCCCATGGACTGCAGCACACCAGGCCTCCCCTGTCCATCACCAGCTCCTGGAGTTTACTCAAACTCATGTCCATTGAGTCGGTGATGCCATCCAACCATCTCATCCTCTGTTGTCCCCTTCTCTTCCCGCCTTCAATCTTTCCGAGCATCAGGGTCTCTTCCAGGGAGTCAGTTCTTCACATCAGGTGGCCAAAGTATTGGAGTTTCAGCTTCAGCATCAGTCCTTCCAGTGAACATTCAGGACTGATTTCCTTTAGGATGTGCTGGTTGGATCTCCTTGCAGTCCAAGGAACTCTCAAGAGTCTTCTCCAACACCACAGGTCAAAAGCATCAATTCTTCAGTGCTCAGCTTTCTTTATAGTCCAACTCTCACATCCATACATGACTACTAGAAGAACCATAGCCTTGACTAGGTGGACATTTGTTGGCAAAGGGTTGACCTTTGTTGGCAAATTGTTGACCTCTGCTTTTTAATATGCTGTCTAGGTTGGTCATAACTTTTCTTCCAAGGAGCAAGCGTCTTTTAATTTCATGGCTGCAGTCATTATCTGCAGTGATTTTGGAGCCCCCAAAATTAAAATCTGCCACTTTTTCCACTGTTTTCCCATCTATTTGCCATGAAGTGATGGGACCTTTTTCCTAATTTTGAATCTGATATTTGTCTTATTATTCAAGGAGCTTTTTATATATTCTGGCAACAAGTCTCTTATCAGATGTGTGATTTACAAATATTTTATCCTCAGCTGCAGTTTATCTCTTCCTTCTAAATGGTATCTTTTGAAGAGCAGAAGTTTTTATGAGTTCAAAATTTGATGATTTATAATTCTTTTTCTTTTATGGGTTGTGGTTTTGGCATCATATCTAAAAAATCTTTGCCAAACTCAAGGTTACAAAGATTATTTCCTTTTTTGTTGCAGAAGTTTTATAGCTTTAGCTCTAACGTTTAGGTATGATTCATTTTCAGTTGATTTTTGTGTATGGTATATAGTAAGGATCTAAGTTGATTTTTTGACATGTGGACATCTGATTTTCCCACCACCGTTTGCTAAAAAAAACAACCATCTTTTCCCCATTTGAATTGCCTTGGACTTTCTAAAAAATCATCTAACTGAAGACTTACTAATAGATTTTATGTTTTGTTCCATTGATCTTTATATCTGTTTTTCATACCAGTACCATGGTGTTTTGATTACTGTAGCTTTATAGTAAATTTTGAAATTAGGTAGTTTAAGTTCTTTGTTCTTTATTTAGATCATCTGTAATTTCTCTTAGCAGTGTTTTTAGTGTTTTTATGCTTCTTTGTAAAATATACTCTTAATTTTTCATTCTTTTTGATTCTATCATAGACTTCTTTTCTTAGTTTCATTTTCAAATTGTTTGTTCCTAGTATAAAGAATTAAAATTGATTTTTGCATATTGATTTTATATCCTCGGGATTCCCTGGAGGCTCAGACAGTAAAGTGTCTGCCCGTGATGCGGGAGACCCAGGTTCAATGCCTGGGTCAGGAAGATCCCCTGGAGAAGGAAATGGCAACCCACTCCAATACTCTTGCCTAGAAAATTCCATGGATGGAGGAGCCTGGTGGGCTACAGTCCCTGGGATTGCAAAGAATCGTACATGACTGAGCGACTTCACTTCACTTTACATCCTGTGACTTTACTCAAATGTGTTTATTAGTTTATTACCAAATTTTTCTGGTAGAATGTTTATGATTTCCTCCATATAGGACCGAGTCATCTATGAATAAAGACAATATATATCTTCCTTTCCAATACGCATGCCTTTCATTTCTTTTCTTGCCTGCTGCACTGGCTACAATGTTCTGTGTGATACTGAATAGGAGTAATGACAGCAACTCTAGATTCTGATTTTTTTTTCCCTTCAGGGTTATTTTTACTGCTGCAGTTTTTAAACATTCCTATTTTCATTTTAGTCTGGCTTCCTAGAGGTCACCCCTTTGCCTGCATAGTGTAATCGTCAGAGTTTGCACAGTCATCCCAAGACACTAAGGCTCTGGGTGAATCCATGTGTGAGCTGAAGAATGTATTAAAAGTTCTTGTAGTTTTCAAGTCCACCTCAATCTTTTATTTTCTCCTGGACTTTCCTGAGATTTCTGTCTGTTCCAGCGCTTATACTCCCAGACAAGAGAGATGTATGGGGATTCTTCTAGGCACTCAGTGGCCTTCTCACTTCCAGGATCTCCCTATTAAAGATCTGACTAACCCACTGGTCTGCAGATCACCCCAAGTAAGATCCCAACCTCTATTGAGAAGGGTCATGGGCTTTTATGGTCAGTGTCCCACTGCTGCTGCTGCTGCTTAGGTCGCTTCAGTTGTGTCCGACCCTGTGCGACCCCATGGATGGCAGCCCACCAGGCTCCTTCATCCCTGGGATTCTCCAGGCAAGAACACTGGAGTGGGTTGCCATTTCCTTCTCCAGTGCATGAAAGTGAAAAGTGAAAGTGAAGTCGCTTAGTCGTGTCCGACTCGTAGAGACCCCATGGACTGCAGCCTATCAGGCTCCTCTGCCCATGGGGTTTTCCAGGCAAGAGTACTGGAGTGGGGTGCCATTGCCTTCTCCGAGTGTCCCGCTGGGTTTGCTTTATTTGCTTGGTAACACCCTTAGCCATGGGTTTTTCTCCTTCTACTTCTTGTCAAGTCAGCCTTCTCTTTTCATAACCAGTTTCCACCCTGGAAGCTCCACCATGCTGCCGCTGACACAGATTGCCTGTTCTTACCTGTCGTTCAGCAGTGTGTCATGAATAAACACTTCTCAAGTTGTTGTTTGCCTTTGGTTGATTTCTGGAGTGCTGAAATGGTTGCACTTGACAATTTTGTCGACTTTCCTGGTTGTATTTAGGGAGAAGATTTGCCAGTCTCTTAGCTTGCCATCGCTGGAAGTCCTGCCTGAGTTTCTTTTTGTAAGCCGCAAACCCCTTTTGGAACAAGATGAAACATTAACTATATAAATACAGAATCAGATAAAATAGAAAAGCGAGCAAGGGTAAAGGAAATATAAGATGGGAAAATAAATTCCTCATGGAGCAACTATGATTTTTAACTCTGGCAGTAGATTTTCCCAGTGCCTAGAAATGGAGATTTTCTTGATCTTTTAATAGAAATTCACTTCTATCCAAAAAATACAAAAATTTTCATTGTCATCGAGATGTAAAATAAGTGGGAGAAAAAGGTATGTATCTGACCAAAAAAAATAGAACAAGCTGAATCAAAATGCTACCCTGGGATCCTTTAGGTTTCATTTTATTTTGTTTTCTCCCAAAGGTCAGATCCCCAAACTTGTACAACTTTCGACTGTAGGAATACGTTACAAATGTGCGGTGATAAAACCGCCAGATTGAAGGTTTCTTAAGTGCTACTGTCCAAAATCACTAGGCAAGCTTGTAACTAGTCATTCTTGTCAGAATATACACTCTCAGTGTGTGACTTTTATCTGCAGGTGGCAAAGCATATGTTTTAGCACCAAAAAATGTAAGGTGGCGGAGAGAGGATATTTAATGTGTTTTAACCTATTTTTATTTTTAATGTTTTCTCTTATAGCTGCTTAGTTCCGGTCAAAAGCAGGCTGACTAAAACATCTTCAGATCTTAAGAGCTATATTTAGATTAGGAAAAAAAATGGTTCCAAATATAATGGTGTCATTTGTTTTTATTTAACAAATGAATCAAGGTTATTGGACCAGTATCTCTCATATAAGAAAAATACAGTGGTATTGTGTGCCTAAAATCCAGAGAGAGGGTTCTTCTCTCTAGATTTTCCACTAAATTATAATTAACCCTTTAAATACTACAGTCAGTTTTGTTTTCATCCTTATTATAATAATCCATTTTCCTACTGTAGGAAATAACTACCAGGTATAGCTAGCAGTTATATGTAACAAACAAACATCAGTATTTTCTAACTACTGTGTTTCTTACTACAGGAATCAAAGTTATCATTCTATGCATTAATCATAATTAAGACCTTAGCTAAAGGACAGTGGTTACAAATTCAAACCCCGACTAATGGGTGACGTTCAGGAATGCAAGCCCATTGTTGTCAGGTTCTTCTCATTTTCCCAAAGAAGCCAGAAGTCTGCGTAGTTGTTTGAAATCTCTCTAATTTTAAGTGTTGCAACTAATTTAAGTTTTTGAAACTGTTACATAGGTCAAGTAAAATAGCTACCATTCAGATCAGGCCCATAGGCAGCCACTTGACAACTTCTGGAAGGCAAGAATAGTTTGACCCTCTTCTGCGGGTGGCTGCTGCCTGATTTCCTGGCGTGCATCTCTTGCTCAGAAAAGAACGTGTCACGTGCTCCCCAACGTTGTCTTCATTATTTTACTGTAGAATTCTGAGGTAATGTGTTTTAGCAGAAAATGACCGAAACTGGCTTTGAAAAACCTTGATTCTGAGGTTAATAATATTTTGAAGTCCTTCCTTATCAACCAGGCCCTAGTCTAAGTACTTCAAATCTATTAACTCATCTAATTCTGGTTTTGGTTTTGCTTTTAAATTTTTTTTTAATATCAGTCATTTAACTTCTGTAGATTTGTTTCCTCAACTTGAAAAATTATAGGATTATATTTATGTATGACTAAACTAGAAAAGCTGTAAGAACTCTTTCAGCAGGAAAATTCTTTCATCTGGAGAATATGAGGGTTGGATTCAGTGACACAAAAATAAATTGGCAACCAAACTATGGTACCAATTTATTTGAGTTTATAGCACTTCTGTATAATTGAGTAAAATATACATAGTCTTCAGAGCAGTCACATTCCTCTACAAGTATCATGCTAGAGTATTTTAGTTGAGAAAGAAATTTAATATCCATTCACCATGAGGTTGTGAAGACCTGTGCCCTAACTTGAAGGAGATTATCATCTCATTGAAGCAATGTGTCTTGCAACTAAAATTTAAATTAAAACAGAAAAACCTGGGTGAGAGGGGAGACTGCAGAAGGGTAGATAGATACATGTATATGTGTGACTGAGTGCCTTCACTGTTCAGCTGAAGCTATCACAACATTGTTAATTTACCCCAATACAAAATAAAAAGTTTTAAAATAAATGAAGCAGAAAACAAGTACCCAGATGAGGGTTATATGCATCAAGGCTTTATTCCCAGGTTAACAGAATGGATGTATGGATATGTGTGTCATGTCTATGGAAAATGTGACTTGGAAAGGGGAAAGATTTGAATTGAAAGGTGCAGAGGACCATTTAACATGGAAAAATACCTCTAAGTCAGAAATCAGAATGTTATCATACCAAAAAAAAAAAAACAAAAACCAGAAGGCACATTGCCTTCAGAGTGCATGTAGAATAGTGACAAGTTTTACAGAAAAGTCAAGATAATTATAATGTACTTTCTAACTTACTTTTATGAGGGTGACTGACTATAAAGTATGTATTCCAATGCAACTCTTATGACATGGACAGAAAACAAATATTTGCAGTAGTAAAGTTGGTAAAAAAAAAAAAAACATTTTGTTTGCAGTTAACCCTCAAATGGTTCAGGGGGCAAAAAGTATGTGCTAGCAAAGAAGCGCATATGACAAAGTGTTAATAGTTATTGAATCTAGGAGAAAAGTATATGTATAATCATTGTGCTGTTACAACTCTTAAAGTTGAAATCTTTTTATAATAAATACTGGGAAGGAAGTAAAAGAGTAGAAAAAGAAAAAGTCCTCCAAATAACTTATAGATCAAAGAATAAATCTAGAAAATATTGAGAATTGAGCCGTAATGAAGCCATAAAAGTTTTTGGTATAGCTTGATTTCTAAACAAAAAAATGTATACCCTTAAATTATATTTTAAAAAAGAATAAATGCTAAAAATTAATGAATTTTTAAATTAAAAAAGTAAATATAAAATTTTTAAAAATGTAAAAATTAAGTTGAATATAGTGACCATGGTGTAGGTATGTAATTAGGTGCTTAACGAATATTTGGTAAGTTTACTCCATTTCAGATTTCCCAAATTTTACCAAGTGGATCTTGCCTTGTATCCTGTAGACAGGAAAAAAAAAAAAAAAAACCTCACTGCTTTTGCACATACAAGAAGGGTAAATATAAAGCAATAAATCCTTTATCTTTTGACAGTTAAATCCCTACTTTTGGTAAGATTTGTTCATTTATCCAAAGCAGAGTTTCTTAGCTTCCAGTGAATTTTGGGTAAAGTAAATTTGTCCCCCTCTTTGTCTTTGTCATGTTTTACGAGAATTATAAATATATACCTATGATAATATTCTCAACTATCCAGGTGACTGAATTATTTCCCACTTCAGTAAGGCTCAGCCTAATCAAACAGAAATTTTATGAGTTTTAAAAAAACCTGTGATAATATGCAATTTTTAATTTCATTAGGAATTTGTTTCACTAATATCTTTATCCACCAGAATTATAACAAAGTAAAAAAGAATTTTGACTACATTTTAAAAATTGAAGTAAAACATAACATTTTTTATTTTCACTATTATAACCAATTTAAAGTGTACATTTCAATGACTTATAACACCTTCACAATTTTGTGCAACATCACTACTATCAAATTCCAGAATATTTTCATCACTCCAAAATAAGGAAACTTCCACCCATTAAACAGTTACTACCCATTCACTCTTCCTCCAAGCCCCTGGCAGCCACTAATCTTCTTTGTGTCTTTATGAATTTGCCTATTCCTGACATTTCGTATAAATAGAATTATACAATATGTGGCTTCTTGTGTCTGGCTTATTTCATTTAGCTACGTGTTTTCAAGGTTCATGTTGTAGCATGTATCAGTTCTTCATTCTTTTCTATTGCTGAATAATTTTCTGTTGTATGACTATACACTACATTTTATTTATCCTATTAGTCAGTTAATGGACACTTAAGTGGTTTTTTTTTTTCACTTTTTAACTGTTATAAATAGCGCTGATATGAACATTTATGTACATGTTTTTCTTTGAATGCCTTATTCACTTTTCTTGGTTATAAACCTAGGAGTCAGACTGCTGATTCACATAACTTCTTGTTCAGTTGCTAAATCATGTCAGACTCTTTGCACCCCGTGGACTGCAACATTCCGGGCTTCCCTGTCCTTCACTATCTCCCAGAGTTTGCTCAAACTCATGTCCATAGAGTCAGTATTGCTATCTAACCATCTCATTCTTTGTCACCCCCTTCTCCTGCCCTGAATCTTTCCCAGAATCAAGGTGTTTTCCAGTGAGTCAGCTCTTTGCATCAGGCTGCCAAAGCATTAGAGCTTCAGCATCAGTCTTTCCAGTGAATATTCAGGGTGGATTTCCTTTAGGATTGACTGGTTTGATCTCCTTGATGTCCAAGGGACTCTCGAGAATCTTCTCCAGCATCACAATTAGAAACTATCAATCTTTTGACACTCAGTTTTCTTTATAGTCCAACTCTCACATCTGTACACTGTAGCTTTGACTATACGGACCTTTGTCAACAAAGTGATGTCTTTGCTTTTTATCACACTGTCTAGGTTTGTCATAGCTTTTCTTTCAAGGAGCAAACATCTTTTAATTTTGTGGCTACAGTCACTGTCCGCAGTGATTTTGGAGCCCAAGAAGATAAAATCTGCCACCATTTCCACTTTTTCCCCATAAGGTTTTAAGGCCAGATTGTTGACTCTCTCTCAACTGCAGAGTCTTATGTCTCTGAGCTCAAGTCTCTCTGTTGTCATTACTAAGCATTTCTTTGCCAGCTTTGTTGAGTTTTCACTGAATAGCTTTTATTCTGTGCTCTCTGACCAGTGGTTGCTTAATTGAAGAATATGTGGATGGGGGGTTGCTAGAGTAAGAAGCCTTTGAAATACTGTTTTTCCAATTTTTATCTTCAGTTAAAGAGGACAAATGCTTTACCCTACAATTTAGAAGCATGATATCTGGAAGTTTCAGACCCTAATCTGATGTGCCTTAAAATAGTCATAAATTAGGGTGATGTCTTCCAAGTGCTCACTGACTGTTTTAAATTTTCTAGTGTGTCCCTGAAAAAAGATCAACAAATCTCCATTAGAATCCATGCCAAAATATTTCTCAACAACTGCTAGCCCTCTATATTTAAAATGTTTGCATTATTTAAATTTCTGAGAAGTTTGAGAATTTCTTAAAAAATTAAAATATTGGACCTTTTAAAATACTAAATGGTTTATATATATGCTTTGAGGTTTTGGCCTATGGTTAACTTCCCCCATGGAGCTGAAATATTTTGTACTTGGAGTTAAGCCAAATCTTCTGACTTGCATGCATTCAACTTATGGTGCATGCATCCAAGTCCTGGCATTTGAATGGTCTTTTTCCTTCATCTGAATACTTTCTAACTTGAAGAAAAAAATAACACTTTCCATTTAAAACTTGCCTCTCTCCTCTCTTTCCCTTCTTCACCCATGAGCAAATATCTCCATACTACATACCTGCAATGCTCTGAGAAGAGAGAACATCTTGATATTTTCCAACTCAGAGAGATTAATTTGAATACCCTCAGGTTGGGATATCCATGGCAGAGCTCCAGGGAGTTCCAAAAACCCTTTAAATTCTGTGTTGAATCGAAATTATAGGGAGAGAATGATAGCCTTTTATCATATTCTCAAAGTGGCATGTGGTCCCCCCAAAAGTGAAGATCTGGTGGTTTTCACGGTGATTCGGAGAGCAAAAGGGATGCACTTGCTGTGGTGCAGGGATGGTGTGTGACGGAGTCATGAGCGTGTTTCACTCAGGCTTTCAACAGCAGTGTCGTAGTAATACCAACGCTTATTTTTGAGGATTAGATCAAGAGTTGATGCTTATGAAGCTGAAGGTAGTTTCTAGGAATGGATTAAGGAGGGTCGGGATGTTAGGGCACTGACCACTTACAAAGGTGGAGTAGCAGAGGTAACAGCAAGTGGGAGAGAGTGCTCGAAATGTAGTGTCACCTTCTGCCTGGAGGCCCCTGGTCCTGGTATAGAGTATCTTCTCCAGCCATCAGAGTCTTTCTTTTGCCTGGTCAATTGTATCATTTATATCTTCAAAGCAGTCCCGCCGTGCATCAGCCTCATGGCTTCCCAGGAAGCCAACCACCTGTGGTCTCACACAAATATCTAAACTAAAACTTTTTCAGTTTTCGTTTCTGCTCTTCAGTCTTTATAAGGAAATTCTAATTCTGTGAGCTTACTCACAGAAGTAAGAGTCTTAAGGAATTAAAAAAAAGTACTAAAAAGCAGGAAGCTTTGTTAGCCTTTTTTATTTTTTTACTGATGTGAGAGAAGAAGGGAACCAAATCTGATGGCACAGGTGCCGTGAGCCGTTCCCTCTGTGTGTATCGTCCTGTTTACTCCTCATGGTCTCGTGGTTCATCTTTGCAGTGAGTGTTATGAGCTTTTTTACAGAAGAACAAACCAAGGTTCGCGGGATGTTAACCCAGATCTTGTGGCTCTAAACCTCTGCATCCCCTGGACCTACCAGAGAGCAGCAGCAGCAGGCAGTTCTCGAAGGTGTTTGGTGGCAGTGACCTGGTGGAAGAGGGCCAGTGGGACTTGTTTTTGAACTGCATTGTTTTATATTTGCAAATATAGTGTGTATGTGTTTACGGTAACTTGTTGTTGCTTACTAGCTTCAGTCGAGTTTAGCTCTTTGTGACCCTATGGACTGTAGCCTGGGCTCCTCTGTCCATGGGATTTCCCAGACAAGAATACTGGAGTGGGTTGCCATTCTTTTCTCGAGGGGATCTGCCCAACCCAGGAATCGAATCCAGGTCTCCTGCATGGCAGGTAGATTCTTTACAGTCTGAACTGCCGCAACCCTAGGGTAGAGTAATTTGGGAGAAAGCTAACAGACTTCCTGAAGAAGCTGAAGTCCCTTGCACACTTGCAAGTTACTTATTGGTGCTTCCCCTGAAGGATTATGAGAGAGTGATTAGAGTAGAAATGAAATAGGCAGCTTATGGGTAAGTTTTGATTTCCATTATTTTGCTTAAACTATTGATGTTTTTCTTTATTCCAATGAAGTGTCACCAAAAAAAATATAGAGAACGTATTACAATTTCAACATAGAAGATAGAGCAAACAAATAGAGAAAAAATACAGGGAAGAATAAATAATTGAATAGTGAAGTCGTTAAAATTAATTTGAAAATATTCTTGCACTCTGACAGAACTCTACAGTACAGTACAATTGCTCATTCCTTTGTGCACACTCAGTCGGCCTGACTCTTTTATGACCCCATGGACTGTAGTCCACCAGGCTCTTTTGTCGATGGGATTCTCCAGGCAAGAATACTGGAGTGGGTTGCCATTTCCTTCTCCAGGGGATCTTCCCGACCCAGAGATCAAACTGGCATCTCTTTGCGTCTCCCGCGTTGGCAGGCAGATTCTTTACCACTGTACAATTGATAGGAGTCCGAATCCCCTCTGATTCTTATATCCAGAAATCCAGAGCAGTAAAAGGAACATATTAAGAATGAAACTTCAGAGCAGCATGAGAGTCGAGAGAACCAAGTCCTTTCCCCATTTCAACTCTACCCAACGCAACTCTGTTCCATTTGCATTTCTGGTGCCTGCCTGCCTTCATTCAGAAAACATTCCCTGAGTCCTCCTTTATGTCAGACACTTATTACGGATGCTAGGGATTTGGCAGTGAGAAGAATAAACAAAATTCCTGTTGCATAGAGCTTCAATTTCAAAAGAGAAAATAGATAATAAATAGACAAATTTTATATATATATAACATATAAATAATAAATAGACAAATTATATATATATATATATATATATATATATAGGTTAAAGCAATGGGAGAGTGCCTTGTAAGAGTTCAGTTCAGTTCAGTTCAGTCACTCAGTCGTGTCTGACTCTTTGCGACCCCATGAATCACAGCACGCCAGGCCTCCCTGTCTATCGCCAACTCCCAGAGTTCACCCAAACTCATGTGCATCGAGTCGGTGATGCCATCCAGCCATCTCATCCTCTGTCATCCCCTTCTCCTCCTGCCCCCAGTCCCTCCCAGCATCAGAGTCTTTCCCAATGAGTCAACTCTTCACATGAGGTGGCCAAAGTATTGGAGTTTCAGCTCAGCACCAGTCCTTCCAGTGAACACCCAGGACTGATCTCCTTTAGGATGGACTGGTTGGATCTCCTTGCAGTCCAGTGGACTCTCAAGAGTCTTCTCCAACACCACAGTTCAAAAACATCAATTCTTCAGTGCTCAGCTTTCTTCACAGTCCAACTCTCACATCCATACATGACCACTGGAAGAAACCATAGCCTTGACTAGACCTTTGTTGGCAAAGTAGTATCTCTGCTTTTTAATATACTATCTAGGTTGGTCATAACATTCCTTCCAAGGAGTAAACGTCTTTTAATTTCATGGCTGCAGTCACCATCTGCAGTGATTTTGGAGCCCCCAAAAATAAAGTCTGACACTGTTTCCACTGTTTCCCCATCTAGTTGCCATGAAGTGATGGGACCAGATGTCATGATCTTCGTTTTCTGAATGTTGAGATTTAAGCCAACTTTTTCACTCTCCTCTTTCACTTTCATCGAGAGGCTTTTTAGTTCCTCTTCACTTTCTGCCATAAGGGTGGTGTCATCTGCATATCTGAGGTTGTTGATATTTCTATCGGCAGTCTTGATTCCAGCTTGTGCTTCTTCTAGCCAGTAGTATGTTTTAAATAAGGTGATCAGCAAAGACCTTGGACAAGCTCCTTGGATTGTATTATCACTGGGGGCCTCAGCCCAGCCTCTTCATACATAAAATGGGAGCATTTTTGGATGATCACTAACAGCTTCAAAATTCTGTGCTTTCTTTAGGAGACGTATCTTTGGGTCACATAATCTTTTGTATGTGTAAGTCATGGTCTTTATTGTCCATTGATCTCAAAATGTACTGAGAATGTTCATTGATTTCCAAGGTTAATTCCATTCTACATTCAAGGAATTTTAACTAAGAGTTAAATGCCTTCCCAAAGATTTCCTAATGGTTAAAGAAGGATTAGAGCTCTCGATTTCTGCCATTTCAGTCTGAAAATTCTGCCTCACTGTGTGATATAGTAATAAGTGGAATTGAAACATCAGAGCAGTTCAAAGTACATGTAAGATGTGTAGGCTATGATAGACTAAAATATTTACAAATAAGGAATTGGATAAGTATATCCCACTGCCATCATTTATAGCAGGCATGAAGCCATGTGACATGCTTTAAACCAGTAAAATAGCAAGCCCCCTCCAAGAAAATCTATAATTTTAATCAAAAGTTTGTTTCAGTCATTGAAATTCTGTTATTACTGCTTACAAACATTAAAGTCAATCAAAATATCAGTAGCTTTGCAAGATCAATATTTTTAATATGTTTGCATTGAAGTACTGCAGATTTTTGGCTAATGGATCGCACCCATATTGATTTCCATGGGAAATGTTAGTCTGATACTGAAATAATTAAAAAAACACACACAGGGATTATTGGTTTGGAATTTTGAAGGAGATAGAAGTATAAAAATTGGTTATTGACCAAATTGCTTGGGGTGAGTGAACCTTGGGCACTTGCAATAAACTTGTAGCACTCAGTCATTACTGAATACTACCTTAGTCCCTTAAACTGAAAATCAATCAATAACCTATTATAACAATGCAAATTGTGGTGAAATAACATACTAGACATGTAAGAGTCACGTTTTATCAAGAGAGACGCATAAGCGTGCATATAAGCATGTTGAAAATGTCTGCTGAAACATAGTGACTGATTTTGACTGACTCCTGCTGAAGATGGTTTGAGCAGCATTTTTTGAAGAGGGAAACTTCTACAATACAACAGTAAGAGGAAGCATACAATTATTCTATGAACAATCATGAAAGTGCAAACACTACAGCATGTCAAATGACAGATTCTGTTATTTGGATTCAGAGCAAGATTACAATTGTTACTCTGTTCTCCAAGCATTGGAGTAATGTATGCAAGCGTTAGATTGGATCCAAACACATTCCCCACAATACGAATCTAATGCACGTTACATGTCTCTTGCTTTGTGGCCTTTCATTAGGAGAGCTGTGTTTTCCTCTAGAAACTTTACTCTGTTTTCATTTGGTTACCATTATAAATTTATGAACTCTTTATCTCTCAAAGGCAATCTAGTGTTCTAGAGAGACAAAATATGTTTTTTTTAATGCACAGTGTAAGTTCAGACCAGTATAATAGTACTTAGAATAGTACTTAGTACAAGTTATACATTTTGGGGGTATATTTCTATTTACTTTATGTTTTTAGTTGTGTTATTTGCATATTATGGAAACATGTATTTGCTTTGAAAGGAAAAGTCACTCAGTCGTGTCTGACTCTTTGTGACCCCATGGACTGTAGGGAATTCTCCAGGCCAGAATACAGGAGTGGGGTAGCATTTCCCTTCTCCAGGGGATCTTCCTAATCCAGGGATCAAACCCAGATCTCCCACATTGCAGGCAGATTCTTTACTAGCTGAGCTACTAGGGAAGCCAAAGAATACTGGAGTGAATAGCCTATTCCTTCTCCAGGGAATCTTCCTGACGCAGGAATCAAAGCGGAGTCTCCTGCATCGCAGGTAGATTCTTTACCAGCTGAGCCACCAGGGATGGAATTCCGTGAAAGGAACATGGAATTAAAAGATAAAACTAAAAATCAGTCATCATAACTGTTGAATTTTGTTACCATCTCTATAAGCCTGATCAATATTTTTCTTTGATAATAAATTGAATTCAGTTAATAAAGTGAAAAGTGATCATGACTCCTCTGCATGAGATGGAAACACTCATAAAATAGCATTGTTAGTCTATTCCAATTCAATGTTAATCTTTAATCAGTATTTTTGCCAAATTTCTTTTATCCTATTCTGACTTTTTATGTTTTATCATTATTACTAACATTACTCTCAAATTCAGTTGATGCAATCTTCTTTATTCCTACTCTTTTTGAAATTTACACCTAATATGACTTTTCTCAAACCTTCTGTGTCTCCTCCATCAGTTAAGCTGTTTGGATATTCCATTTTGATGGATCCAGCCTTCAGAATGACTTATGAGACAGGAAACTTCACTGTTGTCTAGCGTTGTGTACTTGAAAATGAAACTCTCTCAGTTGTGTCCAACTCTTTGTGACCCCATGGACTATACAGTACTATATTCTCCAGGCCAGAACACTGGAGTGGGAAGCCTTTCCCTTCTCCAGGGGATCTCTCCAATCCAGGGATCAAACCCAGGTTTCCCACATTGCAGACCGATTCTTCACCAGCTGAGCCACAAGGGGAGCCCAAAAATACTGAAGTGGGTAGCCTATCCCTTCTCCAGCAGATCTTCCTGACCCAGGAATCGAACCAGGGCCTCCTGCATTGCAGGCAGATTCTTTACCAACTGAGCTACCAGGGAAGCATTGTGCATACCTGAAAATAACTGAGTTGAACAACAACAATGTTTGCATGTGAGCTGTATAAATATTCATACTGCTGCTGCTGCTGCTAAGTCACTTCAGTCATGTCCGACTCTGTGCGACCCCATAGATGGCAGCCTACCAGGCTCCCCCGTCCCTGGGATTCTCCAGGAAGAACACTGGAGTGAGTTGCTATTTCCTTCTCCAACATGTGAAAGTGAAAAGTGAAAGTGAAGTCGCTCAGTCGTGTCCGACCCTCAGCGACCCCATGGACTGCAGCCTACCAGTCTCCTCCGTCCATGGGATTTTCCAGGCAAGAGTACTGGAGTGGGGTGCCATTGCCTTCTCTGAAATATTCATACAGTTTTTACTAAATCACTCAACGACTTTCTGCTATAGATATTATTAGAAAAATATCCATGGTCTTAAAAATGATAGGATTCTAATTCCCTTACCTGCCATTTCCACATTTTCATATACAACAGCTCTTCCTGTGGTTTATGTCTAAGAACCCCAACTGGAATTTGTGTCACTTACCATTGTCAGAGAATGTTATTTCTTCAACAGATAGAATTTGTGCAATCCCAAGTTAGAATTTCCAGTTGTCTAGCTAGTCAAGGAGCGGCGCGTGATGGAAATGGGAAATCGTCAGCTCTTAGAATCCCAGCCAAACGAATAAGCAGTTCTGCAAGTCCACAGCCCACCCCACACCCACATGTGCCTTTGCTCTGCACTCACGGATGCTTTATCCAGGTCAGCAGTGCAGTTTCTACTCACGATGGTTATCTGAGTCTGACAAATCTGGTAGCCTGGAAGAAGTCGCATAATCTGTGATTTGGTCCAGAGCATCCCTGATGTTCTTACCAACTCTAAGCAAGATCCAAGCCAACTTATATCTGTGAAGTTAGTGTCTGAGAGCAGGACTGAGGCTCTCAAGGACAGATTTTTTTAAATGAATTTATGGACCTAGGACATTGAACAAAATCTGTTGCACTCAGGAGCACTCAAAAGAGGTGGTTCTGTATTTATTGAGAACTGTCAGAATACAGGGGAGAGAGGATTCCAAGACTTGCTCATGGTACAGACTTTTAATGTTATTGGCCCCGTGAATACCAGTGTCACAAACTCATACCACAGTCTGAGCAAAATTATTTGATTTTAATTCTTAGACAAAACCAACTCTCTGCACTCTAGATCATGCCAATAAAAACTCGTTCTAGAATCAAACTGTTCAGACAGTCCATACCAAGCCTCCCATATAAACAGCTAGAACACACTCAAAGATCTTTGTTCGTTAACAAATTATTACACAGGCATGCTGCCGAGATTGTGTGTAAGACAGTAGTTAAGATGCAGACTCTGGAGCCATACTGCTTGAGTACTTAGCCTGTCTCTGCCATTTTCTGTCCCTAATCCTGTGGGAAGTGGAAAGGAGCTGTATGTGAGACACTTATTAAAAATATGAAGGCTCTGTGTGGCGCATGAGGGAGATTTTCATTCAGCTCACTGTGCGTAGGAGTTTTTAGCCACCTAAACAATGATGGTGTCATAAGTAAGGCTGTGTTAATATGAAGCAAAGTTTTAAATAAAAGATTTTAAAAGGATAAGTGGTTACTTGGATGGCTGAGGGAGACCAATGCATATACCAAAACAAGGAAATTCTCAAGTGCTCATCAAGGCAAGAAATATGCACAAAGTATCAAAAGCCAAAGGGAAAAGCAAACAGATTAGAGAAGCAGTAATTCGGACAGATGAGATGGAGCCATCTCATGGTATAAGATTCAAAGAGAGAATAAGTATAAAGATGAAGAAGAAATAAATAAATGTGAAAATAGATAGGTTATCCTTTTTCTCAATGTGACAGGAAGAGCTAACCAAACTTGCTTTTTAAATGAGAAAAAGGAACATGAGAAGTGAGTTATCTGCATGATAGGTGCATACTAGTATTTTTTATTCATTTTTCCCCCCACAAAAAAAATCTCTCCTTTCTCTCACCACTGCATTCCTCATATTAGTCACTCTATGACCAGTAGTAAATTTAAATGATATCTACAATGAGTAACATATCTACAAATCATAACATCCCCACACATGCAACAGTAATTATTGAGCATTTACTATGTGCAGAATATTCTACTTTTCATAAAATAAAGTAGGAAAGAGATAAAAATTTATAAATTGAGTAATTCAAGGAGAAAGGAATAAAGACCACAAGGCAAATATTGATTTAGGTCATAGAGAAATATGGAAGAAGGTGTAATTCTATCTGATTATAAGAGCCAACAAGATATTTGGGGATTGAGGAAGGGAGGTCCATTAAACTGAACCTGGAAAGATAGATAGGATTTGGAGATTCGTAAAAGGGAAAAAAGAATATTTGAGCTAAGATTATCAGCAAGAGCTAGAAAGTAGAGAGTATGTTATATGAGCATTGAAAGTAGCAAGGAGGGAGTCTGGTAGATGGATCATGAATGTGAGCGGGGAATACAGGAAATAAAGTTATAAATTAGTTGGGAATGAGATGACAGAGCATATTAAATGATAGACTAAGGGGGGTTGCATTCTTTTCTTCAAACTTTTAGGAAGCAAAGGTGTCTTAAGTTTAATTAAAGAAGTGAACTACCAGAGCTATACTTCAGAAAGATTGCTCTAGCAGCTACAAGTAAAATATATTGAGAAGGAAAGTCCGCAAGTAGGGAAAGTGCAGTTTAAAGGTCATTATGATGGTCCCTGCAAAAGGTCTAAACGCCAATGATGAGAGTGAAAATGAAGAGAGGGAAAGGGATCCAAGTACAGGACTAGAATCCATGTGACTGGGCCGTGAGAGTCATCCTGAGTTTTTTCTTCAAACGGGTCAATCAGCTATTCAGGGAAATCACTGAACAAAGAGGAGACAAGGAAGTTTTCGTAGAGGTTCAGGAAAGATTTCATATAGGAATGGCTGCAAGTCAAGATATGCAGCGGTAGACTAAGGACAGCTTTGAGACACTGGGTGTTTGAGAGGTAGAGAAGAAAGCATGGAAATTAAGACTTGAAGTGAAACTTCTTGCATTCAAACTTTATATGTTTTGTCTCAGGATTCAGATAATCTTGCCCTCTTCTAAGATGACCAAGCCTTTAGGACTGATTCTGTAAAGGCAGTTATCCCAGAGCTGTAGCACAGAAGGGGTGACATAGGTTGAGAGATGGTTCAGTGAGGGTAACCCAGTTTTGATGGGGGGGAGGGGTGTATGGGATAGATACCAGACTGGGTCTTGACAGTTTCTTCTGATTGGGTACCGCAGTGACTCCATTCCAGCTATGTCCATTTATTAATAAGTGCTGCCTGTTGCAGTCAGTACATCACTACAAAATCAGAAGTACATTCTGATATGTCCACACTTTTGACTCCATGTACCATTCCAATTTGTCTTTCTTAGGAAGTTGCTATGCTAAGTCGCTTCAGTCGTGTCCGACTCTGTGCGACCCCATAGGCGGCAGCCCACCAGGCTCCCCCGTCCCTGGGATTCTCCAGGCAAAAACACTGGGGTGGGTTGCCATTTCCTTCTCCAACACGTGAAAGTGAAAAGTGAAAGTGAAGTCACTCAGTCGTGTCTGACCCTCAGTGACCTCATGGACTGGGCCTACCAGGGTCCTCTGTCCATGGGATTTTTCCAGGCAAGAGTACTGGAGTGGGGTGCCATTGCCTTCTCCTCTTAGGAGGTTAAGTATAATTTAGTCCGCTTGTTGTTTCCACAGTAGTTTTGTGTCTTTTTCCACTCAAGAAGTAAACACATCGAAGGTAGGCAAGCTTTTGAATAGCCTTCTCAAACATTTTTATGATGATTTGGAAATTTAGAGAAAAAAAAACATAAGGTCAGGAAAAAAGTAAAGCTGCTCCATTGGTTTTGGGGAGGCATTGTTCTTTAATAGCCCAAATCACTTCCAAGTAATGCTTATAATGTCTTCAAAACATTGTGCAAAGCTCGGGTTTGTATCGGTTTTAGTGTTCTGGTGATCTGTTTCTGTGTAATAAATCATCTGAAAATCTTTGGCCTAAAACAACAACCTCTATTATCTGTCATGATACCGTGGATTGACTGAGCTCAGCTGGAAAGTTCTTGTCTGGGATCTCTCATATG
Organism: Ovis aries; assembly: GCF_016772045.2. Classification (NCBI taxonomy): domain Eukaryota; kingdom Metazoa; phylum Chordata; class Mammalia; order Artiodactyla; family Bovidae; genus Ovis; species Ovis aries. The sequence goes on along the minus strand of NC_056058.1, from coordinate 90,791,599 downwards.
GTTGGAGTCAGATTCTCATTGGAATTCCCCAAGCTGGACACCCAAAGTAGTTCATTCATAAGGCTGGCAGTTAATGCTAGCTCTTGGCTGGGTAGTCAGCCCGGGCTATCTACCAGAGCAGTTCACATGACCTCTCCATGTATCTTGGGCTTCCTGGAGCATGTGCTGGGTTCCAAGAGGGAGCATTCAAAGAGCAAGTACTCGAAGAGTCCCAGACAGTGGCTGCAAAACTTATGACCTAGCCTCAAGAGTCACACAGCATCCCTTCTACCATATTCTGTGTTCAAAGAGGCCAGCTCACCTTCAGGGAGAAGGGGCTATACAAGAGCATTACATGGTTCGTGGTAGGGATGGACAAGGTGGAGAAGAGGAAGTACCTGTCTGGTGGAGCTGGCTGTTTCCTATGCACATTTAAACAACATAGCAGGACTACCAGGGGAAACAGACCAGTATCCAGTAGTTATGGTATTCCTGGACAGTATTTCTGCTGCTTGTGGAACTGATGGGCCTCGTTTACTCCCTTGCTTTTGGAGAGCTTACCAGTGTTTCATTCTCTCCTGATCTCAGATTCTAGATCTCTTTTACTGGCTCCATTTCTTTAAGCATCCTCAGATCCTTTATCACTTAGACCTAACCATCTCCAAAGACGTCCTGACATGGTAACATGTGAAATATTTGTTGTATGGTATCGTTTCTTCTTCTCTCTCTGCCGCTGGTCCTTCCACTGGACTGAGCATAGGCCCAGAACCATTTTATCTTCAAGGTGTATCCAGCTAGCATTAATTTAAGTACTGTTTGCTTGCCACAGGAGACACAAAGAAGCATAAGTGAGTTTCTACTGTTAAGGGACAAACAAGCCAGAAGATGAAAAATGCCTGTATTAGTTAGATAAAGCTAAGCAGCTCTAACAATAAGACCGCAGATATATAAAGCAGATAGAAGTTTCTTTCTTTCACATAAAACAGTCCCAGGTGGGCATTCCAGATGAGCAGACGGCTCCAACCCACACAGCCCGGTTCAGAGACCAGGTTCTTTCTGTCCTGTTTCTTGACCGTGTCATCTGCATGGCCACATCTGGGTTGCAGGTTCATCAGCATTCTAGACCACAGGAAGGAGGAAATAAGAACACGGAGGAGTCATACCCAGTTCCTGAAGGCATTGGCCAGAAGTGACACAAATCAATTCCTCGCTTGTTGCATTGGAAAGTGAAGCGAAGTTGCTCAGTCACGTCCAACTCTTTGCGACCCCGTGGGCTGCAGCCTACCATGTTCCTCTGTCCATGGAATTTTCCAGGCAAGAGTACTAGAGTGGGTTGCCATTTCCTTCTACAGAGGATCTTCCCAACCCAGGGATCAAACCTGGATCTCCTGCATTGTAGGCAGACGCTTTACCGTCCGAGCCACCAGGGAAATCCCTCATTTGGAAAGGATTCCCTACATTGGAAAGGAAGGAGTCATGTGGCCACACCTGACAAGCAAAGCTGGGAAATGTACCGTTGGGTATCCACGTGCTTTGTTTCAGTTGCTTTAGCAAAGGTCTTCATGAGTGCTTCGCCGTCTCTACAGCAGCATGTAAATAAATCATTAAAAGCAGTGTGATGTGTTTCACTGGAAAACCATGTGAAGGGCTCTGAATGCACAGCAGGAAGTCACGGGCTTAGCCTGACTGTTTAGGGAGGATTTTCACCAGAAGTAAAACATTAACTGTTCCCAGAAGTAATGACTAGAGGAAAATAGGGCATTCTGCAAAGAAAAATAAGATCTTATGCCCAAGTACGGAATATAGACTCATGTGAGCATTTCAAGGAATGGCAGAAATTTAGTATGGCTGAGCACAAGGGCCCCTGGGATGAGGCATTATGGTAAATAAAGTCTATATGATAGAGGGGATTCTGCTAAGGAGTAGCTTAGACTTTTCCTCTAGAGATAGTGGGGACCCCTCAGAATTTTTTAAGTCTAGGACTAGCATGATCAGATTGATGGTGGTGACGTGAGGATAGACTGAACGAGAAGAGGATAAACGAGACCAGTGAGGAGTATATTCAGGGAGGTTATGATGAGAATTAAAGTGCTTATCATGGAGACAGGAGAGGAAGGAGTTCATTGCTAGGCAACAAAGACTACCACTTGCTACTTAAATGGGAAGGTTGTGAAAGAGAGATGAGTGCTTCCTGTGTGTCCTAGGTGGATGATCAGTGACGTCATTAGCCAGTGCAAGCCCGAGAGGGGAAGTTTCTTAGGGCAAGATTTTTCATCTGTTTTAGACAAAAGTTTTTGCTGTCTACCAGCCATCTCCCCTTCTGACCCATTTTTGCTGGGCATGATGATAACGAAAAGAAGAGAGGAAAATTCAAAGGACTGAATTATGTGATCAGACATCTGGGAGAATACTGTACCTTAGCAGTATGAAAAAGCAATTTGATCTAGTTTAGTCTGTGACCGAGGGACTTCTAATGATTAGAAGCAATTGGAACCCTGTATTCAAGTCCAGAAAAAGTAAAAATAGGCAAAGAAACAAGAAGGTTTTTAGATTTTAGATAGAAGGACATACTGATTCGTTTTCTTTCCTTTACCTTGACACAGTTTCTCATTTGACTCTGAGCCACACCCCAAGAGACCAGAAATAAATCCTGGGTGTGTCCCAGGATTCTGCCTTTTAAACAAGCACCCCTGATTAGTACGCATGAACATTTGAGAACCACTGGCTTCAGCTTTTAGGACCTGCAGTTCTTTCTTCAGGACACTTATGGGAGATAGTGTGATAAAGAAGATCAGGGTTTATGGTTATTTTATGGTTGTTTTTTAAATTTTCAATCTGAAAAATACAGTGAAAGCAAAAGAATTACACAGTAAAAAGAGGAATTTAAGATTAACTCTTGTCTGAGTCTTCGTCCCTTCTTTTCTTCACCCAGTTAAAATAATTATTCACTATTCATCTTATCTTAATAAAAAGTGACTAAACTCTCTGCTACTGAAGTTCATGTTCATTTTTGTAAATTAAAAAAAAATTACTATAAACCTTAAATAACAATACCACTCTATAGCCTGACAGCATCTTTCCACAGGGAAGTGCAAAACAAATTAGAAAACTTACCAGTACTATTTAATACAAAACATTTCTGATGAGAGATATGATGAATATAAAATCTAAAACGATTTAAGCCACTGACAAAATAAGTATCTCAGAGCCAGGCAACCTGACCCTTACTTTTGTTGTCCACTCCCAATGAGGCAGTTCACAGAAATATAACTCTTTAGTTACTATTTACATAATTGTTACTGCGGTTTTAAGTTAGAAAGTATAGAAGTAATGATTCTCACTATGACACTTCCAATGTATAGTAACATTGCAAGAAGTATAAATGGTGCAAACTGGATTTAAGATAATGTTAAATATTATGAGAATTCTAACATTTACCTATTCTGTAATCTATGTTTATTTGTTTTCAAATTTTACCTTATATGACTTGGTTGCTAAATAAGGTTTTTTTAGTAGCAATGATACAAACCTCTGTGCTAGGCACTACCAGAAGTTCAAAAAGGAAATAGAAAAAACATCTGTTCCCCGAAGGACCAGAGAGTGACTAGGACTTTATGACGAGATCTCCAAACAGCAGGTTCCAATAAGAGTAATTTGGTGACACTAACTTTCAGAGTCTTTTTTTTTTCCTTCTATTTGTCTGAACCTTGCCTAGAAGTGTGCTGAGGGCAGACAGACTCACTCAAGTTTGCAGATACAGCTGCACTTCACTGATTCATTCCTCACTTAACACACAGTTCACTGAGCATGGGCTGCATGTTTGGAACCAGAGATGATGGCGAATGAGATTAATGAGGAGGACAATGTCGGTGTCATGATGACACTAGCAGCTAATGTATTGGGTGCTCCTCATGCACACTGCTTATGTGGGCAGTCCTCACAATACCTGTATGAAGCAGACTCTATCGCTGCTGCATTTCGCAGGTGAGGAATTCAGTTTGGAGAGGTCTCACAGCTGTGAAATAGTGCAACCAAAATTCAAACACTACAAGTATGAATTCAGGGGCCAGATTTTCAACTAGCAGTCTATCAGATATATTCCTTTTCCTCATGGAGCATGTATTCTAGCAGTTCATTTATTTAACAAGTACTTACTGAGTATCTCTTATGTGCCAGGTACAGCCCTAGGCCCCAAGGTAGAGTGGTGAAGAGATCAACAGGATCATTGCTGTCATGACGTGTACCTTTCAAATCCTCTAATAATGGTTTTAAGAAGGAAGAAAGTATATACATACTAAAGTAACAGACATAACTAATCACATTTATCAAAATTATCAAACTATTGAATATAACGCAATGTATAAAGAAATAAATACTGTATATTCAGATATTCAGGAAGGGTGATGTTATTTATATACTTTGTTTATTTTCATCTGTGGTTAAAGACAATATACTTTACTTTTAAACAAAGCTCTTTTTTCTTAATCAAAACATTCAAAAACTATTTCTTTCAGTTGCTAAAAGAGGAGAATCTTTATATCTAAAAATAAGAACTTTTCAGAAAGTGGAAATTCACTAAGGCCTTGTGTCACCTGAAGTTAAATGTTATCTAAATTTCAGAATAATTTACAGTCGCAGTGATAAATATTACGGGGCAACATTCATTTTTTTAATTGACAAGACTAAATTGATTGTGAAAAATGTTTAAAAAAAGTTATTCTACAGTCTAAAATTAAGAGACTGTTAATTTTGCAGTTTCACTAAAGCAGTTTATTAATTATAATAGATAACCTTTTAAAATATTTGTTACTGGAACACCCTCCTTCTTATTTAAAATTCCTTCATTGGGATAGAGGTGTCTTTTGGAATTAAAACTCTTCTTTTATGTATAATGAGCTGAAACTATTCAAGAATATTTAAGAAAACATTGAATATAGAGTTTCAATATTAAATACCTCAATTATATTATACATTTAGGATATGTCAACAGTCAAGGTTGAAAACTCTTGCCTGAGCAGTCACCATTTGACATTGGGGAAATGTGGTTAATGTAAACCACTATGTATTTAGTTTGTAAGTGAACATTTGAATGCTCGCATGTTCCATCGTATTCTACTCTTTGCAACCACGTGGACTGCAGCCTGCCAGGCTTCTCTCTCCATGGGATTCTTCGGGCGAGAATACTGGAGTGGGTTGCCATTCCCTTCTCCAGGGGATCTTCCCAACCCGGGGATCGAACCCACGTCTCCTACACTGGCAGGTGGATTAGGCTCCTGGTTTATGTGCTTCTCTTGCCTGTGGTTTTTACTTTGTCACCAACAGTCTCACCATTCCCCTCCCTTAAAATCACGCTAGGTATAAGAGAATGTACTGAACTGTGGCAGGCAAGAGCCTCTGCGTGACCCCAGGGAGCTTACACTGTGTTAGCAAGAGAGGTCTGAGATCTGCACCGGAAAGAGAACTGCCACCAAAAGGGAAGAGCATAGCAAGCGGTTCAGGTAAGAAGGTCAGAAGTTGCGCAGTGTGTTCCTTTATTGAGACAACAGAGGCTGAATGGTTTTTATCAGAGAAGTCATCAGTAATTTTATGAACCGGGAAAGCTATCTAGATGAAGGAAAGTAGTGGGATCCCAGACAGAAAGAGCTAGGTAAATTCAGTGACATTTTGGCTGGAGTCTGGAAATTTAAGGAAATTGTGAGAAATTAAGTGAAGAGGAATGTACAAGCAGCAGCTAAAGGAGCTGAGGGGTATGAACTTCAATTTATATGCCACAGAGAATCACTGGAAGATTATGAACAGAGAAATGCAATGAAAGCAACATTTTAGGAGGATTAACTAGCCAGTGCGTGCATAGGATGGGTTGAGTTGGGACTAGTGTTACTCAAACTATGCTTCTTAGAATACTAATCCTGAGATATAGAGATAGTAACAAAAGCTCCTCTGGGGGGCATTTTTTTTTTTAATGAAAAAAAGGAAACATTGCATATTAAATTTTCCTCTTGGAGTTACAATGAACATTTACACATTAAAGGCCTATGCCAAAGAAACCCATAATTTCACAAACGTATTTGCACATAAAAGGCTTTGTTCATTGCATATCTATTCATAAACATATCACTGTATTCCATTGAAATCACTTTCAATATTTAGAAATTTTGGTCTTATCAACTACTTACTTATTAAGAAGTCCATCAAAGAAATAAGAATAGAGGGGAAAAATTGAAATTCAAATTGTTTTAGAAAAGGACTTAGACATCATGTAGTTTAATCTTACTGATCAGAAACCAAATGGCACCTTGGACTAATGACTTTCTAGTCAAATCAAGTACTGCCTTTAATGATACTTGTTTACCAGTCCTCTCTCCTTCACTCAGCCATAAGATTAACCCATGTCTTATCTTTGTAATATATATATCTGGCTCATAGTAGGTAGTGGGAAAATGTTTGCCGAGTTGAAAGTGATGTGAAAACTAGTGGATGTGACTTTTCTGTGATCATACTGATGGTGGTAGGATACATTGAAAACAAATGAATTCCAAGAATTATGTATAAAATTTTAGCTATGGGACTGATAAGCCTGAAGACAAAAGACCTGGTATATTCAAGATATGTCTACAACTAGCTAGAAGCGTAATCTTGATCAAGTTATTCAACCTCTCTTGGCTTCTGTGTCCTTCTATATCCAAGCTCCAAGATATTAGATCTTCATCTTTACTATAAACAATCAGAAATTAACTGGATCTTGTGATCTTTTACATTGGAAATATATTCTTGTAAGGGACCATGTTTAAATACAAAAGACTTTTTAAATAGTCTTTATATCTTTGATTCTATAATATTCCTGAACTTCACAACTTTCTTTCTCTATTTTCTTATTTTCCCCTTCTTTCCAGGTTTATCAAAAGATGATGGAATCTTTAAAAGCGTACCAATGTGTGTGCTTATGTAATATTAGGACTGAAAATTTTAAATCTTAAAATGTGAAAGCTCCAGTTGTCAGAAGATCATAAAGTCTTTACTTTTAAGGACTGTTAAAAATCACCTTCTGTGAGATCTCAGCTTTGGGATTTTTCTGACATTTCAAGACTTAAATTTGAAAGTGTAGAATCTCTATAAATACAGCATTACCACAAGCCCAAAAAAGTCAAGAAATGCAAAAGGTTAGATTCTTACTAACTCCTCTCCCACATTATGCTCTAAATTGAGTTTTGCATCTTAGAGTTAAATACGTAATCAGGAATACTTGATGTGGAATGCAGTTTAAATTATGACATATTAAGCTTTTCTCTTTGAATTTTGGGGAATAAAATTGTGTATGTAAATCATACAAAAATCACATTTTTTGTATGTGCCCTTAAGGCTTTTTTATGTTTTCTTCACATAGTCCCCTCATTTACAACTTTATCTTGCTGTGGACTAACCATATGGGAAATCCACTATTTTAAACTTAAGCTATTTTTGTGGTGTTACTGCATAAGAAAATGCCTTTAGAGTAGAAAAATTATTATGTATATATATTTTTTACCAGATTTAAACAAATAAAAATTAATTTTTTCTAGTGGTCATTTCTTGGATCGATTCAAAGTGTATAATTTTTTATCCCTAATGTTCTCTAGAAAGTCTCCATTACCATGGCCAAGTAAAAATGGGAGATAATAAAAGAGAAGTGCCATGAGACCTGGCCATTTTCAGCGTGTTGAAGATTTAAAATTATGTGTAATTTACATGAGACATATAAATGAAAGGATAGACTTCAGTAGGATTTTTTTTGCTTTAAAAATAGGGTATTTCTCTCCTGCAGCAGCATCTCACATCTCATACATATGTGCATATTTAGTTTCAGTGTAGCATTCGGTCCCAAGAACACTAATTATAATTTTAAATTATCAATAATATATAGGCTTAAAGTACAGTAGATGTTAAATTTCATATCTCTTATAAGATTTCCTATCTAAAAGCAACTACTTTTTGCCTTTTTTTTTCATTTCTTAAAAATTCGTGTGAACTTTATAGTCACTTGTATTTTTCCCGTTAAAAGTTAAAAGCACTCTGAGTGTGTAGTGTGCAAATATATTGCTTCTATGTCTAAGAAAGATATTATTGACGGTAATTATCAGCATATCAGAAGTGCAAGTGAAGAACCAACACATGGCCCTCAGTTCACATTGAACCACCTCAAAGTGTTTCTCTGAAGCCCCTACTGGAAGTTCTCACAAAGTGGTATGCCCCTGATCTCTTGATACGCCCGGTCTATGGTTTACCAAGAAGGCTTGGCTATATTGCATTTAGATTTTTGCTTGCTTATTTGTTGTCTTTGTAGTAGCTGCTCCATCCACCTTGATTAAGGTCATTCCAGCAGAAGTGTGCCAAACAGGCGTCCCCTAGGAGTCCTGCTATTGTCTCTGAAATCTCCACCCAGATTTTCACATTTTTCTTCTATCGAGAGGCTAATTATATTCTATAATTTCATTGTCTTTTATATTTAGTGTAGCACAGACAATCATGTTGAAACTTCTCAGGAAATAAAATATAATTCCTATAGCCGATTCAGCTTTGAGAACCATACAAACGTTAACACTTCTCTATAGGGTATCACTGTCTGGATTTGGTGCCACATTAGAGCCATCCATATCAGCCAGCTTCCCAAAGAATATTCTGTTCTTTTTGCATAATAGGATTATTTCCGGAAATGACTCTCTTGGCCCAAGATATGCCACCCTCTCAAATCATATTTGGGTCCTTTAAGCACTTGCAGTGTGCTTTGCAATCGTTTTCATTCATTATCCACTCAGTTGTTCCATCATTACTCTGATACACATAGACATTCGGCTACACAGTGGGTATTAGGTAGAGGTAGAACTGAAAACCCCAGGACAGGGAGCAAGGCCCAGTGTGGTCTCTCCTTGGCCAAATTCCATTTTGGACAGCTCTCATTGTTTTTCTTCAATGTGTGAGGTTTAATTGCTTATCTCTCAGCATAAGGCTCAATTGGTAGGAGTTTGTGTGAGGAGAACCATTTGCCCTTTCCTGAATTTAAAAAAAAAGCATCATTAACAATTTATTTTCCCTAGCAAACCACACTGTAAATGTGGTATAAAAAGTATTGGTTTTGACTGCACGGTTTTGCCCAGGCTAGTCCCTGATTTATGTCATGACCTCGCAAAAGCCTCTCGTGCCCGCCTGGCCACAAAGCTTGATTATTTTGTAATTCGATCTTAGTGGGGATTCCAGCCGTGCTTCCCTGCTCGTGGGCAGCAGAATGTGGCAGCCTGCCTGCTCACTTGCCTGAGCCGCTATGATCAGATTATGCCTTCTCAGCATTTCTTACACTGGCTGCCTGCATTGAAGTTCAGAGAAGCTTGAAGTCAGCCCACTTGAGTTTTACAGCCCTTAAGAGAAACAGAATAGGAGGTACTAGAGCGCTCATGGAATCTTGGCCTCACACGTGCCTACTGGTAAGAGAGTCAGAAAGTCACTCCACACTGATTATCCCTTGACTGTTGATAAAATTTTCATTTCATCGTGCAATTTCCAGAAACCATGTCTCCAACTTTAATGTTATTTTTAGGGCTGTCATTGGGGTTTTAACTTTCAGCATTTAGACATTCCCATAACATGTGAAGGATCTTCATAAAAGATAGGAAACTTCGGCCTTTTTTGGGGGGGGGGGTGCTGTTTGTTGCTAATAACATACCATTACAGGGCATCATAATTAGCAAAGCACTCTTCTCTCTGTATTATTCTTTCTGCCAAGTATTTACAGGATGATGATATTTGTCAACGTCAATAGATAACATGACTGCATCCTGTTTAGGTCATGGAGGAGAACAGAGTGTCCACCCTGGCCCTGTGACGTGACATGGAAAATTCAGAACCCATACTGCTTCCACTTCCTTCATCCAAAATGTTAATTGGGCACCAAGAATGTGCAGGCCCGCCGTGACGCACCGGAGATACAGTGCTGAGCTGCGTACAACAGCCCCTGCCCTCCTGAGTTGACAATTTCCAATTTGAAATTAAAGCTCTTACATAGTACATGCATTTAGAAGCTTTGAAAAAAATCATATATAGTAGTTCCAGATTTTGTAAAATATGAGCCAGAGAGACTGAGTGTTGGAATGGACCTCAGAGAGAATCTCACAGAGCCTCCTTCCTCATTCAGTGCAAAAATCCCCTCGGTGGGGTTTGTGCATAGGAGTGAACAAAATACGCAATTCCTGTTTCATTGTTCAGAAATAAAGAGATCGTGATTGCGGGTTAAGATATAATCTACACTCCAACCAAAGCTCGATTAAAACAGTTTTGTTTTCTGACATTACCATTCATACGTTCGGCAGGCCAGCAAGAAAGCTGGGAAAATGAAGCATAAACAATGTGGTGCCAGTTTGCTTTAAAATCCCTAATATATGTTTTGTAAACAAAGCTTATAAAACTTAGTACTCTACTAATTAAATAACAAGAAAGATTTTATGAATACATGAAAAGCCAGAATTTAAAATGCCTTCAGGGGAACAGGTGCTGTAATGACATCACTGTGGGTCACATAGCCCAGCCCCCCCAACCCTTGATACTTACATTTGGTCATAATGGAAAGAAATTGATTCCAAATGTGTTTTCTTGACCTCCTTCTCCATTCATGTTAGTGCCTAACCTTAAATGATGTTTCTACAATCTCGGTTGTATTTACAGTAATTATATGCATAATGTAGCATATTATTGTCCGGACTTCCTGTTTAATCAGTACAGAGCTTCTTACAAGTGCAGCTGAAAAGGGCAAACAAAATTAAAGCTTTATATACCAAAACAAGTTTGATTTGCTAAGCTCCCAGCATTCCAAAGTACACAAATTTGTTCCACTAAGTTTTCCGATGGCTTGCAGATGGGCAATGATTAATCAGAGAGCTAACTGTGAAGTAGTTTGCAATTAAACTGGAAAGCTCTGAAGCATGCTAATTGAATCAGAAAATTAGAGACACTGAACAGTAATTGGCTATTTCTCATGCAGCAGGTGCCAGGCCACTCATCTGTGGAACAAGGTATTTAAGGCACATTAGCACTAGTAAAAATACTTCTTGATATGGAACAGTTAGATTTTCTGCTCATTTTCACCATGGATGTCAAAACATACAGCTGTGCTATCTGGTACTTGCAATTCGTGTTTGAAGAATTCAAGTTAGGTAAACATATGGGAAAGAAGTGCTGGGCATCCTCTAAGTGCACAAGAAACATTTTAGAAGTGAAACCGAAAATGAGGGGCTGAGGCTCTGTTTTTTCCAGCTCAATCACTTTTGCTTTCTTATCATACAGATTTAGAAGTTGAAATTTTCTGTGTAGTGTTAGTTTAAAGCAACAACAGTATAAATCTAGCACTGCTGTGAGCTTAGTAGATACATAAAGCCGATTCATATCATGTCTCAGCATGAGTTTATCTCTTGTAATTAGTACCGCCATTTTATAGAGTGCGCGCATGCTATGAAAGTTTGTTTGCCATGCCAACAGGGACCAGGACGAGTAGTTTTTCTTTAGTGGAACGAACCCCTGTAACCTAACCAGTGGGTAACCAGGCCAGAAGGGGACTTAATAATTTCAATTGTAGATTTTTTTTAATAATAATTATTTTCAGATCATTAAGGGTGGGGCTTATGCTTCTGTTTCCCATTACTTTAATTAGAGTTCAGTATTGTTATAAGAAAGTGAAAGTATGAAAGAAAATTAAAATGTACTAAATTATACTGTGTTGGGAAGCAGAATATTACAATATTCGCATGCTAATCTTATTACTTAGCAGATGACTGCAGAAAATAGTGAGTTTGAACCAAGAGACATAAATTATACATTATAAATTGTAAACAGTGCATAGGGGATATGTTATAACTGTGTCTCATTTAAATTGAGGCAGGGAGTTTTTTCTGCACGAATAATGTTCCTTCATTAAGTTTTAAAGTCTCTTTTATAATGTTTTATTAAGAACATTTGGCAACATGTTACCAAAAAAAGGTTTCAAGTGGAACACACAGGTTTTCTAAAAGTATAGCACACTACAGACATAACCTTTATGTCCCTAAGCTATAGGTTTTTTTTTTAAGTTAAAGCAAAAGCTGCTGCTTTGGTAGGCCTCCTTCCCCACCCCCCATAAGCCATGTACATTTTGCATTCTTTAGTTTGGAAAGCAGTTCTGAAGCATTTACATGATCAATGTCTTTTGCTTGAGGGATAAAGTTTGCTCTTCCATGGACAAGTGAGAACATATTGATCATTTTATTCTATTTGCTATTTCTAAATTCAATATACCTCTTGAGTCGATAAGCGAGATCGAGAGCATATTCTTTTTTTGTGTGTGCCTGGTTGTAGCTTGTTCTCAAGATTCAAGATACATTTTTGATTAATCACGAATGCTCTGAGGTCATGGAGAGCAAATGTGTTTGTGGAGTGTCAGCTGATGCTGTCAGATAAATGTCTTAAGCTTAGCCAGGGTTCATGCCCCAGCTTTAGGCTGTGCCAAATGTCTCCCCTTGTTGAGGAAGATAACAGCTACACTAGAGGCGACTGAGCTGTTTGTTCACTGAAAGGGCTGACCTTGCCATATGGGGCTACAGTCAGGTGAAAGAAAGAGTGTAGATGTTTTAATTGAAACTTTACAAATGTAAACTTTTCATTTGATTCAGATGATCTTGGTATCCACTAATTTACATTCTGGGCCTCATATCTAGTCTGATTCTAACTCTGTTTCTTCAGTGTTTCCGATCAGTCTCCCTGGGATGAAAAATTTCTCCAATATTGTTCTCATGTGTTCTGAGAGTATTTTGGCACCAGCAGTGGGTTATTAAAACACTGCAAAAGCATGAAAATGCTTATTAGGATAAAAGAGATCTATTTCTCTCTAGATATACATAGTAGAAATTCTTCTCTTCTTGCTTTGTAGGGTTGTTTATGGTTTGTTTTTGTGTTTTGTTTTGTTTTTGTTTTTTTTTACCAAATCGGCAAAATAAAAATATGGTCTGGGCAGAAAGGTCACTTGTGTTAATGACCCTTGTCCATGTACCCTCTTATCTTCAGAGGACTCATTTAATCACATTTACCCCCACTTACAGTAATTTGTCTTCTTTTACTAGACAGAGTCTATAAATAGGAATAATGACAAACCTAAACTAACACCTGGAGAATGCTTTGCTTTGTACCAAGGCTTTCTCTGTTTGAGACTAAAGGTGGTCTGATTCATCATATGGTGATGCGTAAATAAATGAACTCTCTGTGGGCCGTTTGTGGGCATTTGCTGCAGAATACCTTGCAAAAAAATAAATAAGTACCTCTCTCCCATCTTATCCCAGTTTGTTCTTTTCTCTAAAGAAGCTGGTCTACTTTTCTTTCCTCTCAGTAACTTCCTACTGCCATGGGTAACTCACCAGTGCTAATTAGACAAAATAATGCTGCTAAAAAAAAAAAGAAGAAGAAGAAATAACACATCTGTCATGAACTCCCACCAGATCTTTTGGAAATGAGACATTTTAAATATTTTATGCTGAACACAAAATATCTTGAGGAAATAGTTTTCTATTCCGTATCCCAAAACAAAACCATCAGTGTGCTGCTTAAAAACATTCCACTTTATTTAAAATTTCCTCACACTTGAAATGCAGGTCCTACTGGCTGCACAGGAAATCCAGATTGTAAAGTAGAAAAAACTTAATGGAACTAGAATAAAATGAAAGATACAATTTTAGTTTTGAAAACCTTGCCTTTATCCAGTGGTACTAGAAAAATGTTCCGTTTCAGTATCTAGAGACAACTGTGTTTCGTGTGTGTTTGTATAACTGAGTAAAATGAAGTTTGGTTTCCTTTGGTTTTTGCAATGGCTAAAATGACTGACAGACCATGTAGAAATGAAGGAGACTGAGATAACGTCCATAGTCACACATTAAGCTTCTGGTAGCGCGATTACATGAGCGACTTCCTTTCCCTTTTCACTTTCATGCACTGGAGAAGGAAATGGCAACCCACTCCAGTGTTCTTGCCTGGAGAATCCCAGGGACGGGAAAGCCTGGTGGGCTGCCATCTATGGGGTCGCACAGAGTCAGACACGACTGAAGCGACTTAGCAGCAGCAGCAGCAGCAGCAGCGTGATTACAACTGAAGCAACTTAGCACACACGCAGTGTGATGAAAAAAGGCAAATCTGAGTGTGATTTTCTATAGTTTTCTAAATTATCTAAAGATTAGTAGTAGCTAATGCCCAACCTCATACTTGCAAATCATAGTTCACATGTAAATAAGGAGATTTTTTTTTTTTTTTTTGCATTCTCTTTTCTTCACATTTAAGCACAGTTTAGTTCTGGACTAAATTTTGTAGTTATTAGTATCTTTAAGTATTCCTTAGCCATCATCCTTTTTCTGTCTTCTTTCCTTTATTAATAAATGCTTTATATGTACTAGAACATCAGTGATGCAGGCCATATTTTTGTCACACCTTTTTCCAAAACTGCTGTGCAAATGTGGTTAACCCTTTAGTTCATATTGTTCTTAGGTCCATCACTTTAAAAATATTGAACACAGTCATGCCCAGGCCAGATCCTTAAAGAGATTTGGAACTGTTTTATTTTTCATATGTAAGTATATTCATAATTTAGAACCAATAATTGATTATGAAGTAATTAAATACTTCCTAAAGAGTTGGAGATAATTCTCAGCCCAACTCAGACCCACAGGGAATGGTACACCGCTCATCAGCAAGACTCACTCGCCTCTTCCTCAAAGCCACTGTCTCCTGAGACAGTACTTAGTACTGTGCCTACACGCTTACCCATCCTTTCCACTGAAGTAAAAAAGCGTTAGTGCATCTCTAACAGTTCTACTTTTCTTCACACTGCCTTCTACCCTGAGCCTTTTCTAAATTAGTTCTTTTCTTCCCATTTAAAGTTTAAATGATCATTTATTTTACTCCCAATCCGTCTAAAAGTAAAAGTCAGCTCATGAAAATGGTATTCTCCCTGAGCTTTGAGTCTCTTACTCAGTTTAACAGCTTATTTGAAAAATTACTGGAAAATTCTGGAAAAAATAAGTTACAAATCCGTTTTTTTTCTACAAACCAAATTTTGCTTTATTTTTTAATAACGTCTAAAGACTGATGGTATTTTCAGTTTCTAGTTATAGCTGTAATTCCCACTTTTTACTAATCAGATTTGGGGGATGGTTTTAATTATACATAAAGGTCTTTAAGGAGTTCAATCTTCAGCTTTTATTATTTGCCATTTAGAAGAAACTCTCAAGTAACACAGTAATTCTACTTTAGCTTACTTTATCAGCCAAAATTACTTTTTTATACTTGGATTTTTGTCTTTATTCTTACTTCAGATAGCAAAAACTGAATGTTGGGCTTTTGTCTCTCTATTACAATTCTTATATTCCAAACTTTTTAGTTGTTTAAAAGGCTAATAGTAAAATTGTTATTGACCATTATTTCCCAGTAACAATTGATATAACACTAATAATGACAGTATGAATTCATTTTGTTAGACTAATTTGGCTTCTTCAAGATTCTGGAGGATTTGAAATTACTAGTCCTATCAGAGAAAGTCTATGCAAAATGTCTTATTTTAAGGGTTTATAATGCTTCCCATACTAATGAGGAAAACAATTCATCATTTTCAAGTGTGTAATCAGTGTCAGTAGTTTGTACATCACAGTGAAAGTCCTGAAACAGTGGCATTCTGGATGCTCCTGTGAGGAGCAAAAAGAAAATTTCTTTCCTCTTGTAAAGCACTTTTTCAAGAATTCAAATAAGAAAAAATATATAGTACAATTACTTTAAATAGCAGAGTCGTGAATGAAAGTAGTGTGGATCTTTTCAGCATTGTAAAGTACTCAATCACCGTTGCATTTTTTTATATAAACAGAAGACTGGGTATAATTCTTGAGAAAATCTTGCCCTTTCTAAACTTATAATTTTTGCATATTTAGAAATGTACATGTTTATAATCTTCCATTATGCATTATACATAACTAAGTACAACAAATATGAAACTGTCTTTAAATTGTTTCTGCAGAAATATTCATTTTGTAGGAATTAAAACAGTCTGCTGGTTTTTGGTTTTTGTTTTTTTTTTAAATGACACTGAGAGCATTTCTAAGTGGAACTCACAAGTCTTGATCGTGATAAGTATATTTCCTTCACCTTCAGAAAAAGGCTCCTTAAATTACTTCAGCCTTGAAAATCCATAGATTTACTCTCCACAGACCAAGGAAACAGAAAGGAACAGAAAGAAGGCAAGTGATGCCGAAGCAGGTAGAACAAGAAGAAGATAAAGGCGAAGGCCAGACTGTTTGGGGACCTCTAAACCCAGAAACCACCCTTCTGTTTTGCTCTGAGGCCAGTGAGATGCCACTGGAGGACCTCAAATTACAGAGTGATGGTATCTGATCACAGAGAGAAGGTAGACTGGTTGGGGAGCAAAAATGTAAGGAGCTGGCCACTTAGGAAGCTATTGCAGTAGCCTGGGCAGGAGATGACAGTGGCTTGAACGATAGCAGCGGTGGAGATAGGAAGGAGCGACCAACATGTCTGAATCACTTAGATGTGGGAGGTGCCTGCAAGTGAAGGGATGAAGGGTGAGTCTCCATTTCTGGCTTGAACGTCTGGGTGAGGTCAGTTACTGAGATGGGGAAGTCTGGGAGACGAAGAGATTTGGGAATGATAATCGCAAGTAAAATGTTGACATTTGACCATACTCTATTTTTTAATCTTTAAACATTTATTGAAGAAAACATTCTGGAGATCAGAGATGGGTTACAGGGCAAAAAAGAAAAATAGCAAATGCATGACATTAAAGTTTTTCTTTCATCAGCATAGGAGACTTCTAACTATAAGTGAACTAGAAGTTATTCAGCTAGAAGGTGCGGATCTAACAGTGTTTGATGAATATTTAAAACTCACCATTGACTAACATTAACATTAGGGCTTCCCTGGTGGCTCAGAGGGTGAAGAGTCTGCCTGCAATGCGGGAAATCCAGGTTCGATCCCTGGGTTGGGAAGATCCCCTGAAGAAGGAAATGGCAACCCACTCCAGTACTTTTGCCTGGAAAATCCAATGGACAGAGAAGCCTGGTAGGCTGCAGTCCATGGGGTTGCAAAGAATTGGACATGACTGAGGGACTTTCACTTCACTATTGACTAACATAGGCTATTCAGTTCAATTCATTTCAGTCACTCAGTCATGTCCAACTCTGCAACCCCATGGCCTGCAGCACACCAGGCCTCCCTGTCTATCACCAACTCCCGGAGTTTACTCAAACTTATGCCCATTGAGTCAGTGATGCCATCCAACCATCTCATCCTCTATCATCCCTTTCTCCTCCCACCTTCAATCTTTCCCAGCATCAGGGTCTTTTCAAAAGAGTCAGCTCTTCGTACGAGGTAGCCAAAGTATTGGGAGTTTCAGCTTCAACATCAGACCTTCCAATGAATATTCAGGACTGATCTCCTTTAGGATAGACTGGTTGGATCTCCTTGCAGTCCAAGGGACTCTCGAGGCTTCTCCAACACCACAGTTCAAAAGCATCAATTCTTCGGCGCTCAGCTTTCTTTACAGTCTGTAGGCTGTACGCATCCTCAAATTTAGCCGCTTCTCACTTGTGCAGATTTCATGCCAGTTGTTCACATCAGCTGTTTGCCACTGTGATGGAGACAGTTTTTCAGTAGCCCGCACATAACTTTAAAAGCAAGTTCTCATTCGAACTTACAGTTGCGGGGGGGAAGATTGGTAGAAGGGATAGCTGGGGAATTGGGGATGGACATGTACAGACTGCTGTATTTGAAACAGATAACCAGCATGGACCTACTCTATAGCACATGGAACTCTGCTCGATGTTACGTGGCAGCCTGGATGAGAGAGTATTTTAGGGGAGAATGGATACATGTACATGAATGGCTGAGTCCCATCACTGTTCACCTGAAACTGTCACAACATTCTTTGTTAATCGGTTATACCCTAATACAAAATAAAAAATTCAAAAGTTTGTGATTACTAAAAATAGAGATATTTCAGAGATTAGAAAATAAAAAGCAAGTTCTCTTTCTCTGGATTTCTTTTTTAAAGAATTTTAATGACATTTTAGTAAGAATCCACAGCTTAATGTTACCTTACAAATTTAGGAATTCTGTTTTATGCAGTTTATTTTTTCCCCCAGTGGCTAAGTAATCCTTTGCCAAAAGAGTAACCCAGTCAAACTTGGGGGAGAAAAGAGTCTCTTATACCTTTTGTCACTTAAGTATGAAGAAAAGATGTTCCCAGATGCTACCTAATTCTTCCCACTTCCGTGATAGCAGTTTTACCATTTTAGTGTTGTGGTACAAATGTTTGAAAACCATATCCTTCGACTGTTGAGCATCATCACCTTTTTAAAAGGTAACATTTGTATGTTTGGTGTATTGTTCATATACTTTGGCAGACTAGTTTGTTTTTATTTTCATTTTTTATGTGGTGGGGAATACAGCAGTAATAAGGAAAACCTAATTGGGAAGGGACAGATTTGGTATTTTACTTCAGACATACAAAGCGTTTACATAAAAAGGTTGTGATCAGCATTTGCACCAGCATGGGTAGACCTAGAGACTGTCATATCGAGTGAAATCAGACAGAGAAAGACAAGCGTCCCATGGTATTACTTACATGTAGAATCTTAAAAAATGGCACAAATGAACTTATATCCAAAGCAGAAAGAGTCATGGATGGAGAAAACATGGTTATGGGGGAAAAAGGGAGGGGAGGGAGAAATTGGGAGATTTGGATTGACATAGCACTATGTATAAAATGAAAAACTAACCAGGACCTACTATATAGCAGAGGGAACTCTGCTCAATATTGTAATGGCCTATATGGGAAAAGAATTTTAAAAAGTGGATGTATGTATAACTGATCATTTTGCTGTATAGCCAAAACTAACACACCACTATAAATAAACTATACTTCAATAAAAAATTTAAAAAACAAAAATAAAGTTATGATCCCATCAGCTTAATTTAGATACTTAAATATTTAGAGAATATGTAAATATCTTATTTAGAGAATACCAGTGTTATCCAAAGTCATTACTCAAACATTGCAAACATTTTTATGTAATTATCAGCTTGTTTTTGTGAACATCAAATTACAGGCCCATCCGGTTTCCCCCATGGCAGATTGACAGACCTGGTAGATGGAGTAGATGCGTTGTATACTGATGCTAGTAAAGCTATCCATTGTCTCATTCATGGCCTGATGATCTATAATAAGGAGGAAACACGATGAATGATGAGATTAAGAGAGAAGACTTTGATAAGAAGCGGGCCTTACCAAGTGTGATGATAGAGGAGAACAAAATTCGGAGTGAAGTGAAGTTGGGAAATAGCCCCAGGTGTATAGACTTAGGTTCCCTGTTCCTAAAACTCAAAAAAAGAAAAAAAAAAAAACCACAGTTAAATAACATCTTACATGTATTGAATTAAATGGATTCAAATTTTCATTTTCTTCTGTCTAGCTGTCTATTGGTATTTGGGGAAGTTCTTGATTTTCTCCCCACCATGTTGCTTTTTAAAAGCCCTGTCGCTCTTTTCCGGTTATCGCTGCGTAGGGAACTATGAGCAGCAAAGTCTCCCGTGACACCCTCTACGAGGCGGTGCGGGAAGTCCTGCACGGGAACCAGCGCAAGCGCAGAAAGTTTTTGGAGACGGTGGAGCTTCAGATCAGCCTGAAGAACTATGACCCTCAGAAGGACAAACGTTTCTCGGGCACCGTCAGGCTTAAGTCCACTCCCCGCCCCAAGTTCTCCGTGTGTGTCTTGGGGGACCAGCAGCATTGTGATGAGGCCAAGGCTGTGGATATCCCCCACATGGACATCGAGGCACTGAAAAAACTCAACAAGAATAAGAAACTGGTCAAGAAGCTGGCCAAGAAATATGATGCCTTTTTGGCTTCAGAGTCTCTGATCAAGCAGATCCCCCGAATCCTGGGCCCAGGCCTGAACAAGGCTGGCAAGTTCCCTTCCTTGCTGACCCACAATGAGAACATGGTGGCCAAAGTTGATGAAGTGAAGTCCACAATCAAGTTCCAGATGAAGAAGGTGCTGTGTCTGGCAGTGGCTGTTGGCCACGTGAAGATGACAGATGATGAGCTTGTGTACAACATCCACTTAGCTGTCAACTTCCTGGTATCATTGCTCAAGAAAAATTGGCAGAACGTCAGGGCCTTGTACATTAAGAGCACCATGGGCAAGCCCCAGCGTCTGTACTAAGGCACAGCTTAATAAACCATACTAAACCATCAAAAAAAAAAAAAAAAAGCCCTGTCAACCAAACTCCTATTCCCATTCCTTTGTTATCCTTATACAGTGGGAACAGGCATCTGCTCTGCTTTTGAAGATTCTAGTCCTTTATGCCCTACAAAGAAAATACCATTGACTCAACATAGTCTTAATATTTCTGTATCATTTTTCAAATTAAGGTAACTTTATCTTATTAAAAAAAGAACAATCCCCCCAAAATTAAACTTAGTTGTAAAAAAAAAAACTAATATACAAAGAAATTAGTATAGAGTCATGAGTATCTAATGTAGTCTTTCTTTGTTCCTCCTTTACCATCTAAACTTTATCTCTTTGAGGTCATTGCATCTGGTCCCATCACTTCATGGCAAATAGATGGGGAAGCAGTGGCTGACTTTATTTTTCTGGGCTCCAGAAACACTGCAGATGGTGATTGCAGCCATGAAATTAAAAGATGCTTACTCCTTAGAAGGAAAGTTATGACCAACCTATACAGCATATTAAAAAGCAGAGACATTACTTTGCCAACAAAGGTCCATCTAGTCAAGACTATGGTTTTTCCAGTGGTCATGTATGGATGAGAGAGTTGGACTGTGAAGAAAGCTGAGTGCCACAGAATTGATGCTTTTGAACTGTGGTGTTGGAGAAGACTCTTGAGAGTCCCTTGGACTGCAAGGAGATCCAACCAGTACATCCTAAAGGAAATCAGTCCTGAATATTCATTGGAAGGACTGATGCTGAAGCTGAAACTCCAATACTTTGGCCACCTCATGCAAAGAGCTGACTCATTTGAAAAGACCCTGATGCTGGGGAAAATTGAGGGCAGGAGGAGAAGGGGACGACAGAGGATGAGATGGTTGGATGGCATCACCGACTCGATGGACATGAGCTTGGGTGGACTCTGGGAGTTGGTGATGGACAGGCAGGCCTGGCGTGCTGCGGTTCATGGTGTCACAAAGAGTTGGACACGACTGAGTGACTGAATTGAACTGAACTGAGGTCAAAGTGATGTTTGAGTCTGTCATAGCTCAGTTCAGTTCAGTTGCTCAGTCGTGTCCAACTCTTTGCAACCCCATGGACTGCAGCACACCAGGCTTCCCTGTCCATTATCAATTCCCAGAGCTTACTCAAACTCATGTCCATTGAGTCAGTGATGCCATCCAACCATCTCATCCTCTGTTGTCCCCTTCTCCTCCTGCCTTCAATCTTTCTCAGCATCAGGGTCTTTTCCAATAAGTCAGTTCTTGGCAGGTGGCCAAAGTATTGGAGTTTCAGCTTCAACATCAGTCCTTCCAGTGAATATTCAGGACTGATTTCCTTTAGGATGGACTGGTTGGATCTACTTGCAGTCCAAGGGACTCTCAAGAGTCTCCTGGATACCATGATCTTAGTTTTTTGAATGTTGAGTTTTAAGCCAGCTTTTTCACTTTCCTCTTTCAGTTTCATCAAGAGGCTCTTTAGTTCCTCTTTGCTTTCTGCCATAAGTGTGGTATCATCTGCATATCTGAGGTTACTGATATTTCTTCTGGCATCTTAATTCCAATTTGTGCTTCATCCAGCCCAGCATTTCACATGATGTACTTGCATTTAAGTTAAATAAGCAGGGTGACAATATATAGTCTTGACGCACTCCT
Organism: Ovis aries; assembly: GCF_016772045.2. Lineage (NCBI taxonomy): Eukaryota > Metazoa > Chordata > Mammalia > Artiodactyla > Bovidae > Ovis > Ovis aries. The sequence continues at coordinate 90,769,698 of NC_056058.1, read as the reverse complement.
TTCCCAATTTGGAACCAGTCCGTCGTTCCATGACACTGTCATGTCTTGTCATTGTGAAACTCACCTCTGTATGCAAGTGTTTCATGAGTTTACTTATAAATTGACTCAATAAGTCAATGAATACCAATAACTAAATTATGGCTTTACTTTCAGAAATGTGTTGTTAAGAGTCCTAAGTTGTTAGCATCTCTCAAGAATTTTTTTTTTTTTCTTTTCTGGTACCCTTTTACCAGCCTTTCCCTCTCTCCCCCACCATCCCCCAGCCCCTGGCAACTCAACGTTTGTTTTCTTTTTTGTTCTTAAGACTCAACATATAAGTGATACCTTGCAGTATTTGTCTTCCTCTGCCTGGTCTATTTCACACAGCATGATGTCTTCCAGGTTCATCCATGTTGTCACACATGACAGAGTTTCCTTCTCTTAAGGCTGAGTAGTATTTCATTGTGTGTGTATATCCGTGTTGATGGGCACCTAGGTGGTTCCTGCGCCTTGGCTATTGTGAGTAATGCTGCAGTGAGCATTAAAGTAGATATCTTATCCGCACAGTGGTTTCCAGTTTTCCCAGCAGCATTACTGAAAAGATATTTCCCTTATTGTATATTCTTCACTCCTTTGCCAAAAATTAATTGACCGTATATATACATGGGTTTATTTCTGGACTCTGTTGCACTGATCTATCTCTTTTTATACCAACGCTGTACTATTTTGATTATTATATGTTCGTAATATATTTGAAGGGGCTTCCCAGATGGCGCTAGTGGTAATGCAGATGATGTAAGAGACCTGAGTTTGATCCCTGGGTGTGGAATCTAGGAGGGCATGGCAACCCACTCCAGTATTCTTGCCTAGAGAATCCCATGAACAGAGGAGCCTGGCGGGCTACAGTCCATAGAGTCACAAAGGGTTGGACACAAGTGACGTGACTTAGCACGCACGTATATAGCATCATATCATATGAAAATAAGGACAGTTTTGCTTCTTCCTTTCCAGGTTGGAGATCTTTTCTCTCTTTTCTTTGCCCAATAGCTCTGAATGGGACTTCCAGTACTCTGTTGACTACAAGTGGCAAGAATGAAAACCCTTGTCTTGTTTCTGATCTTAGGAAAAAAAATTTCAACATTTCACCATTGAGTATGATGTTAGATGTGGGCTTGTCATATGTGTTTATTATGTTGGAGTACATTCCATCTATACATAGTTTGTTGAGAGTTCTCAAAAGTATGCTGAATGACTTAACACTACCTGAGGCACTATAGGAGATTCTAGATATATAGAAATGGTAGATATAATTCTTATCCATTACGAGCTTTCAGTTTAAGGAAAATTCTAACGTTTACTTCAAGAAGTGCTAAACTGTCAGAAGGTAGGGAAATGAATAGGTTATCAAGAAGAGAGAGAGGGCAAAATAGAGCTTCAACCTAAAGGGAGGAATACAGGAGAAGAGAGGAAAGGAAAGCAGTTGAAAGGGTTAAAAAACTAACATTGCAAAAGATAAAGAGAAACAAGTAATGTCAAAAACCTATTCACTGCCAGTTTTATAGATACAGCTCATGACCATGAACTGATATAACAATGGAATAACTCTTTATGTTGGGTGTTGTCTCAGAGCATGGATTGCGATATGAAGTTTACAGACACATTTCTGGACTCTAAAAGGCTAAAAATTCAAACTTTCCTTTTATGAAACACAAATTATACCACATTTCTTATATTTACAGCTCATGAATAAAGTTTATTTTAAAGATTTTTGGTCTATTGTCCATTGATAATCCATGTACGTGGTTAGCAGCATTTACTGATGGTCTGCTGTATCTAACCACCACACCATGACTGGAGCCTTAAGTTAAAAGCTCCTAAACTGACAGCTTTGAACCAAATTTGAAGAAAGTCAGGTATATGCATTGTTGAGTAGGAAGGTAAGCATTCCAGGAAACAGATGGAATATGGCAAGCACAGAACTGTAGAAGTGGTAACAAGGGAATAAAAATGAATTTTATTGATTTAGTTAGTACCTGTCATTTGTTAGAAGCTTACATAATCTTCTTTGGAATGGCCTATTAACACGGATTTAATGATAAATCTCCATTCCTCTATTAAATGAGCCAGAACAAGTAGTATTCAGTACATGTCCCTGTAAGAAAGGCTATAGCAACGTGGTGATAGTTTTATGAATTTCTACAAGTTGACCTAAGCACCAAGGGGTTTGGATTAGAGAAAAATACAGTCTACATATTTTTTCCTTTACAAGTTTCATAGTATGAAATGTGTATCCAGTTTTTCATGAACAAGCCTTTTTTTTAATCATCTTGACTGATTTATTTCTAATTATCAAAGCGGGCAATATGCCCTCCATATGTCATTCGTGTGAAATGACTGCGTGTACCCCGTATAAGATCTGGATGCAGAGGATCTATGAGTCTTACATTTATTCAAATGAAGACCGAAGTCTTTTAAGATACCCACCCAGGTATCTGGTGTAATCTTCTATCAGGATTGTATCTCTGTTGCAGTTTGTATGACACTACCTGTTCGGAATAGGATAAAGACTCACTGGTGACTGTCAGCGCTGTTTTCAAACTAAATATTCATCTAGTCCTTTGTGGCTACCATTTTTATCATGCATTCAGAACAGCTTCCCTTTGCTGATCTGCCATTTTCCTGCAAATCGCTGTTTCCCTTGTATGATTTCTAGTGAGACAAGCTTAGACCTGGCTGCCTTTCTCTCAGTAATAGAGAAAAGAAATGTCTCTGGTGCCCATGCTGCAAAGAACGTTGATTCATGTGTAAATTCTCATTTGGCCTTTGTATGCTTGGCCTGTGGAGAGTACACAGGCGGATAAAGACTCTGCGGGTCAGGGCTCAGGACGGACAGGTTTCTCCCATGGCTACAGCTGTTGTCACAGATTATCAGACATGCTATGATCTCTTATCGTTATTTATTTGCGGTTTTCCATGTAAAATAAGTGCTAACACAGGAAATGCTTCTGTATACGATACCGTGTACCTGTCCCGGTTTTGTTCTGTCAGCTCATGTTTTAACTCCTGAGGAGTGCTTTCTGTTTTCTTGAAGTTGGAACTGGTATCTTTCTGTTTCTGCCATCAGTGCTTCAGCTCCAGTGTATCTCTTTCACTTGATTCTACTAGCGTTGTCGTTTTTTCAAACTTGGTCGTTGTCCAGGTTTGTTGGGAACTGTAGATAATATCTCCATAACATACCCTATTAATCAAAGTAAATGTGAATTGCTGTGTGGGGTATGTATAGTGGCTTATAGACACTATGCAGAAATCAGATAGTTATATAAATCTATTTTATATAGCTGTTATCTGTGACTCGGTTTTTTTTTTAAGTAAAATTACTTAACATGCACTCATTATTGTCCACATTACTAAAAGAGATAAGCATGTCAAGATAAGATTCATGTCAATGTATGGCAAAACCAATACAGTATTGTAAAGTTAAAAATTAAAAAAAAAAGATAACAGGAAAAAAAAAAGAGATGAGCAAATCTGAATTTATAAGGTAAATCTCTGTATATATACAGTCCATTAAGAAATGTATTAATAAATCCCACAATGATATAATGCCTTCAGTCTACTTTATTGTGAAGGTTTTATAATATGTGTCATAAGGGTATACCTGGCGTACCTATTTCTGCAACTTTTATTCATTTGTGTAATTCATATTATATGTATATATTTTCACATTATGATCCATGTTACTTTTTTTAAAGCACGTTAGAAACCAAGAGTATAACACCTACCTTACTGGACTGACATTTATCAGAACGCTTGATTCATGAACCCTTCAGTAGGCTTTCCTCTTATTATAGTAAAATTAAGTGTTTTAAATAATACAGTTAGTATTTTAAAATCTTCCTTCATTTCTTTCAAAACGATTTCTTCGCTGGTGAAGACATTCTGTCCAGAAACGAATTTCTTTCACTTGGGCAAAAAGGTATGATTTCCCAGTGCAACTTTTGATATTGCAGTGGGAAAACAACCCACTGTTTGTTTTGTGTGTGTTCTTGTAGTTAAGCACAATTTATTGTCCCCAAAGCCTGAACTTTCCCTCCCTGTCCGCTTCCCCCTGCTGAAGCTCCACTGTGGTCTGGCAGGAGGCAGCCCTGCTCCGTTGTCACGAATGCCCTTGGACCAGTGTTTCCCTAACCAGCCCATCGTACGGCCTCTTTGGCATGGAGCAGGAGAGAATGGGTGTGTATATATTCAACCTACTTCTTTTTTCCCCTGACCAATTAAAATCACTTTACTCATTTTCTCCTATTTTTTTTTTCTTATCTCCTCTTGGCTGAAGTAATTCACTGAGTTTAGCCTAACTGGAAAATGAAAAACAAGAGGAAACTTCTAGATTTCTTTTTGGGGACAGGCACCACTAGCTCAGCTACCTTGCATGCCTGTGTGCTAAGCGCTTCAGTCATGTCCAACTCTTTGTGACCCAGTGGATGTAGCTCACCGGACTCCTCTGTCCATGGGATTCTCCAGGCAAGAACACTGGAGTGGGTTGGCACGCCCTCTTCCAGGGCATCTTCCCGACCCAGGGATCGAACCCGGGTCTTCTGCATTACTGGCAGATTCTTTACTGCTGAGCCACCAGGGAAGCCCTCAGGTACCTTCCTCAGCCCTAAATAGTAAGTGTGTCAAAAAGTTCCTATTGTGAGCCTGTGTAAACTGTTCAGTCCAGATAATCTAACCGTTCTATCACTTGATTGACTACGGTTGTCCATAGTATGGTTTCAACCAGGATAGGGACTAGGGAAAGCCCAGCTGAGGAATACAGAGATTGGCTGACACAGTAAGAAGACAGCCGTGGGTGAGACTCGAAGGTGAAGTTGTCGAGAGTAGTCTTGCTTAATCCCGTCTCTCTACTCAGTGATGCACTGGGTGGCTCTTGGGGGCTGGGGGGTGGAAACAGTGATTATATTGGAGATTTTCCTCTCAGTGTTCCTGTAACGCATGCAGAATTACGAGGAAGTCACATGCTTTTGTTTGCACAGTTGTATAATTGATGTCTACTAAGGACATTAGTTGGGATTCCCAGATAGTGCCGTGGTAAGAAGCATCTGCTTGCCAATGCAGGAGACACAGGAGGCGCGGGTTCAATCCCTGGGTCGGGAAGATGTGCTGGAGGAGGAAATGACACCCCCCTCCAGTATTCTTGCCTGGAAAAATCCCATGGACAAAGGTGCCTGGTGAGCTACAGTGTATCAGGTCACAAAGAGTTGCAGATGTCTGAGCAGCCGAGCACTCATGCATTCAAGGACATTAGTTAGGTGTGTATAAATATATTTCATGTGCATGGCATCCAGCATATAAATACAACACTTGAGTATAAGTATCAACAGTTGTGGCAATTTTCCTAAGAATATATCATATGCATCTGTGTTGAGAAAGGCATGCTATAATTATGACAATTAAAGACATTTAAAGGTAGCGAACAGATTTGTTTTTCTATATACTAATTTATTTACCCTGGTAGCTGAACTCAATACAGCATCTCCTTTTTAGTTTATCCATGAGGGGATATAGTGTGTTTCAATTTAAGCCCTTTTGATTGAATTTATAGTTTGTCTCCTAAAGATTTTTATAGGAAATGTCTAAGAACTGAACTCTATACTGAAAATTTAGTTTAAGCTATTTAGACTTTATAATGTTGCTGTAATGTGAAATGAATCCAGCAGGTGTGATTGTGAGGGTAATCATTGTCTGTGATCGGAAAGTCATTGACAATTAATATTCCTGTGTGAAATAGCCACTCTTGCCCGTTGTCTCCCAGGAGACATTTTCCCTAGTCAAGTCTCATTTCTCTCTCTTAATTCTTCTGTTCACTATGTATTGAACTTCTTCCTCTTACTTGGGGCTTCCCTGGTGGCTCAGTGGTAAATAATCCCCCTACCAACGCAGGAGACCCAGGTTCGAGCCCTGGGTCAGGAAGATGCCCTGGAGAAGGAAGTGGCAACCCACTCTTATCTGGAGAGTCTCATGGACAAAGGTGCTTACTCTCCCCGCCCACTGAGAACCTTGGCAAACCCATGGTCTTTAGGTCTCTCTAGTTCTCACTCCAGCTGCAGTCCTCCAACAGTCTGTTTCTTCCATTTAAATTCTTCAGGAAAAAAAATTTTTTTATTTTTCATCTCTTTGCTTCAGATCAGAGATGATGGTCCTTTGAGCTGGCTGCATCAGTGTCCATCCCTGGCCCAACCAGGTGCAGACAGGAGGCACAGGGTCATGTGATAGAAAAGGGATGGCCCCTGCTGTCCCTGGAAACAGGTCTATAAGTAATGCAGTTTCACTAAAAGGGGTGGTTGATGAGCACATGTTATGATTGGCACCTCTGGTATATAAGCTTTCTTCAAATGGAACATCAAACTACTAACAAGGCCTATTGCTTAAATGTCGCTTCCTCAGGGAAGCCCCAGACTAGATTGCATACGCGCTCCTAGTATTTGCTCTCCTAATACTCTGCATTTAATCATTATCATACTAAAACTCAACCATCGTTATTGTAATTCCTTATTCAGTGCCTCTCCTCTCACATAAACTCTAGTTTAGTGTGTGAAAACAGGGCCATATCTTTCTTGCTCACTGTTCTGTCTTGTACCTGCCCAGTTTCTGGCTCATAACAACACCCAAATGTTTGTTGTTTGAGAAATAAGTGCCTCAAACCTATAGGAATCAAGTGTTTCAAATCAGAAATTAAGTCATCTTAAAAACCAGCTTTCCTTCCTTCCTTCCTAAATGTCCGCATTTCTGGCAGTGATGTTCTCAGTGTGTGTCACACAGGTGCCGACTTACCCCCTCTTCATCCTCGCGTCGGTCACGTCGGCCGGCTCGCTCTTTCATCTGTCACTTCTGCGTTCCTGCTGCCTTAGTCCAGGTCTTCGTCACCTCCACCTAACTGGTTGTGTGGTTCCTAGAATCTCGCCCTTTATCATATCCTGCACAGCTTCCTAAAAAGCGGCTTTTCACACCTCTTTCTCTATGAAGAAAAAAAAAAAAACTTTGTTGGCTCCCCTTGAATGTAAAGAATGAAATCCAAATTCTTCAGTTCTTTGCTCTCTTGTTCCTGCTAAATCTCCGGTTAGGCTTGCTCCTACCATCCTGTATGAGCTGTTTCATGCTATCCAAAAGGTCTAACTCTGACCTCGGAATACCTTATTAGCATTTCTGTCCATTTTTTTGTTCTCTTAACCTCTTGTGTAACCCTCTTTCAAAACCCACTTCAATTTACCCTTTCTTCATGAAGCTTTCCCTCCTGCCCAGACCTCAGCAACCACTTCTTACTCTAAAGTTAGAGGACTTATGACCTCTGCCGTTCAGCTGGCCTTTAACACATGCCTCCTTATAATAACGTTTCTCTTTTTTGCATGTGCATAAATATTTTGCATGTGCATAACGTTTCTTGTTTTGCATGTGGATAGTGAAGAGGGTGAAATGCAGTCAGGCTTCCTTGGCTCAAATCCTGCCTCTGCAAGTTACTATCTGAGTAACTAAGCAAGTTAGTTAGCCTCCATAAACTTTAGCTGTGTCATCTCTAAGATGGAGACAGTAACAGTGCCTCCAACATGAGGGAATTCAGTGTAGCAATGCATCTAAAGCATAATAAGTGCTCAATTGAATTTTCTATAAAATCATTTGCACTTTATTGATTAATTGACCGTTTTCTGTTACCTGTCATGTGCTACACACTGTGCTAAATAGGTTCAGTATAAAGGGGTTAACCCCTTTATAAAGGGGTAAAACCTCTGCTCGCAAGGAAGTTGCCTCTGTTTTATCTCCCCATGGACCAGAAGCCCCTTGCCGTCTCATTCATAAAATTCATACATATTTACGGAATATCTGCCATCTTCAGAAGCCCCATGCCAAGCTTTAGGAGTTAAGCGGAGGCATGATATGAAGTCCATGACCTTCAAGACCTTCACAGCTAAAGCCCCTGCCATTGTACTTTGCACACAGTGAGAGCTTAGTAAGTGTTTATTGGCATCAGTGAGCATGGCAGTGATGATGAGGACTCCAGAGCACCACAATTTCTAGCCTCTCTTTAGAGCTGTTAACTTTATTTGGCTTCTTCATGTCTTCATTTTCCAGTGAATGAATGCCAGGAAGTCTTTTTCAATTTTTTTTTCTCTCCAATCAAGACTTAGATAATGTCTGCTTCTTTTGGTAGCTAAATATCCCCCAAACTCAAGCTTCTTGCTTCAGTGAGAAGATATTATGGTATTGCCAATGGAAACCACTTCACATTTGGGCAACATCATGATGTCTAGGTGGCTCAGATTCAAGTTTCAGTAGAGATTCTGGTTCCTGCACATTTGCTGTCAAAAACCACTTTATAGGAGCCAAACTGTGGAATCCTTCCAAGTGTTAGGCACTATTAGAAGTACCATTAAAGTATTGCAGAGTTTCAAAAGATTATGAAATTCTGCTTTTTTAATATAAAATGTACTATGGTACTTCCATAAAATTTAATCAATCCCTTATTTCTGTCATGGGGCTAAAGGCAATTAATATCTCTTTTTTTTTTATTTCTGGCATCACAGTTTTAGAGACAACTCCAGTTGAAACTTCTAAAATAATTTTATACTAATTTATAGAACAGTAGATATATAAAACAATTCTGAGAATAAAACCTAAAGAAGACGTGATTATTTCTGTGTATGACTTGTAGCTTAGTCCCCTCCCCATACTCTGTCCCTCTCTATTTCCTTGGTCACCTTGCAGGAAATAAGACACATTGACTTTTAACAGTTAAAATAAAGGTTTGTATAAGTTCAGAAGCTGTTTTAATTTATCATGAAATTTTACTCTAGTCAAGTCTAAAAAGGAAATAGTAACTAACTATATCTTCCTTACTTGAAAAGCAAAAGCACACATCTGAATAGCCATCTGAAAAGATATTTACCTTGTAATAAATACCAAAGAAATCATCACATAGTATTTATTTGTAAGCAAGCCATTATTTGTAAAGTTACTTGTTTGGTGTCTATTTCCACATTATACTGTATACTCCTAGAAGTCATTGAGCACGTGTCTTGTTAACCATCACATCCTCACTCCTGGAAAAAAAATGTTGGTTGAAGTTAAAATAAAATGAAATTACATGGATTCTTATCCAAGGAGCACTGACTAACATTATAGGCCACATATTCCATGAAAATATTATACAAAAATACAGTTAGCATTTCCATTTTTTTAGCTTTATTGAGGTATAATTGACAAATCAAATGGTAAGATATTTAAGGTGTACAATGTGATGATTTAATTTAATATACATAGTGAAAGAATTCCTCCTACCTAGTTAATTAACATATCCATCACCATAAATATCTTTTTCCTCTTTCTTTATGAGAGTATTTGTTACACTCTCTTGGCAGATGTCAATTACACAACTCAGTGTTATCAGCTATTATAGTCACCATGTTATATTAATACATCCTACCTGTTCATCCTAAAAGTCTGTACCCTTTTACCAACCTCTCTCTATTTCTTCTATCCCCCAGCCCCTGGCAAGTGCTTTTCTCCTGTTTTTATGAGGTGACTCTGTTAGATTCCACATGTAAGTGATACCAGGCAGTGTTTGTCTTTCCCTGTCCGGCTCATTTCAGTTAGCATACTGCCCTACAGGCCCATCCGTGTTGTCACAGATGGTAGGATCTCCTTCTCTCTCATGGCTGAAATAGTATTCCAATATAGGTACCACATCTCCTTCCTTCATTCATTGATGGGCACAGGTCAGTCCCACGTCTTGGTTACTGTGAACAGTGCCGCAGTGTTCACGGAAGCGCAGACGATCTTCAGTGCCCGGTTTCCTTTCCTGTGGCTATGTTTGGATTTTTAGGACTCTATGAAATGGCTGTTCTGACAGGTGTGGAGATGATATCTCATTGTGGGTTTGATTTGCATCTCCTTGATTATATTGAGTACCTTTTCATGTATCTGTCTACTTTGGGGAAATGTCTATTATGTTCCTCTGCCCATTTTTAATAAAATTTTTTTTTGGGGGGGGGGTTCGTTTTATGAGTTCTTTATGTATTTTGAATGTTAACCCTTTATGAGATATGTGACTTACTAACATTTTCTCCCATTTCGTAGGTTACTTTTTCATTTTGTTGGTGGTTTCCTTTGCTGTGAAGATGCTTTTTAGTCTGATGGAGTTAGTCCCCCTTGTTGACTGCTTTTGCTACTTTCACTTCTGGTATCAATCCGGAATAATCACTGCCAAGACCAGTGTCAAGGAGCTTACCCCCTGTGTTTTCTTAGAGTTTTAGGTCTTACATTCAAGTGCTTAATCCATTTGAACTGATTTTTGTATATGGTATAAAACAGAAGCTCAGTGTCATTCATTTCCTTGTGTCCGTTCAGTTTCCCAACCCATTTATTGAGGAGACTGTCCTTTCCCCATTGTATATTCTTGGCTCCTCTGTCAAAAAGAAATTTTTGTTGTATATGCATGGATTTGTTTCTGGAGTCTCTCTTCTGCTGATTTATTTTCCCATGATTACGCTAATATCATGCTCCTTTGATTTCTGTATGTTTGCAAGATATTTCTGAATCAGGAAGTATGATGGCTCCAACTTTGTTCTTCTTTCTTAGGATTGCTTTGCCTGTTCAGAGTCTTTTGTGGTTCTGTACACATCTTAGGATTGTTTGTTCTGTTTCTGTGAAAAGTGCCATTGAAATTTTGGTAGAGATTTCATTGAATTCATGGATTCCTCTGAGTGGTATGGACATTTTAGCAATATTAATTCTTCCAATCTATGAGCGCAGAATATCTTTCCATTTATTTGTGTATTCTTCAGTTTATTTCATCAGTGTCTACAGTTTTAAATGTATAAATCTTTTACCTTGTTGTTAAATTTACTGCTAAGTATTTTATCCTTTTCTGATGAAATCATAAATGAGATGATTTTCTTAGTTTCTTTTTTTGATATTGTTAACTTTTTTATTGATGATCAATCAAGGCCTATAAACAGGGAAAACAGACAAGAAATATAATACAATAAAAATAAAACTCTAAGGTAACATTAAATCATGGCTCAATGATGAGATTTCGATAGGAGATAACATTAATTTTTACCATGACTTACTGTAACTTTACTATAACCAAAGATGGAAAGATCTGGAAAATGGATAATTTAAATGTGCCCTAAACATATCTCTTAAATAGCATTTGTCTCAAACACATTTTTGACAGGAGTTGAACGTTGGAGAATCCAAAGGTAAAACCAGTGATGGGAGCCTTAGGTGATCATTTTTGTGTTCCTGACTAAAACAAATGCCAGACAAGCTAGAGTACAGTTGGTACTCTACTAGAAACATGGAGAAACATAACTGAAAATTGGATAGAAAGTCATTCAACCTTCACAGAGAATAGACTGGAGTCTCATACTAGCCTAGTAAAGATAATAGCCATTTATTTAATAAAACTCTGTGAAAAATGAGAGACATTGTTTTAAAGAAAATAGGACACATTATGTAGCAAATTAATTACTATTGTTTTTAGCAGAAAACTCCCTACATTAGTTTACTTTTCTAGAGGTGTAGTAGGAGTAGTCTCTCAGGTCAGTGGGGAAATACGTGATGCTCTCTCGTTTGCATTATAGGCAGAATTGATGTGTCTAAATATGACTTCTCGTATAACATTGAGATTTCATGTTAATGCCATTTATCACAAAGTACAGTTTGGAATAAGGCAAGTATGTCTTAGATTCCTTTCAAGGGGTCATTGGAACTGTAATCTCAAGGATAAACCCTGTGTCTTGTTTTTCTTTATACGCCCACTGCCCATGTGTCCAGTGTATACAAGGCACTTAGAAAATGTTTGGAGCTCTTTTAAGGTTATTATCCTTCAGCCTGTTTCTTCAAGACAACATTGTACTTAGGCTACAAGGTACTAAATTTTTTTTCAATTTAACATCTCTGTACTGTGAGGTAATCATCATTTTCATTTGTATTACATTATTTTCTATTGATTACTGACAAAATATAAGACATGTCATGGAAAATCATGACACCTCTAGAAGATAAGCAGGAAGGCCCAAGGGAACTTACTCTCCAGCTTTCTTCGTAGATGTTCAGTAGCTCAATGCAACATTGATCTTGCCTACCATACGTATGTCCCCGTCTTCCCACTTCTAGCACGTTCTTTCAGAGGACTGTAGCAGCCTCCCAACAAGTTCAGAAGGATACAAATTGGTTGGGAGTTGGTACTATTAACTGTGATCTGAGAAAGGCCACAGTTGCTATGGTATCAATATTCCATTTATCTTATCTCAGATCTACAGATATTGGAGAGTGTTAACTTACTCCTGTATCAAATTCTCAGTCTTCTCTCTGACATATGGAAGTCACACCTTTTACAGAAGCTCATCTTCCGTATCCGCAGTTCACACTTACTGAGGCATGACGTACGCAAATAGTCAGCAGCTAACCCCTGGCTAGGAGAAGGGATGGTGTACAAAAATGAAAACATACCTGCATGGTCCCTGACCTTACATAGAGCCCTGCTAAACCTTACCGAAACACAGGACTCTCCCGAACTTAAAGATTTTTTTCTACCATATAAGTGATTATACAGGGGCCTAAAGCTGCCTCCCTGAACGAATTTCAAAGAATCCGCTGTATAGTATTATAGATAGTTTTGGTCTTTCTTTCTGGGTGAGAAACAAAAGAAAAATGTGTAGAGTGTTCTGTTTGTGTTTGTTTCTATTTAAATGTGAAAATACGTTGAAAATCAAAATAGTGAACAGTGTCTTATTTCTTCTTTTTACCGTACTTTTGCAAAATGAATGTGAATTGTACATGAGTCCTTAAAATTATTTCTGTGGAATAGAAATAGCTCTTTTTAGTGAGAACCCTGTTAATACAGAAGCTATAAAGTGGTATTGAATTCCATTTTTAAGCAAATACACAGTGAAAATTATGTTTCTTATACTTTCAGAAGCTTTTAACAATCATATTTTTTATGATCATTTTACTGGAATGATTGGGTTACTGAGACTAACAGGCTTATCAGCAGGTTAGAAGCAAAACCTGCATTATCTTGTCATTTTTAGTATTTGGAACTTTGCATCTACATTTTTCAAAAAGCATTTAAAGAATTTTTTATTTTTTTATTTTTTCATAATAGTATATTTCTTTCTCTGGAAAAGAAAACATTTGAAGTTAAGTACTTAGCTCAGAAAATAGCTGTATCTCATTTTTTAAAATTCACCATTACTGAATTCCCACTATTCAGAAGACTCTACCAGTCAGTCATTCACTCAGCAGATGTTCATTGCACTTCCGAGGTGTGCCGGACACTGTTCTAGGCACTGGGATGGATACAGCAGGACACTCAGCAAAGCCTCTGCCTTGAAGGAGCTTGCGTATCACTCAAGGAAGATGGACAGTTAATGTAAAAGCCAAAAAACAAGCTAGTAAGTAAAGAAAAAAATAAGTATTATTTCAGATGTTACTAAGTGTTGTGGTATACATTTAACAGGGTAGAAGATTGGGAGTGACTGGGCAGGAACTAAAGGAGCAGAGATGCTCCTTTAGCTAATTTTTTTTTTCATGCTTCGAGCCTGCCCAGTCCTGCTGCTGCTACTGCCCTTCATAAAACTTTTTGGAAACAACACGTTCTCCTTGGGCGTGCGCGCATGCTCAGTTGTTTCAGTCATGTCCGGCTCTGCGGCCCTGTGGACTGTAGCGCGGCAGGCTCCACTGCCCATGAGATTCTCCAGGCAAGAATACTGGGGTGGGTTGTCATGCCCTCCTCTAAGGGATCTTCCCGAGCCTGGGATTGAACCCACCTCTCTTATGTCTCCTGCATTGGCAAGAGGGTTCTTTACCATTAGTGCCCACACTGGGACGCCCCATTCTCTTTGTACCATAAAGTAGTGTGACATCACTGACTGAGTCGTTTTCTCCAGAAGTGATGAAAACACACTCGTCCAACCACGTTTCCTGCACCTTCCCTCGTACGCTGGTAACTGGTTGAAAAAGATACTTCACACCTATACCCCCTCACTACTTACACACTGTGGTTTTCCCTAAGACTCGGAAGAAGAACCAGATCCTGGACTGCAAAAAAAAAGCAATCTCAAGTGTCCACTATAGATAACAAGTTGAGAATATTTGAAGAGGATACCAGATTTAAAGACTCAAACACTTAGAATGATAGAGTCACTGAACATAGTAAGAAAAGTGAGGGAAATGGATTGGATTTGAGGCAAAGCATTAAGTTTTCCATTGCTAATATATTCTAACTGTAAATCTGTCCTATAAATTGGCTCAAGCCAGTCTCCACTTATATATATACATAGTCATTTATATGCAAATGATAATATAACTGAAAAGTAAGCTCTTAGAGGGAATGTATCTAGAGAGTAAAGAACACAAATATCTCATCTTATCTGAAACTGGCAGATAATATTTCTGTTTGGATCTTACTTTAAAATGTATAAAATGCTTTCACATATAACATCTCATAGAGCCATCAAGAACAATGCTGTGAAATAGGTATCGTGATTATCTGCATTTTATACATGAACAAACCGAGGCTCAGCAAGGTGATCCACACAGAATCGTAAAGCTAGAATGTTAGAATTAGACATTTCACCCAGGGGTTATATCTACAAGCCTGTTATGTTCTCCAGAACACTACAGTTACAAACAGATATTTTCCGGAGGAAGCAGACACAAAAGGAAGGAGTCAGCGAGAAGATAGGATTGAGTCTGAAGCTATGGCTCTCAGGTCAGTGAGAAAGTAATCAACGGTGTCTTTTAGCAACAGAAAACCAGAACAGAAAAAAATGGATCTCACGTTTTAGAACAGAAAAAATGGCTCTCACATTCAGTTAGAAAACTAATCAGTGATTTTTGAAAGGAAAGTTTCCAAACAGCCAAGTGATGGTGATAAAAGTTTTGCAGTTATCAAGGAGGGATTTGATTTAAAAAAAAAAAAAAAATGGAGGGTTCTTATGCCAAGGGTGTGTTCAAGTAATTCTATGAGCAAACAGGTATTAAGAATCAATGTATAGCTAAGATAAGAAATAAAGTTCGGGAAGCATGAGCATGCCAAAAGGAATGAGGATAATGTAATAGAAACACAAAGACATCAAAGAGAGGAAAATACATTTTCGTGTGATTGTCTCGCAACTAAGCATTCTAAAGTACAAAATGCATTTCTGTGATCTGTTGTGGAAGGAAGAATAGGCACAAAGAAAGGAAGATATTTCAAGCTGGAGTTATAGAAACCATAGCAAATGCTTCCTCAGCATTCTCCATTAGCGTGTGGTAGAATACTATGAAGAGGCATAGAGAGGACCACAAGCTTCATCACAGGGGAAGCTCTCCAGATTTTCTGTCTTACACAAAGCCCTTTCTAGGGTCACCAAAACTCCCTTCCAGTGGCCTCTGGGGAAGTAAATGCCAAGAAGCATTAAAGGTCATTACATAGAAAACTACTCAGAATCACCAATTTTCTTTTTTCCTCCCTGTGTTTTTTTGTTTTGTTTTTTTTTCTGAATACAACTAAATGATAAGCTCTTCAAGGACAAAGACCAACATGTCTGATTGATTCATCCTCACACTTGGCACAGTGTATATAGCATTATAGGAGAAACTCAATCCATGTTTACTAAACTGAACTGAATTATTTTAAAATGTAAAATCAGAGTCACTCATTCATTCAGATACTCAGCATACTGACACTAAAGTCAGAAACACAAGTTTGAGTCCAGACACTGCCCACTTGCCAGCTTTGTGACTTTGGGCAGTTCATAATATTACCTCTCTGGGCCTCAGTTTTCATTTCTGTGACTTAGGAATGTTGACTTCTCTATTATTAAGCTCACTAGATTGTTATAAGGACAGAATCTGATAATGCATATGAAGATAAAGCAGAAGTTATCAAGTCCTATACCAAAAAGTGGCATTTTCCTATGGAACCAGTAGTGTCAAGATGCTCCTGTGATTGACAGGTTTCTTCGTCAAGTCTAAAGGCTGAATTCAATAAAGGTAAGCAGGCTTATTATGAGCAGATGTTCTTAGAATCTTTCAGTTGCAAATAAACTTTGTGAAAGTATGAGAATGGGTGAGAATGAATGTCTTTTTAAGACCGAAAGAAAGACTTTTGGTCCCAGTGGGAGAGGGAGAGGATGGGAAGCCTTGAGAGAGTAGTGCTGGAACATGTATATTACCATGTGAAATAGATAGCCAGTGGAAAATTGCTGTATGGTGCAGGGAACCCAAAGCCTGTTTTCTGTGACAACCTAGAGGCATGGGGTAGGGAGGTTTAAGAGAGAGGGGACATGTATATGCCTGTGGTTGATGCATGTTGATGTATGGCAGAAACCATCGCTATGCTGTATAGTAATTCTCCTCCAATTAAAAATCTTTTAAAAAAAAGCATCCAGTTCATGTGAAGTGAAAGTCGCTCAGTCGTGTCCGACTCTTTGCGACCCCAAGGACTATACAGTCCATGAAATTCTCCAGGCCAGAATACCGGAGTGGGCAGCCTTTCCCCTCTCCAGGGGATCTTCCCAACCCAAGGATCGAACCCCGGTTTCCCGCCTTGCGGGCAGATTCTCTACCACCTGAGCCACAAGGGAAGCCCAGTTCATGTGAGTCACATCAAAACACTCAGTAACAGTCGGTCTTATTTTTCAAGGAGCGTCATGTGCCGGGCACTGTCCTTGCATTTTATGTACATGTACCTAAGTTCTCATCACAGACTGCAGTGAATGTGGTGTTGTGATTTAGTCCCATTTTTATGGATTAAAAAAGAAAGAGGAATTAAAGGACTTGCTCAGGATTACAGCTGGCAAATAGCATTTTTACATTTAAGGAAACTAGCACTAAGATAAGTGACTTAAGCAATATTTGCTCTTTCTTTTATTCTCTTTTTTTCACCCTGCTACAACTCTAGTTCATATCTATATTTCCTCAAAGTATTCCAAAGTGTGTTCTGTGAAATAAAATCCACGCAACTCTGCCCAGAGAAGCACACTGGTCAGATATGTTTGGGAGATGGTACACCCTGAAATCCTCCTTTTCTGTGTCACAGGGCACATTAATCCCTCTGAGAAAATCTGCTCTAAGGAGCCTTCCAAAACTGTTAACAGAACCTTAAATCAGCAGCCCTGTTGCTGTCCCGCAAAGTCAGAGGTTGACGGAACGAACTTTTAGAAAGGTTGAGTGTTGTTAATTAGTAAATGCAATAATCATAATGCTAGTTTGTACCAAAAGACGTGGAGCACCATCTTCACCATAAAACATGTAAAGTTGTAAACGCACAGTTGATCTGATAATTTTCCTAAATGAGTTCAACCAATTTCCTAAAGATTTTTCCATGTAATGTTTTCTTAACTTTGATCACAGTTGGGGCTATAACAAAAGATAACAGAAATTCAGATCATTTCTTCAAGTGAGAAACTATACCCTAGTAGACGGTTGGATTTATTCTGTGTTACTGAGAAGTATTACCTTGATTATTAAAAACAAGTGTAAGTCAGTGATTTTAATCTAATGGAGTAAACATTTCAACTTGGAGGAAAAGACAATGACAGAACTATTTCTTCCTCTTCTAAAACCAAGAGGAGAATAAAGAATGTTAATTCATTTAGCTCTGTCAGACCAAGATCCTCAATTGCTTGAGTCATTTAAAACTTCTTTTGAGTAAGAATAGCTTGGTACCCAAATTCATTTGAACATCAAATACTTGTGGATCAACTCGAATAAAAAATACTGTTTTGTCTCTTTTTCTCCTTGGAAAACATAATATGCATTGCCTGTTTTCGTTACTTCGTTGTCGTGTATTTTGTTAAAGTGGCATAGAGTTTAAATTATTATTATATGCCCATTAGTTCTGCTGCCTTGGGATGTAATGGCTCATAATAGTAGTGTATGTAATGAAAAGGGTTGGTGAATTTTTACGGAACTGTCCTTTTGGGACTATAATTTTTAACATTCTCTGGAAGCTTTGCAAATCCTTTAATGATAAAGTGCTCTTACTCTGTCTTTATCATCGACAAGTTCATAAAGACCAGAACTGCTTCCTGCAAATGCTGAACCCAACACCCTGTTGATATGATAAGTTCCACGCGTAAAGAGTCACCAAGAATACATAATTAAAACGTTGCCATCCTAAGGCAGATAAGGTGATCCTGTAATCTTGTTAGCAGTAACAGTTGACTGAGGTCTCTACAATTTATTAGATGTGTTTATCTATTTGAGGTAGTTACAAACACCATGTAATTATTATAGACATATTCTTGTCCTAAACTTTAAATCATTTAGGACTGTAGAAGAACAAAACTGATATAGACTAATTAGCTCAGTTGCTAGTATGTGTTCAGTCGTGTCTGACTCTTTGTGACCCCATTTACTGTAGCCCACCAGGCTTCTCTGTCCAGGGAATTTTTCAGGCAAGAATGCTAGAGTGCAGCGCCATTTCCTACTCCAGGGGGTCTTCCCAGCCCAGGGATCAAACCCATGACTCTTGAGACTCCTGCATTGGGATGCCCATTTTAATTTATATTTCCATAGATTTTTTTTAACCTGTTCCAAATTTCATATGGGCTTCCCTTGTGGCTCAGATGATAAAGAATCTGCCTGCAATGCAAGAGACCCGGATTCAATCCCTGGGTCTGGACAATCCCTTGGAGAAGGGCATGGCTACCCACTCCAGTATTCTTGCCTGGAGAATTCCATGGACAGAGGAGCCTGGCAGGCTAAAGTCCATGGAATCACAAAGAATCAGACACGACTGAGGGATTAAAAAAAAAAAAAACCTCCTATAAATGACATATAGGGCATCTATTCTTTCGTGTTTGACTTTTTTCACCTAACATGTTCTTTTTGAGATTCCTCCAAGTTGTCACATTTATCACTGGCTCTTTCTTTTTAATTACTAAGTATTCATTTTATGAATATTATCAAAACTTGTATATCCATTTATTTCACCTTAATTTTTACAAGGCATGTTTTGATTGGAAGGCGAGTTCTGGGTTGGTGAGGATGTCCTTTTCCCCTTGTTTTGTTTGTTTTTAATAATTATTTTATTGTCGTCTAGCCCCATTGTTTCTGATGAGAAGGTGGCTATCATCCGTATCATTGTTCAACTATATGTATCATGTCCCTTTTCCCCTGGCTACTGTCAGGTTTCTCTTTGTCTTTGGATTTTCGTGATCTTACTACGGTCAGGTTTTTTCTTTGTCTTTTTTAGTGATCTTACTACGGTCAGGTTTCTCTTTGTCTTTGGGTTTTAGTGATCTTACTACGATGCGCCTAATGTGACATCCTTTGCATTCATCCTGTTCAGGATCTGCTGGACTTTGATACATAAGTTGGTATTTTTACAAAATTTGGGGTTCATGGATATTACTTATTTTTGCTGCCCTATTCTCTCTTTTTTCTTCTCTGGGACTCCAATTACATATAAATTAAATGGTTTTATATTGTCTCACAAGTCACTTAAGCTGTGTTCATATTTTTCCCCGTCTTCTTTCTTTTTTTTTTTTAGCTCTGTTGATTCCACTTGATCAGTTTTCAAGTTTCCTGGAGCTTTCTTCTGCTTCAATTAAGTATATCCAGTGACTTTTCCTTACAGGTATTATAATTTACAGTTCTAGTTTTTCCACTTGGTCCTTTTTTAAGGTTTCAGTTTGTCTGCTAAAACACTGTTATCTTTCACTTAATTCGTCCATCTCTTTAAGTCCTTGTGTGTGTGTGTGTGTGTGCACATGGGTGTGTGTATGTGTGCACGCGTGTGCGAGTGCACTTAGTCACTCAGTCATGTCTAACTCTTTGCAACCCCATGGACTGTAGCCCACCAGGTTCCTCTCCCCATGGGATTCTCTAGGCAAGAATACTGAAGTTGCCATTTCCTACTCCAGGGAATCTTCCCAACCCAGGGATCTGCGTTGGCAGGCAGATTCTTTACCGCTGTGCCACCTGGCTTCTTGGATGTATTTATAGTCTTAGTTTTCTGATTCTGATGTCCAGATCATCTTTCTGTTTCTATTGTTTTCCTTCTTTCTCTTTCTTTGGTTCACATCTTGCTATTTCTTTGTGTACCTATAAGTTTTTATTACATGTTAGATATTGTGGAAGATGAATTGTTGTCTCTTGGGATTCCGTCTTATTCTTTTGGCTTTTTTTGTAGTGGGCATGTAAATTATGTATGGATGGTGGATGACCCTGAACTTATACAGACTTGGTTTTGTACTTTGTTATGGTGAATTTTGCCCTTATTTTTAGAATGAACCCTTAGACATGGGACATCACCTTTACTCCTAAGGAATAATCCTTCTGGGTTTCAATGGAAAAGCCCACAGTATTTATCCAGCCTCTATAATTTGATAGGATTCAAACTCTACACTGTCTCTCCTGTGGTGGATAGCTGCTTAAATCTCTGCTCAGCTGTTTCAGCTTTCTGTCCATAGCCTTCTTCTGATTCCTTGGAGTCTTCTTCATGCAAACATTGTTCAAAATTCATCTAAAAACTTGAAAGCCAACCTCTGTGGTTGGCTACTTTTTTCAGGACTTTTCCTTCCTAGTTTCCAGCTGTTCTGGCATCCTAGAATTCCATCTTCTTGACACTTTTGAGCCAATAATTACAGTCTTTTGCTTGGATTCTAGCCACCTGGCACTGTGTAGAAAGGAGAATTCTCTCAAGTTAAGAGCCACCCAGTACAGATCCCTGCTTTGAAGGGTTTAATCTCCTCCAGTTTATACCTGCTTCTGGTTGCTTTCCAGAGCCATCAAATACTTGTATGTTATGTTTTGTCCAGAGTTGATTGTTGCTACAAGAATTTTCAGTATAGTATTTTTAAATGTAATTGCATCAAACTGTGGTTAATTTATCTGTTATTAAAGTATTGCATTTTTGTAAACAAAAAAAGTATGTTTTGCATAGGGAAAACAGCATCTGAAAAAATAGATTTCAGGTTATTTCTGAATGGTGAAATTATTAATGATTTTAATTTTTTTGCTTTTTCTTATCTGTGTTTTCTTCTTTTTCTCTCTAGCAACCATAGGTTGAATGTCATATTCTTTCTTTGTTGTCCTAAGCAAATTTTTTGTTTATCATGCCTGTTTATAATAATACTTGTGCTTCTTCAATGCATTTCATATTATGACTTCACTAGGTTAACTGTCTAATAAAATCCTAGTAATATATCTATATGGTAAACAATACTCTTTCTGCTTTTAGGAATAGATAAATTGAGACAAATCAAAGTTAAACAGCTTATCCAGAATTTCATGCATATTGATAGACTAGTCAGAAATAGATTTAAAATTTTAAGTCCCTCAGTTCAGCTGTGTAAACTATTTCTAAGCCATCAGCAACAATGTATGCAGTTAATTCTACATTCTCTAATGGGTATGGAAGAAAATTATCATAGTTAAATATAAGCCTCAAATATTTTAGAAACTTCACTTTTGTCACTGATTTCAATCGCCTCTTCATCAAATCTTTTACTGGAGCTTCCAGCAAGTTGAGAATTTGACTGATTTTAATTATAATTCGGATTACCTTCCAAGGTCTAACAAGAAAATGACAGGAAGGCAGGCATTGAGATAGGAGTTTTCTTCTTTCCTGGATTGCAAACTTCTTTTAAAAGTACAACCAAATGAGTATCTGTTATTTACTGATAGATATGTAAGCTTAAACTGGAATGTTTCAGTCATTTTCTTCTGTTTTACTAGTTACTGATAGTTTACTAGAAATGTCATAGAACTTAGTGCTAAAATTAGTGTTGTCATTCTGAAGTTTCAACCTTGAAAGTGTCGGTCGCTCAGTTGTGTCCATCTCTTTGCCACTCGTGGACTGTAGTCTGCCAGGGTCCTTTGTCCATGGGATTCTCCAGGCCAGAACACTGGAGTGGGTTGCCATTTCCTCCTCCAGACGATCTTCCCCACCCAGAGATCAAGCCTGGGTCTCCC
Source organism: Ovis aries (assembly GCF_016772045.2). Taxonomy (NCBI): domain Eukaryota; kingdom Metazoa; phylum Chordata; class Mammalia; order Artiodactyla; family Bovidae; genus Ovis; species Ovis aries. The sequence goes on along the minus strand of NC_056058.1, from coordinate 90,747,750 downwards.
ACATTGCAGGCAAGCTTCTTTACCTTATAAAACTACCTTGTAAAAGATACAAAATAAAGTTATCTTGTAAACATCTACAAAAATGTATGAAAACAAGAATTAATAATTACTAAATCTTAATAGGTTTCCCTATGTGATCCTAGATTGAAATTTTTTTAATGTTTTAGTTTTTTGGCCACGCCACACAGTATTGTGGGATCTTAGTTCCCTGACGAGGAGTGGAACCTGTGCCCCTGCATGGCAGGAGCAGAATCTGAAGCACTGGGCCACGAGGGAAGTCCCTGGATTGGATTTTGTATTAGAAAGTAAAAATGCCATAAGGATAGCTGGCAAAATCGGCATACAAACGGGAAGATAAAAGAGTATCGTACAAGTGTAAATTCACTGTAATTTACATAAGAGGATTTCTTCATTGTTAGGAAATATATTCTAAAGGGTATGACATTTATAACCCACCCAGATAATTGAGAAAAAATAATGTGTATACACAAATATGAGTGTGTTCACAGAAGTGCACAGAGTAAAAGAGTAAAGGCTAAAGCAAGCATAACAGTTATTCTAAAGTTTGAGTACAAAATATTCTTTTGAAATATATAATATGTACTGTACCATCGCTGAGGCAGTTTTCTGCTCTGTGTGCCATGAGAAAATAGCATCAAGACCAGAGCTATGTCTCAGTTTCTTAAGAAACTCACTGTCTAATGAAATTCTTTTTTCAGGAACTGCTTTCTTCAACTATAATTTTAGTTTGTAAAAGATTCACTTTTCTAAATCAGGTATTTCCTCTCTGGTGATAAATCTTGAACTGCTATATTTTGGTCAAATGCAATTCTGAAATAAAGTGTGAAATATCATCAGTGATAAAGCACATGTAATGTTCTGACTTACATATATAAAATGTAAGTTTAAAATTCAGGCAAAGATTATTCCCAAAATTTCAAAACATGTTCTCTAATAATTGCATTAGATACTACATGGCAGTGTCTTAGGCTTGCATCGTCCCAGGATCTCAGCATTTCCTCTATTTCACTTTTAAAGAAGAGGAAGGAGAGCTTTACAGTTCCCATATTTCACTGAGACCCATGCTGTCCCTCATCTTTTTGGCTGTTCTTTTGCGTCAGGAAGAGATGTGAGTTATATAAAATTGAAAATGTTGCTTTCTGTGTGAAAGTCTACAAAAAGCTTATTGTGCTGTGTTGGGGGAAAAAATTCTTCTTTTTATAAATATTGGATCTAGAATGCTTACAAAGAAACCTGATGTTTAGGAAATGACCTATTGATTGGCTATCTAAAGTTCATTTGGCTTATGGAAAATTGATATCTTTCGTCAGCTGAGAATAATATTGATCTTCCCACACTCAAGACACATTCAAGGTGCTGTTTTAACAAAACTAATGATAATAATAATATGGAAATAAAAAAGGAAAATGCAGATTTTTTAGAAGTATCATGCTAACTTATGACAGTAATAGTCTTTTTCTGTATCCCATTAACTGTGTCCATATCAGATCACTGTGGCATGGGTTATTTTATTTGGGGACACGACTACTGTGCAAAACTTCTGTATTTAATGCCCATCTTAGGAAACATAACCAGGAAATGTGGATCTTACAGCAGGTTTTTATCTGGCTTTAAAAGATGAACTTAATGAGGGAATGAAGAGAGAAGGAAAAGCCTACAAAAACTAAATAGAAAAATGCATTTAATGTTTATATTCTTTCTTGCCTGCAGTATACTGGTTACCGATCAGGAAGAAAAATGCTTTCCAGTTTGGGCAATTTTTTTTGTTGTTGGACCATTCATGTGTTCCAATCTCATTCCCCTTTGATCAGTTCAGTTCAGTCACTCAGTCATGTCTGACTCATTGCGACCCCACGGACTGCAGCACACCAGGCTTCCTTGTCCATCACCAACCCCCAGAGCTTGCTCAAACTCATGTCCATTGAGTCGGTGATGCCATCCAACCATCTCACCCTCTGTCGTCCCCTTCTCCTCCTGCCTTCTATCTTTCCCAGCATCAGGGTCTTTTCCAGTGAGTCGGCTCTTCACATCAGGTAACCAAAGTATTGGAGTTTCAGCTTCAGCATTAGTCCTTCCAGTCAATATTAGGACTGATTTCCTTTAGGATAGACTGGTTTGATCTCCTTGCAATCCAAGGGACTCTCAAGAGTCTTATCCAGTACCACAGTTCTAAAGTAGTTGTCTGAATAATATAATAATATAATTGTCTTCAAAAAATATGATTCTCTAAAGAATATATAGGTCATCCCTTCCTTTAGATGTGTATAATTTTATCTCTTGAGCACCTGACTGTCAGGTCACCTAAAATTCATTATACTGATGTCCACCGAGTTTTACTTCTCCCAGGTTGCTCTTTAGTAGTGTGCCATAAGTCTGCATTAAGGATGCAGTGATTAAAAACAATTGTTCTGCACAGCTGGTTTGCTTTTACCACCTCGATGCAGTGAATTATCATCAACTGTGTTGCCTTCTTTGTATTTGTCAATAGAAAGCTCAGTCAAATTTTCTACCATCATCTGGCAATTACACAGGTTTACATATTAGTCTTCCTTATGTGTTAATCTTACCCTGTCCCTGCCTCTATGCTATTTCTATACTGTTTTTCACTTGTTTCTCTTTTGTGCTACTATAATGTATATATAAGTCATCTTAAATGCTTTTTCAATGAAATGTATGAATAAATATTAAATAAGTAAAAGTAACTACTATACTTTTGCTTAATATAATATTATTAAAGTTTTCACTGTAGAGATACAATTTTAGCCCCATTTTTTATATTTTGTAAATATATTTTTTTCTAGTCAATGGGTTATAGCATTCTTTTTTTTTTTTAATTTTTATTTTTACTTTATTTTACTTTACAATACTGTATTGGTTTTGCCATACATTGACATGAATCCACCACGGGTGTACATGCGTTCCCAAACATGAACCCCCCTCCCACCTCCCTCCCCATAACATCTCTCTGGGTTATCACCGTGCACCAGCCCCAAGCATATAGCATTCTTTATTAGAGATTCCTGAAGTACGTTTGTCTTGATGATATGGGTCTTCCTTTATTTTTGTAGGAAAGTTTTTAACAACTCATGATTCTACTAGTAATTGTACACTGTTGTGCCCCCAAACACTGGAATCTGACTAACTGAAGACGTCTTATTGTCAGTAACCAATGTCTTCATGTCTCACTGTACAGATTTATCCTCCACCGTAGTTAACCTTCTCAGTGGATTCACAAGCTTTCCCATCAGTGTGACTTTAAATTTTCTCTGTGGAAGAGAAATAAGATAATAGATGCCATTCACATTCAGTGATGCCCAAAGGATACAGTTGAGATTCTTTGGGTGGTAATTCCCATCCATTGCCACTTTAACAAGATCCAAGTAATAATTGTAACTGATTTTAAAATATTTGGGGGGAAAAGAGACTTTTATGACTCTATAATTAACTTTAAAATGTTGCTTAAAAACAGGGTACAAAGCAAAGAGGTAGGAACAATATGTACTTGTCAAATTTTGTAACACATGTAAAATCTACTTTACATCCATTGCAATATCTCATACCCCAGGACTGCAACTGTTTACAAACCCAAAAGTAAATTTAATTCCAGAGAGGAAAATTTAATTTCTTGAGCAATAATGAAAGATTTCCCCCTGTAAGTCTTCTGGACAGTTGCAGAAAAGCCTATATGGACAGTCCCATTAGAATTTTGAAATGTCTTTTTAGGATAAAGTTTAGTATAGATGCAGTAAGGATTATAATTATAAATAATTTTCATAACCCTTCCTAATAATTATTTAGCTGTATCTATTTCTATTCAGTTTTTAATCATAACTCAGTCCTTAGTGGAACTTAAGGACTGATACTCTAAAACATTATCTGGCATTGAAGTAACCAGTCCTATCTAATATATGCCCACATTATTTTCTAAACTAGGAATAATAGAATTTACTGTGTTTACATGACATATTTGAGAATATATATTTCATTTAAAATCAATGCATTTTTATCTTAATGGGAGATATTATTCTATATGTATTGATGGTGTTGTGTAAATAAGTTCAGGATCCTTTAAGGATTCTTCTCATGTAGAAGGCAGTTGGATTATGTGATTTTTATTGTTTAAGAAAAGGACATTCCGAGAGGAAATGCCTTGGGGGACAGAACTGAGAATAAAATTAAAGTAGTATCAGACAGGTGAGGGCAAATTGTAGACTTAAATTGAAAAAACATCCCAGTGTTAGGAGCATAAGTGATCCTCCAGAAGCTGTATGTCATAAGGTGACCGGGAACTTTCATGACCAGTAGTGAGCGACTAGATGACATTACCTGACAAAACCTTTTCTTTCTTTTAAAGTGCATCATCACAAAATCAATCAGAATAGACAATGTAATAATTTTATGCCAGATTTATATTATTCACAATAATTTGTTTCATGTGAGTTTTCATTTGTCTCTATTAGTTAATGTTCTGAGTACATTTGGAGGCTATTTTGCTTATAGTTCACAGTTTCCTTAAGTTTATGACTAGAAGAGATGAAAGCTCTAAGAATTACAAAAGGAAAAGCTGAAATTATTCAGATATGATTGTTTATGTAGACAATTCAAAATCTACAGATAAATTTTTAGGATGACAAGGGTAATTTAGGAAATTTGCTAGATACAAAATAATTATACAAAAACCAATTGCATTTCTGTATACCAACAACAAGCAGTTAAAGATCTGTGTATGGTAGCATCAAAAACATGTCATACTAAGAAAAGAAAGAAAAACAAAGTTAAGGGACATAGCATGTTCATAAATTCACTCAACACAGTAAACTTGTCTTTTTTCTCCAGATTGATAACAGAAGTTTAAGGTAATTCTTATCAAAATCCCAGCAAGATTTTTTTGTAGATACAAGCCTTTGAGGTTTCCAAGACAACCCACACTTCTGACACCAACCACAAGTAGGCGTCACTAAGCCATCCTCAGGTCTCGTCATTTGCCGGAGCACGCACAGTGCTCACTGCAGGCTGTTATAAAGCTAGTACAGCAGAGGGGTGTAGATTACAATTAGCCAGGGAAAAGCACATAGGGCAGAGTCCAGGAAAGCTCCAAGGATGAATTTCCATTTGTCCTCTTCCAGTCGAGTCTTGGCTAGGGCTATTTTTTCCCAGCAACAGTGTGTAAGAATACACATAGAATAGTGCAGACTGGGGAAACTCACTTGAACCATGATGTCCAGAGTTTTTATTGGGACTCAGCTCATATTGACATGGTTGACCACCTGTATTGCTGACTTTAATCTCCAGATACTTCAGAGGTCCAGCTGAAACCTTTTGAGGCAAGGTCAAATAAATCATTACTGTACAGTAGACATACATAACTTTATTCTAAAATTTACATAAAAGGGGAAAGGAACTAGAATACTCCTAACAACTTTGAAAAAGAAGAATAAAGTGGGGAGAATCAGACTCTCTGATTTTAATACATCACTGGCAAAGATACAAAGAAAACTAGATCACTCACACATTGCTGGAAGGACTGTAAAATTGTGTGATGACTATGGAAAACAGCGAGGGAGTTTCTTGCAAAACAAAACATGCAAGTAATATACAGCCCAGCAGTTGTACTTTTGGGCATTTATCCCAGAGAAATGACGGTTATGTCACAGAAAAACTCATACATGAATATTTAGAGCAGCTTTATTTATAATAGCCAAAAAACTGAAAACAACCCAGATATCCTTTGAGATGTGAATGGTTAAACTGTGGTACATCCATATCATGGAACACTACTCAGCAATAAAAAAGAACAAACTATTGATTCATATAACAACCTGGATAAATCTCCAGGGAATTAAGCTGAATGATAAAAGCCAGTCCCATGAGATTATATACTGCATGATTCTAATTATATAATATTCTTCAAATGACCAAATTCTAGAAATGAACAGATTAGTGGTTGCCAGAGGTAAAAATACACACAGAATAGTGCAGACTGGGGAAACTCACTTGAACCATGGTGTCCAGAGTTTTGGCTGGAAGGAAGGTGGATGTGGCTATAAAGTGAAACATGAGTGATCTTTGTGGTGATGGAAAGTTCTGTAGCTTAACTGTAGCATGTTAATATCCTAGTTGTCATATTAAACTATGGTTTTATAAGGTGTTCCTGTAACAGGAATCATAAAAATTTGTGTTATTTCTTACAACTGCATATGAATCTATAATTATCTAAAAATAAAAAGTGTAATTATAAATGAATGAATCCAAAAAAAATGAGGTGCAAATCCTCTGTGGAGAAACTGATAAACTTTCATAAGAGACATTAAAGATGATCTAAATAGATCGCAAGATGTATCACAGTCACCGATTACAGGATTCAACATTGTAGGTATATCAGTTCTCCCTAAATTAGTGTATATAGGCTTACTACAATTCCAAATCATTAAGTGACTGGGGCAATCTATAATCTCTATCTTACCACCTTGTCTTTCCTTCACTTCCTCTTCCTATTGGCTGCACAGCAGAGGTCTGTGCTTTTGAGAGTCTGACAAAACAATGTAAAATGATGCTGTAGATACAAAGGTTCGTCTGATTCACGTATGTATTCAGAATACCACTAGCACTTTGCTTTGTAAAGTCACTAGTTTTAATTGCTGTGATCTTCCGTATGCTTCCATTTCCTTTATTTCAAAATAAGACCCACCATCAAAATAGTGCAAAAACCATAGAAAACATCTATGAATTTATGTTTTATTGTATCTTAATAGCATCAGGTTTCTGGTGAATTCTGTTCTAGACAGTTTTTTTTATACAACATATATCTATTAAGCCTCAGCTGTGATTTCTGGAATAAAAAGTTTTGAGGCATTACCCTCAAAGGATCTGGAGATAAAACAAGATATCTTCATGCATGAAATGACTAGTTAAGCAAAGTAAGTATATAAGAATATAGTATATGCTATATATACTGAAACATGAAGAAAGGAAGTGGTTGGTGTGGGGTAAGGAATCAAGGAACTCTTATTAGAGGAAGTAAATATTGAACTGAATCTGAAAGTAATAAGACAGATCTTCTGAAAATGTTTTATTATAATGCATAGTCAATTTATAAATATTAACTATATTTAAGCAAAGTGTCGGTATAGCTATGGCCTGTCGCATCTGCTCTGGACTTTCGATTTCTCACTTGTGAAATGGAGCTGTTAGATTAAATTTTATCTTGGGTTCTTTCCACGTCTTTACTATCTCATATTTGCTATGTTTCTGTCTGCATCTAAATTTGAACCAAGCCCACTACGTCTTGGGAATGCAAGCTCTTGAACAGTTAAAGTTTGACTCTTTGCAAGTTCTCAGTTCTGAAACTGTCCTAAACGTCATTTGATGCTAGTAAATTGTATTTACTAGAGAAGGACAGCCTTTTAGCTAAGTAGAACTACAAGATACTCTATACTTATCAGCTAGTTACTAACGGGCTGTGGATCACCTGCACCTACCTCATCAGTTTGTTGAAGAAAGCAAGAAAAACACTCTACTCCTTCAGTTTTGGTTATAGAGTATCCAACCCCTATTACATTCCAATTTTAGAGGATTTTATTTCTAGACTCTAAAAGCTGGTATACACTTCGGTATAGGGTACATTGATCCATCTGTGTTGAAGATGAGTAAAGTTTGAACACTACCTTCAAAAACTTCACCATGGTAATCAATCTCTTCTCTGACTGGACTTCAGAATCACAAATGCCCAGACCCTGAGATTTTAAAAAGGTTTAAAAATTGTCAGTTGACCTGGGCCTGGGAGAATGGGGGATATTTATAGAAAAACAGTTGATGGATTAAACCCAGAAAAGATTCAATCCAGGGAATGGAGGGCTTAAAACCACATGGAGGAATTTCTACTTAATTTGAAAGATTATGAAGAAAATTGGATATGTTTGAGCAGAGAAAGAGGTCTGTGACACAAAGGATACTTTAGAATTGTTCATCTGGTAGCAGGGTACAAGATAGAAGAGGGTGAAGGCAGTGAAGTTTAAGTTAGGAGGAAGTTTCTGGAGGCTAAATAATAGGTCATTAAATCCAGACTGGTAACGGGAATGGAAAGGAAAAAAAAAAAGAGAGATTGGAAAAACTTTGGTGAGGTATAACTGTCAGGATTTGGTAACTGATTAAATCAGGAGTCAGCGAACAAGTAAAAACAAAATCAAAGGCGACTGAGAGGCTTGTCTGTTCATAGAAGCGAAGCAAGTGGGAAAGCCTGCCTGGAGAGGAAGTCCACAGTCACCTCTGGGCGGCCTGCAGAAATGGAACACGGTGAGAGCACATTCCCAGCCTTGTACCTTCCCACCACACACACCAGCCCGGAGGGTCAAGAACCCAGACGCATCAGCGGAGAGGAGCACAGTTGTTAGGAAACTGCTGTTTCTAATCCAGCTACTGCTTTGAAATATTTTATTAGGCTGCCTTTCAACTCTTTAACTGCATATGACTGTTGCCTACTACTGTAACTCACTTTACAGGAACCAGCAGTAGGTGTGTTTTATACTCTGAAGTATGCGGGAGGAGAATGATCTAGATGTGGGAGGAGTTGATAAGTACAATCAGGGAGGGTTAAATCCATCATTCCAGCTCCCCCATAATCCATTCAGTCTTTACCAAAAAAAAAAAAAAAAAAAGTACTCTTTTTAAGTACAAATTATATTTCTCCTCTGATGAATCTCTGTGGCTTGTACTTGGAATAAAATTAAATTAATTCCATTGTACTTGAAATAAAATCAAAACCTTGCACTGTGGCCTGAGAAGCTTCACATGGCTTGGAGGCTGCCCACCTCTCTGAATCGTCTTCCACTTTCCCCTCACCCTCCATGCTGCGGGCACGGACTCTTCAGTTCCTTGAATGTGACTTGCTCATCCCCTGCTCAGATCCACCCCACCCCCGTACCCCCATCCTCCCAACACCCCCTGCCCTTGTTCTCGCAGGACCCTGCCTATAGCATCCTCCCTAGACCTGCATCTGGCTCCCTCTTTCCATTCTGGTCTCTGGTCAGCAGTCTTTTCCATCAAGTGTAAATGGATGACCACCTCTCCTCCTCTTTGTTCTCTTCACCTCCACCATTGTGTGTGTGTGTGTGTGTGTGTGTATGTGTGTTTCCCCCACAGTGCTTCTGACTCTGAAATTATCAGGTTCATTGGTATACCTGGTCATCACTTGTCATCCCCACCAGCACCATATGCTCCAAGAGCAGAGTCTTTGTATATCACTCACAGGACCCATGGAAAAAACTTCCCACAAAATATATCCTCTAGAATAGAATCCACAGTTGAGGGAAGAGGACCATGAAAGACTCAGATATTTGAACTAGTAAATGATTTTATTTTGCGTAGAAATAAAGTATTTTGCAGTCCATTCAATCTCTCCCCGCTTTCTCTCTTTCTCATTCTCTCTCTCCCTTCCTCCCCCTTACTTCCCTTCTCTTACTTTCTCTCCCTTTCTTCCTACCTCTCTCTTACTTACATAGACACACACACACAAAGTCAGACTGGCAGCCATAAGCTGTGGGTAGCTAGCGAGGACCACAGAGAAGCTGGAAGAAAAGGGAAGCCTGACAAGATACCTAGAAAGCTGCACTAGCCCTCGTGATCAGAAGCAGGCCCAGAAAGCTCTTTGCTGCTTGTGTTGGAAATAATATGATCAAATACCTATGGAAACAGCTATTTCATGATTCTCTGCATTCCTTATTTAGAGCTCTGTGCTCGCTCGTACGATCCTCTGGTAAGTTCCGTTCATTTCAGTCATGTCCGACTCTTTGTGACCCCAAGGACTGCAGCATGCCAGGCCTCCCTGTTTATCACCAACTCGCAGAGTTTACCCAAACTCATGTCCATTTAATCAGTGATGCCATTCAACCATCTCACCCTCTATTGTCCCCTTCTCCTGGCTTCAGTCTTTCCCAGTATCAGGGTCTTTTCCAGTGAGTCAGTTCTTCGCATCAGGTAGCCAAAGTATTGGAGTTTCAGCTTCAGCATCAGTCCTTCCAGTGAATATTCAGGACTGATTTCCTTTAGGATGGACTGGTTGGATCTACTTGCAGTCCAAGGGACTCTCAAGAGTCTTCAACACCACGGTTTAAAAGCATCAATTCTTCAGCACCCAACTTTCTTTATGGTCCAACTCTCACATCCATATGTGACTATTGGAAAAACCATAGCTTTAACTGGATGGGCCTTTGTCAGCAGAGTAATGTCTCTGCTTTTTAATATGCTGTCTAGGTTGGTCATAGCTTTTCTTCCGAGAAACAAGTGTCTTTTAATTTCATGGCTGCAATCACCATCTGCAGTGATTTTGGAGTCCAAGAAAATAAAGTCTCTCACAGTTTCTATTGTTTCCCCATCTATTTGCCATGAAGTGATGGGACCAGATGCCATGATCTTCGTTTTCTGAATGTTGAGTTTTAAGCCAGCTTTTTTACTCTCCTCTTTCACTTTCATCAAGAGGCTCTTCAGTTCCTTGTCACTTTCTGCCATAAGGGTGGTGTCATATGCATATTTGAGATTATTGATATTTCTCCCAGCAATCTTGATTCTAGCTTGTGCTTCATCCAGCTTGGCATTTCGCATAATGTATTCTGCATATACATTAAATAAACAGGGTAACAATATACAGCCTTGACATACTCCTTTCCTGATTTGGAACCAGTCTGTTGTTCCTTGTCGGGTTCTAACTGTTGCTTCTTGACCTACATACAGATTTCTCAGGAAGCAGGTCAGGTGGTCTGGTATTCCCATCTCTATCAGAATTTTCCACAGTTTGTTGTGATCTACACAGTAGATCACAGAGCTGGTAAAATCACTTTTGAAAATGACAAGGGGAACCTAGAAAAAGAGAACTTTTGCCCATACCTGGGCTCAGATTTGACAGGGAAACAGTATTCCTGGAGGCCAGGCCTTGTGCCAATACCAAGAGTAGTACATGAGACAAGAATGAAAACCAAACAACGGATTTCCACACCACCTATCTGGGTTTGATGAGCAATTAAAGCAACTAAAATGTGTCCACTTTCTATTGGTTAGGAGAGTGGTACTAGAGAGTTCTGCCAGGTTTAGTGTTGGAGACCCATGGCTACTGCAGGCTCTCTACTCTGCCTGAGAAGTTTGCTTCCCAAAGTTGTCTCCTTGAATCTTAAGCTGCCCAGTGCCCAAACCACCACCCACTCCCCTTCCATAGATGAGAGAGATAGAAAAGATGCCAGAGGAAAGGACAGGCTTTCCCAGAAGCTGCAAATGACCCAGAAGTTTCTACCACTGATTTTTTTGCCTTTGTTTCAGCCTGTTAATCCCTAGTCAAGCTTGAAGACTTGCCTTTAGGGTCTCAACACAATCTCAGCCTTAATGGGTTTGCAGCATTGTTAGCAATCGAAGACTTGCCTGTCTCTTCTTCCACGAGTAATTTAAGCAGGCCATGTGACACATTCAGTGAGCTGCGCTTGGCATTTTCCTCACGCAGTCTCAGTGATCACCCCACTTTGTTTGCCCCCGCCCCCACTCCCACGTGACTGAGTCTCACACCTGTGCCTTCTAACTTGGAGAGTCACTATCAGGAGCCCTTCTGTGTTCAAATATTGGTAGATTTATTCTTTTAAATGATGTTCTCCTTGGAAGCTCTAGAATTCATTTTGCAATGAATTTTAGTAGTAATAGGTTTTCTTTCTTTTTAGAAGGCACATTATTTTTCCATGCTCTAGTATTTCTCTAATTCTTTATAGCTTTCTAAAAATAACCACTGGTGAGCTCATAAATTCATTAGTTAATCCCACTGGGACTCAATAATGCATATTACAGACCTCCTGATTTTTATATATTAGATTTTCTCAAGAATTCCCTTACCTGTTATTATCAACATAGCTATATTGACAGGGTCTTCATTACTTCCTAATTGCTCATATTTCTTTTTCTTGTTAAAGATCAATTTTAAAAATCAAGCCTTGTCAGTTTGAAAGTATCATAGATATGTTATCCTGTTAATGTGTTTCATATCTTTCTGGTTTTTTCCTTTCCCCCTTTATCGTAAGAAGCATATAAAATTTATTCATTATCATTTTATTTAAAAACAAATTATTTTGCAGGGGAGGGGGATGTCAGGGAGAGGGTAGGGAAACATAGTTGTTTTTCCTCCTGAAATAAAGATATTAAAAAGGATATTTCATATTCAGAGGTGACTTTGCGAACAGTGATATTCCCTATTCTAAACCAGACCCTAAAATGTAAATTATGCATAAATTGTTGAAATTATTCCATGACCTTTTGGTTTCAGACCATGTAAAATAAGGTGACTAACAATAACTAGAATAGTGAATGGCTGCCCAAGAAATTCTTCTAAATTATCTTTTCAGTGAGACCTTACTCATACTGTCCATCATATTATAGTAGCAAACCTCGCCTCTGGAAAATCTCTGTGTGTGTGTGTGTGTGTGTGTGCGCGCGCACACGCGCGCATGTGTGATGTCAGTTGAAGACTGATTATTTGCTTTCGCAGAGAATTCTTCACTTTATTAAAAGATTCACTGAAGAAGTAGATAACCTGTTTCTTCCTTTAAAAATATTCTATTTACAGAAATTATATTTACATATAACTTTTTAAGACATCTACTGCATAAAATGAGGTACAGCTTCAGAGTAGTCTACATCTACCAAAGTAAACATCAGGAATTTGGCGGCTAACTCAGTAGCATATTTTGGCGTAGTTTTTGCCAAAAAAAAAACCAACTCTAAGCACTAACATCAAGTGAAGAGGAGTCTGGACAAGGCAGATTTGCAAGAAACACTTGAATTAAAGTCATCATAGGAAGAAGTAAGGGGCATTAGACAAGGCAAAAGACAGCAATGTTTTCTTCTCTCATGCTATTCTTTGGGCATTCCACTGACAGTGCTATTTCCAACTGTTTCTTGTTTAATTTCTAAATGCTGATACATAGCCTTCTTTCTCAGTTCCATTACAAGACACTGTAATAATGTATGGTGTATGTGTAATGTATTTGTATGCATAAAAAGACATGTAGTCTTTTGGGAAGAGGTGACACATGTTAGCAATTTGATCTTCCTCATATGACTTATAGTCTCACCCTTTATACTTAAAGTTTCTAACCTTTTTGACCATGTGTGCTATCTCTACCTCCTTGAAATTTGCTATAGTTCATTTTTCAAACAATTGAGAGATAAAGAATATTCAGTGTAGTGTTTTAATTGGAAGATCCCCTGTCTACTACCTTTTGGTTATTTCACAATGAATAATGTCATTGACAAACAGTATTTGTGGAAGAAACATTAAGAGAAGTAAAAGGCACTTTCTACCCTGTGTAAGGATAAAAGAGCTAGCTGTAGGCAGGGTTCAGGTTATAGTAAAATTAATCTCTAGTGTAATGAAAAAGAATTAACTTCATTTTTATTTAAGCTGACCCTTGATCATCTAAAAACACACTATTTTAACAAATATTTCATCATGCTTTTAACTATCCTTAAATAAATTATAGAGATAACATAATTCACCTACTTACAAGATTGCTAAATTATTATATTCCCTAGTTAACATATGAAGGAAATGGAAAATAACCCATAATAATATGCATATCACTATTTAAAGTGCTCAAGAAAGCCTGCATGGGTCCTGTGCATCGGATCACCAGGAATTCTACATCTACAAATACAGGCCAGTTGCAAGAACTGTGAGCAGTGAGGCTAGTGATGAGATATTTCTCATATAGTAATCCATTCTTGGTAATATTCTGAACAACACAAAGCACAAAATTCCTTCACTTTACATGGTATCTGATTCCTGGAAAATTCTGTTATATTAAAAAATCATGCCAGAATACTTTGTTAAACAAATCTAAATTCTAAGCCCATAATCATAAACAAGTTTTTCAACTACATGAATAGCTGGTGTAACATTTGAAAACCATGTACAGTGCAGAACAATTCTTCTTGCTGTAATGCCCTGCTAACTGAAGGATGTCCATCTCCCTGGCCTTCTCCCAATAAATGCCAAAAGCTGCTCCCAATTGTCTTGACCTCCAAAAAATTTTCCTACAGATTTCCAAAATGCCCTAGAGGCCACTACCATGTCCATTAAGAACCACTGATTATGACTGAGAAAGGGCACTTTTTTGTAATAAAGAACTGAGATCCTGCACGTTTATTTTGGTACTGAATTGATTTTATGGACTAGGAAATTGAATTTGCCCCAAAGGTAAGAGAAAGCCTGCCAGTCTAAAAGGATACCAAAATCAACCTGGGAAAACCCTTTATCTCCTCATTGTGGGAACAACTTAGGAAAATGGGGAGTTTGAAAAGGAAAAAGATGTTCACAGCCCCTAAAAAGAGGAGTTTTTGCTAAGGGTAAAGTTGTGGTAAAGCAAAGACCAGGCCTGACTCTAAAACCATGTTTATCTCCCTCAAGTAACATACATTAGTGCTGACTGGACTAGTTTCCATGTTACTTACACATCACTGCAGTTTATTAATAAATGGCTGCTTTTTTAGTTAGCATAAACTTCCCCCCTTTATTTGCTCTTATGAACACATGATATAATGGCCTTGTGTTCCCATCCTGACAGAAGTTCCCCTAAAGTGGTGTGTTTTTTAATTACTAGAAAACTGCTGTCCGATGTTTCCATTCTGTTAGTATTGCTATGGGTGGATATTCATACTAATTTGTGAATATTTTGATTGACCTTTGGCCTTGAATTTTCAAAAATGGTCTCCAAACATGTTTTTGAAATGTGTATACACAGCCCCAGATGGACATGCAACTACCTAACTTCCAAATGCTATTTTTAAATGGTTAAAAATCTACTTTCAGTAATTTAGAAAAGAAAGCCATTTTTATATAAGATATTTATGTTACCACTCCTTAGTTCAGGGAGAATTCTCCCTCCCCCACTTCATTCTCCATAATTCAGTTTCTAACCCACCTTGCTTATTACTTTACTCCTAGCAATTTCCCTTCCTCTGACAGAGCACACATTCTCATTATTTATTCTCTTAAATTGCAAGGGTAAATATTGAGAGCTAGTGCAGGTCTTCAGTTATCTCAGGGACTTTGGTCTTTTCAGCCCAAGACTAATCAAGCAGAGAGTCATCATAAGCTAAAACTAAAAAGCCTTTGTAGTGACTTTATCACCAGGGAAATTTGTTCATCCTTCAGAAAGACTGTCACCAGGAAAGAAAAAAACATAAAGGAGTTAAAATTGCTTCAGACCATTGACTCTTTAGGTCCCTCTAGATTCATGCATTGAATTGGTTTTCAAGAGGTGGGAGGAATTATGAGATGAGTTCCCTAAGAAAGCTTACAAATTCATCATAGCCTTGATAATATTAGTAAGTCTAAGTGTGATCACTATGGAGGAAATGCCAAATGAGCCTGGAAGCAAGGGAAAGGAAAAGGAAAAGAGACAATTAACACCTTTTTTTCCCCTATTGTGTTTGGGGATGGGTGTTTCCATGTAGTATGCATCAGAGAATAGTCAATACAATTGACTTAAAAATGTTTTTTCATTATAATTGCTACTAATAATTATTATTGAAATGAAACTGGACTTACAAGACTCTACAAACAGGGTTGGTCGTTTCATAAACCGGTCCATAAACTGGGCCCCCTTCTAAACATACCCATTAAATATTATTTAAAGTAGGTATGTCTGAGCTTATCTAGAACTGCTCACAAACTTCTTCTGTATTTGGAGAATATAGATGACTCCAAATTCAAAGGAAGTCGTTCAGACTGTTAGCTGAATAAATCAGTGAAAGTTATATACTGACAATAAATATTGGGAAGTTAAATATATTCTAAAGAACTTGAAATTTTACACACTTATTGATGCAGGCACGCATATATATAATTTTTTCCCCAAGAATTCTACTAAGACATCAAAATCCAGTCAGGCACTTTAGGATTTGCCAGGATAAACCTACACTCATCTTCTTTCTCCCCCTGACTAACATTGAATTTTGCCCAAAATGAGTAAGCAAATGGAAAGATGACCTCATTTTTCAATCTGAACCCAGCAGTGTTGGGGGATATTTCTCAAGGATATGACTTCAGTACTAGATCTTAGTTCCAAATGCAGGTTCATTAGGCCAATCTGTAGCGGACAGGAGGGTAGAGAGCATCCTTCTGAGGACACCTATTAAAAGAAGGACTCTCGAGTAAGGCTAGCTCCCACAGCTAAGTCACAGGCACAGAATATAGCTTCCTGCTCTCTGGTCGAGGCAGCCATAGCATCCTTATTGTAACTCCCAGATTGTGATACTGTCACAAAACTGTTGCTAGGCAACAAATGTGGTTACCAGGACTCAGCGAATAGCTGAAGGGGAAAGCAAAGTGTTGCACCATTGTAGAGTAACCATAGCAATGACCTACTATTACAGACTAAAGAATTATCATTAACAATGTTAAAGTATCAGACAGAGGGCCTCGAATCCAGAGACTTCCAGGCAGTGTCCCTCTGCATAATTGAGTGATCTAGGAAGATATTTCAACCGTTTCAAAACTATTCACTCATTATTTCTAGGGGGACAGTCTTTGTTGCTGTAATTTTCTTTTTTAATTTAAAAAGTGTTCCGTTTATAAAGCTATTAGTAAAATGATGTGAGCTATCCCAAGGAGTCAAAAACAGGTTAACGGCCTCGTCTCTTCTTCTGTCTACATCAGTGTTATTTTTATTTATTTATTTTTTTGGTCTGTATCAAACTGAAGATTTTATTTAAAAAAAAAAATTACATTAGCATGAAACTGAAGCCCACAGAAAAGAAGCTGTAGTAAAATAAAAGAGCTCCATAAACTAGACCACTTAACCTTCATTTGGTGAGTTGCATTCCTCCTGACAACATAGGGGGGCCTAGAGGCCGTTTTACCAGTGACTGCCTTGAAACACTGGAGGGTTTTGTTTAGCTTCTGTAAAACTGTCCCCTAAGATCTGTTAAAAAACAACAACAACAACAACAAAAACGTAAACTGCTGGGACACTAAATTCGGACGTGTTTCCTTCTCTCGGGAAGCAAAGAACCGTGAGTGCTCCGCGGTGGGTGCGGCAGCGGCCGGGACGCCGAGCCGCGCCGGGGAGACCAATCCCCGCGCGCGCCGAGCCTGGGGGCGGTGGGTGGTTTTCCCCGGCGGGAGAGGGAGTGGCCCTTCCCCGCCCCGCGCCTCGATTGGCCCGCAGGGGGCTGAGGCCGCGCCTCGGGCGACCGCTGGGAGACTAACGGGCCGCGGCCGCGCATCGGGGGGCGGGGGGGGGGGCGGTGGACGTGCTGGGGGGCCTCCGGCCCGCGACGGCGGAGTCCCGGGGTCGCGGGCCCGGGAGCCGCGGAGTCGGCCTGCGAGCCTCCCCCCGGGGCGGGGGGTGCCACGTGAGCCCTCAGGTACAGGGGTGGTCCCCAGGGGTCGGCCCCAGGGGGTCGCAGGCCGCGGAGGGGCGGGGGCGGGGCGGTGCCGGGGAGGCCGCGGCCTCCGGGACCGACGATCGGCGGCCCCGTGTCCCCCCGCCCCTCCTCCCGCGCCGGCGGCGCGCGAGGCCACCGCGTAACCCCCCTACCCCTTCCCCTGTCTGCGTTTTTTCAGGCACCGACCGCCACGAGCTCACTTCCTGGAAGAGCTTCCCGTCTATTTTCAAATTCTTCACCGAAGCCTCCGAGGCCAAGAGCAGCTCCCCCAAGCCGGCTCTGACGCGGCGCTCGCACCGAATAAAGCACGAAGAGCTGTAAGAGGAGAGCGAGAGCGAGGACGCGGAGGGGGGCGGGGGGGCGAGGAAGCGCCCCCGGAGCCGGCGTCCCCCGCCTCACCCCTCCACACACAGAC
Organism: Ovis aries; assembly: GCF_016772045.2. Classification (NCBI taxonomy): domain Eukaryota; kingdom Metazoa; phylum Chordata; class Mammalia; order Artiodactyla; family Bovidae; genus Ovis; species Ovis aries. The sequence goes on along the minus strand of NC_056058.1, from coordinate 90,729,899 downwards.
CAACACACACCCCCCGCCGGGCCCGGCGAGCCGACTCCCAGCCCCTCATTAGATTGTTTTCCCCCTCGGGCCACAGGGCCGTGATATATATATAGAGACACAGCTAAACGGCGTTCGGCATTATTTCTAGATGAGTGCAACTGTCAAAGCAATCCGGGTGCACCGGTCGCGCCGGCGCTTCCTGCGGGCCGAGCCCGCGGCTCCGCGCCGACCGAGGCTGACGGCGCCTTGCCCGGCGCGGCCCGCGCGCCCCAGACGATCCCGACGGAGCCCGCGCTGGCGCTGCGGGACGAGCGGCGTCCGCGCGGTCCTACCGCCCGCCGTCTCCGCGCCGCTCCCACGGCCCCCGCCCCCCACCTCCGCCACACATACACTTTACCCAGAATCGTGTCCATTTTTCTCTCCGAACCCAAGCAAACTTTTTATTCTAGACTTAAAACTCCCATTTTCAATAGAATCTTCTTTTTTCTCTCTCCGAACCCAAGCAAACTTTTTATTCTAGACTTAAAAACTCCCATTTTCAATAGAATTTTCCCTAAGGACTTCTTAAGTCTTTTTTTTTTTTTTTTAAAGAAGTTATACAGTTCCCTATCCAAAACCAAAGCCAAGTTCAAATTCAGAACATGCATGCGGTGATGTACTGTGTAGTTTGGGGAGGGCAACTTGTGCGCTCCCTAACAATCCTATTTTTGAGACCAGAAGTACACACACACACACACCCTAAAAAACAAAAGGATAAAGTACCGAATCCACGTTATGGCGGAAAATCCTTGCCAGTTGAATATGAGACTTTACACAGGTCTCTGATTGCAGAAGAGAGTGTTTAAACCAGTGCATAACGATGAGCAAATCGTTTAAGTATATGGGTGAAAGGTTTCATTTTCAGTGCAATTTCCAACTTCATCATTAGAATTTACTTTCTAAAATACACAGTGTGTATTGGGTAGCATTGCAATTTAGATAGCATCGTTAAGTCTTGTTTAAATCTTAATGTAGAGGAAGTTTGTTGTTCTTGTTGTTAATCCTAACTGGATTATGTTCTGAGCTTTGGGGGTGGGGGGTTGTTAGGCCTTTTTTAGGGAGATAATTTTTTATCCTCATCAGGAAAATGAACTTGTGTGCTCTTGAACCTTTTCCTTCTGAAAGACTTAGTGGAGCTAAGATGATTCATTTTAGTTTTCTGCTCCAACAGTATGAAAGACTTTTCTCCTCCCAACCTAATGGTATAATTCGTAGTAGTCCTCCTCTTTAAGGTTTTGCCCTACAGTTTCAACAGTTAAGTTTTTTAGTCCAGCTAAGATCTGGCCAACAACACTGTGAAGTATAAGGTAAAAAAAAATAAGTTAAGACTTTGCTGACTTTTAAATTCACATGTTAAATCTTAACATTATCAATTTTTTAATTGCTTGTAGAATTTAATTACCTAGAGAAGATTCTGTTTCGAATAAGTGAGGATCTGAATTTAATATTTTTCCATCCTTTTTTAAAGATATGCAACAATATGCCTGCCTTATTTGAGGACATGATAAAATGTACCCAAAATGACTTAGGACTGTCTGACTCCTCAGAAGAATAACTTAAAAAAAAAAAAAAAACCTCATTGTTTTTATATTATGAATCGATTTCAGCAAGTTTTAAAACTGATAGTATCTGTGTTTGGTACACAAGTGCTTTAATTAGTTCTCATAATTGTAATGATGCTAAGTTAAGGTGATCTTTCTTCAGTAGTCTTATATGAATATCTTTTGATATTATTTTAGCAGAAACAACATAGGTGGAAAACTCAAAACATCATTTTATCCAAGTCCTTGAGATGTATAATTCCAACAATGTCAAGCATGTTGGTCTGCAATCTTTTTCTGCTTTGGAAGTAATGGTGAACTGTGTTAATTAATGGTACCTTCCACAGACAGGCTTTGAGAATTGATACGGACTGTATGTATTTTTCAAAGTGTTACAAATTGTGTGGTGTTTTCAGTATCTGAAAATGTTCACAGGGAACTAATTTTATTGTTTGTTTTTTTTTTTTTAATCAGCACTTGTACAGTAGTCAGTTTGTGAAGCTTCTCCACCTGAATTAGAGCAAATACGCTCGGGTTACAAACCAAATCACTCCCATTCCTTCTCTTCAGTTTTCTCACCTCTCTCTTTAAAAACCTTTACTGGTAACTGGAGTAAATCACTGTTTAAATTGCCTTTGAAACTACTGTGTTGTTAGGCCTTATTTAACTATCTATAGAGAGCTATTTGCAAACTTAAGTTGTGTAAATACAGTTTCTACTTGTGGATCTAAGCTGTTGCCACCGGGAGAGAGCTAAGCAACCCACCCTAGACCTCCAGCTGATTATTGGTAAGATTCCTTGTAATGTGGAATTTTTTATAACCTGTTGATTATAGGTTTCTTAGTATAAGTATAATACTATTATATTCACCTCAATTTTCCCAGAATAACAACAGTTAGTTGGTAGTAGCCCGCCTGCTTGAACGAGATAAGGGTTAACAAAGTTTCTGCTCTGATCTCCCATTCTGATTTCTTTAGACAAGTTTTCAGCAGAGTAGAGGTTTAAAGTTTGGCAGTGGGCTTTTATCTTTCTTTTTTTAATTGTATAGTGAGTTCTTAGAGGAAGTGTAATGGGAAGCCAGGAGTTGCTGATAAATCTAAGGTTCAGAATAGTCCTGTTAAAACTTAAAAGCCAGATCCTGGCTTTGGAGCTTTCTAATGGTACAGAACCATATAGCCATTAAAGGTTTTCATGGATATTTGAATGGGGAAGGAGGAGATGTACTTGTAATAATTGTTCTTTTCTCAAGTTTCTACCTTGTGCTTCAACTTGGATTACATTATTGTTTATACCAAAAGAAAATTAAAGCACAGGAGTTTCCTATATATGATATATTTCTGTTTACTATTTTAAAATAAAAAACAAATTTCCCAATATTCAGTGATGTGTTATTCTTGTTCAGAAGTTCATTTTGTCACACATAGAGGTCAATAAAAGCAGAAATTTAAAAAGAATGATGAGACAGCATTTATCAATATTTTAAACCTTATAGCTGCTTATTATTACTATTATTGCTGTAAAGTAATAACTTCAGTTGAGTCACTCTTTAGGTTGGAACTTTCACAAAGCTAATGTTTTTAAGACCTGAAATATCTCCTTAGCTACAAGGAAATTAGAACCTGTTGTTAAACTATCATTTTATAAAATATACTTTACTATATATGGTAAACAAATGTGTTTTCCAGAAGGAGTCTGCTGAGATTAAATTGCTCCCAAATCCCTATATAGATCCTGGATGTATTACCTCTAATCTAAAAATATCTTGTTTACACGTATTTCACAGCTTTTCCTTCTTTAAAACCTGTAACTCCTTTGAGGGAGTGTGGATAACAAAATAATGTTTCCTGTATTATCAGTGCTAATAAATTAGAATGTTTCATTTTTCTCTGGACTACCTGGGTGGGGGGGTGGGGTTCCAATCCAGACACTCCCCTTGTAATCATAGATTATAACTATAAACTGACAGGTTCCTTTCGGTGTCTGTAATCTTAGTTCATTTCAGAAAGATTACTATTATGGAAAGTCTAAAATTTTCTCAAAAACTTTGCCTATGCCTCTATAGAGAAAAAATTAAAAGTCTTTAAATAAATGTAAGATAGTCTCATTTTTGAAATATGGGTGGCAAAAAAGGATAATAGTGGTAGTTATTTCATGATTACTTATTAGGAGGTATAATAATATAAAATAAAAGACTCCAGGAGGTACCCCCTTTCAAAAATTGAATACTTTCCTTCCTTCCTTCCTTGTATAGTGTGACTGAGTGGGAGTCTCTTGAATTGTTCGTCTTCCTTTTATCTAATATTCTATTAATCTCCAAAAAGATCAGTTTGAGTCTGGGAAAGGGTTTTTAATCAACACTTCACAGAGCTTAAAGCTGCCCTACCTAAAGCGTCAGCTTTGTTAGGCGGTTTTAGATTTAGAGCACTGCAACTGTCATGCACTGTACTAAAAGTAAAGAATGTACACCAAGTGGAAGATGTTGAAAAGAGGAAAATAGCACAAAGTCGATTAACAGAGATTCGAGAATAGAAGTAACCATCAAAGCATTCCAGCGTTTATCTCAAAATCTATGTAGGGTTAAAAAAAAAAGGCAACAATGATAGTTTTAAACCTCACACTTAGGAGGGATGAATGTTGATTTAATTGATTCGTTTGGATCGATGTTTTTAAAGTTTCACACCACTGATCTTTCATGTAGTGATGTCTTTAGCAGTCAGTGGTCTGACATGAGCCTTCTCGGATTTCATCAGTGGAGCTCTCTGTGACATCTGAAATTATGCAACAGCCTGCGCAATGGCAGCTCTGGAATTGGGAGACCTTGATGCCAAAGAGCATGGTTACATTCAAGAACTCCTGTTAATTCTGAGCACAAAGGTTTTAGAGGAGTGGTAATTATAAATGAACCTTAAAGGTTAAAGTCACCAAATACTATGTAGTGGGCTTTAATTGCTAGATAGGAGAAAATCGTCCTGAAAGTTTGACCATTAAGTGGATATCATGCAGTGACCAGCCTTTTCCCTTTGAATGGAAAAAAGCTTGAAAATGGAAATTTGACTTAATCCATGAGGCCTTCCAGGCAACTTTTCCCAGTCCTTTGCCTTGAGATTTGTTTTAAAAAAAAGAAAAAAAAAACCTTTCACTATATGCTTTGTACTGTTGAGTTCTATTTGAAACAGACATGAAACATGTTTCTAGAGAGAAATCTAGAGAGGCCCTGCATTTTTCTTTCCAGATCATTCCACTTTTTCTTCCTTGGCTAATGCATCGGGCAATATGGGAGACTGTCATAGGTAAAATAATGTTGAACTGTACTTTGTAGCCAGCCTGCAGTACCAATACAAAGAATCTGAAATGAAAAGACAACCAACACCCCCACGAATGATATGTCTCTTTTTAAAGTTTACAATTTGAATAATGAACTTGGATAGAAACTTGGCAGGAAAACAAACCATGGCACCATCACATCACCAACCATTTTCACTTTTCTGTCCAATTTCAGAGTGCATGTGTTTGTGAGTATTTCACTAGATCAGTGACAGCTCTTTATTTGCATAATTATATGCTCTGGTCTGAAGAGAAAACTAACCCCCAAATTTCATGGGTCACCAAACTGCAACAATCAATGTTTTATCACGTATGCTAAGCAAAATCTAAGAAGCTATATGAAGTTTCTTGGGGAGTTTTTACTCCTCAGAAAATTAAAGAGTTTTCCCCTCCTGAATAGATTCAAAATCTTTCCAAGTTCTTTGTAACTGAATTCTGTTTGAAGGCAAAACTAGAGATTAACATGTAGATCTGGATCTTAAACTGACTAGCATTACTTCAAAGTGGCTTAAGAAGAGCAGCATTTTTGGAACACTAAACTTATAAATTCTAAGTATTGCCCTTCATGCTATCAGGTAAAAATTATTGGTCAAATTATGATGAGCCAAATTGAAGTCCAAATTAACTGCAATTGAACAGAAAGTTCATTTCCTTTTTTGAAATACTCAGGGTCTTTTTAAGACCTAACAGAAAAATATGTATATATGCATATATGTCTGTGTGTATGTGTACACACATACATGTACATATCCATCCATGGGGTATATATGGCCATTCCACCAGGACAGACAACATATACAGTATGTGTATGTCTCTTCAGTGCAAGTAACCTAGTAGGTATTCCATATATGTTGGTCACGAGGATTGTTTGTAAATTTACTTTCTCTTAAATAAATTTTTCATGTTGAAATTCTGCAAGACATTGTAATAAACATTTTTGAATACCTCAAGTTCATTTGCATCTGTAAATTGTGTGTAAGTGTTTAAGGTTGGCTTTATTTCATTAAAGAAGAGTTGATATAAACCATTGGTGTCTTTAGTTTATAGGCAATCAGCCAGACTTGAAATAAAATACAATACAGAGACACATGCAGAGAGTGACTGTTTGTTATGGAGTTATTCAAAATCCTGGAAAATATGCTTTTACCTAGGCTTTTAAGGAGTATACTAGGTGTATGATTTAATTCTATTGCAAAAGGACTAGGTCTGTATTTCACTTAAAAGCATATAATACAATGCCTTTTTAAAAAGTGACCTGTTAGTAATAATAAATTCACAATTTCTTTATCATGTAATTTACTTTCGTCAAGAAAAACATTAGCAAAAGAGAAACATTGAGCTAAAAATTCTAAGAATTGCATGGTTTTGAAGTATTTTATTCTCTGTCTTGGAAAGGGAGGAGAAGTCTTTAGGTCAGGCATCTAAAATTTCCCAAAGTGTCCCATTATTTCAAGCAAAAAAGAAACCAGTCTCTCCTAAGTTCTTGATTAAAGTTGAATTACAAGTGGAAAACTCTTCTTTTTTAGTGCAAAAACTTAAAACATCTGCTTATCAGGAGCACACCACATCTCACCTTGTTACTGCCTTTCCAAAATACTCTCTCTGCACCACCCTTCATCTACCTCCCCAGAAACTGCTGTTTGTCTTAGATTCCTCTGCGTGAAAATTCCTCAAAACTGAATCTGTAAAAAAAGTTTAGCTTTTTTTGTCAGAATGAGCTGGTAAGCAAATGAGTTAACATTGCTGTCTGACTAAGCAGTAAAGACTGAAAAATAGAGAGTAGAACCCTTCTCAATTACCATTTAAAGATTTATAGGTTGGGGACCTATGTGCCTCTGAGATCAATTTGCATTTTATTTTTAATGTATAAACATAAGGAAAATAATAGACAATGTGTATACTTAATTACTTTTTTTTCCCTCCATGTGACCTTTGTGGGACCTTACGATGAGTTTCAGATAGGGGTCTCAGTTTTCTCTTCTGCCTAGGACACAGAAAAATCTGTTACTTCACACAGAATTCCACACATGGAGCGCTTGCCCCTATAGCTGAAAGGGCTAGCTTTTCTCTTTTTATCATTTTCATTTCTTTTTGCTCAAGTACAACCTAATCCCATTGTGCCTGAAAAAGGTACCTCTGATTCAGTTCATCTTCAGGTACCTCCAAAGAGTTTCCCAAAGGGTTGTTTTCTTCTTTAACTATAATTACATGGCTTTTTTCCAATGAATGTGCCTACCTTCTCTGGGTACTGATAATCAGGATTTATCAACTGAAGAAATATTGATGGTTTGTTGTGGTGGTTTTGGTTTGGAGATTTTGGGGCCGGGGAGGGAGGGGGGGCGTTGCTTTTGCCTTTTTTTTTTTTTTTTTTTTTGCTTTGCCTCAGTAAATTACTTAATATCATCCCCTGGAATAGCCATCTCTAAAAATAACCCTAGCACACGGAGTGTCACAATTTGGCTTTCATACAGTTTCAAAAGAAAACCATTAAAATTGCATTGATCTCACAAATATTGATCTCGTGCTTGATATCAAATATCAAATGAGATGCTGTCAGTTGCTGCTGATCATTGTGTCAGCTGTTTGAATTCTTGTCCCTTCTTCATTGTCACATGGATTCAAGTTGCTAAGGCTAACATTTTTCATGTTAACACAATTAGCCATGTTTTTCACATTTCTGGTTTGACCAAACATAGTTAATATTCTACCTGAAATTTCATCACATAGTTTCACACACACGTTACACACACAAACTTTTTGTAAAAAACATGTATTTTACACATATGTAAAACCTATATATGTTTTTTTCTCTCTTTCTTGAAGTGTGCTTTGCTTCCTAGATAAGCAATGTTTCTATTTAGTTCTTTATTCTAATTTTGAAATACTTTCTATTTGTATATTGCTTTCTTTCTGGACACCTGTCTTTTAAGAAACCTAATTTGTTTTAAGAGAATGCAGTTATTATAATACCATTTTGAAGCTTAAAGTGAAATCAGCCATTTCAGATTCACACACACCCCCACAACGATGCATAAACCACTTCTTTTATTCTTGCTAACAAAAAGCATAACTGCAGTATTTGGCTAGCATGAAGTTTAGAGAATTATTTAAATATATGGTATTTTTAAAAATAATTTCTCAGTAAGCTCATATTATCTAATGGGCTAAGTCATGCTGTTGTATTAATACATGGTATCAAACCTGAAAATAGCTAAGTGCCTTTGGATATGTTTAAAGTCTCAAATCACCCTTTCTTCTTTCCTCCTTCCTCTTTACTTTGTATGTCAGTAATTGATAATTACATTACTTTGAAAAATTGGAACACTTTAAGGAGGAAACCGTCTTGTAATGACCAGTTACCGCTGCTGACTCAGCTGTGCAGAGAAATAGGGTAGAACTCTCGTAGAGAGCTGTTTAAGTTATACATCATTATGCGTATTTTCCGCATTCATGGGAAGAAAAAAAAAATCTCAACCGCTGAAGTTTTCGGTTTCTCCGTCTCTCTCTCTCTCTTTTTTATTTTTTCCCACACCTGAGCTCGGTTTGGGTGCCGCAAAAAGAAGCGAAATGAAGCCGCGTTCTTCCCAGCACCATGGACAGCACCCAGCGGGCCCCCTTCCCGCTCCCCTCCTCCAGAACCCCGAAGTTCCAGCCCTCGCCTGATTCCTATCTCCGACCACCCCCTCACCGTAGGAAACTGGCTCAAAATCTTACGATCTGAGCCCAAAGCGACAATGGGTTTTAAAAGTCTACAGTTCGTGTGTGGAAAGGCTTGCTTGCTCCGTGCCCGGTGTTAGCTAGAGTGCCCCAGAGTTGACACACCATTTGCCTGCTCCCCGAATTTGCATCGACTGTATCATGAAAGCAGCGCCACTCTCAGTCGCTTGTGGTAGAAGTCTTAGCCGCAACTTTGACCAACTTTTCACCACCACCTCTAAGCTGGCCAGAGCTGTACCGGCTCACCGCTTTAAGAGCTCTGTACTATGAGCTTCATCCTCCTCGGGCTGGTGATCTCAGCCACGAGAGACCTGTGGTCCGAGAGCTGTACGTCCAGACTCACTGGGCCCTCGGTCGCACGGCTCTGTCTGGGGCTAGAGCCGTCTCCCCGGGGTGCGCCCAGGTGCTGGTTCATTACCGCCCGGTAGCAGGTGGCTCTGCAGCGGGCGCCCGGTCCGCGGCGTGCTAAAGAGCTTGCCAGAAACTTATCTGACAGCCCTAAAGAGGGGCCGCGCCTGGCTCAGTACCCACCACGACCTCTTTTCCTACTTCCAGACCTCAACTCCAAGATCCAAATTTCCCCAGGTCTACCCTGTTTGGATCTCCGTTTTACCGTAGGGTTAAGCAAAGTACAATAAAGATCACTTTCCGCTGATGTCTTTTCATTGCGTCATCTCCCTAGCAACATATAAGTCAGCACGCTCAAGACTAGTTTTTAAAGATTTCCAACTGCACCTTCCTTTACTGAAACTTGCCTCACTTGTTGGACTTTGAGTGAAATCTCTTCCCTGCCTCCTGAACCCTGTTCTAATCATCTACTCTCTTGAATCGACTTTGAGGACAAAAGTATTCCATTCTGAGTAGGCAAGACAGCCAAAACCAAATTTCTATTAAAATACCGATTGTACAAAAATCGTTTCAAATCAGCTTGATCCAAACTTGATCAGAATGGGCCAGGAAAATGAAAAGGGGAAAGATTTTGGTATCTTACGGTAGGGGGTTTCTTTCCTCTAAAATAGCCTCGATAAACTGATTACAAAACTGCCTTTGTATAGTAACGTGAATTACAATACGTTTCAGGATAAAATGATCCTCTATTTGCCACAATATTACAATGAAAATTTTCTGTGAATTCCTCAGTTTAGTGGTAAGTCAGCTTCAAAACTCTATTGTTCTCTCTCTTAAGACATACAAATATTAAATATTTCATAGGTTAACAATTTAGTCTGTTTTCTCACACAGCGCTGCTTGCACAAAATGTTTGCCCCCTTTTTAGTGTGCAAAGTCACTGCTAAGTTATCCCCAAAGATAATTTTTTTTCTCATAGTTTGCTCAATTTTGTGGTCTCAAGAGTCATTTTGTCCAAACTCTAAGACAAGTCCGTGCTGCAAGAGAAACTCAGCCACGCTGGGAGCTGTTTTACGCTAGCGGCATGACCCTGTGAAAACAGGCAAAGGCAGCGTGGCAGCTGAAGTGTGCAGGATAGCAAAGGGGACCTGTTGAATAATCGTGACTCAGAGATTCGAATATTCGTGACCAGGATCCACCTCACCGTGGTAAAACTACAACTGAAATATCATGATAATGTTTGAATGTCTTTGGTTGGTATGTTTTCCCAGAGCTTATTCTCTGAATTGAGCTTCCATCCTTGGGTAAATTCATTCTTACATACCGAGGTTCGGTAACAAGAAAGGGAATCAGGTGTGGAGGACATGGGGCTTTCCTCTGTTGGTTTGGGGGACTTGTGGAGATTTGGGGGAAGTACAGAGCAGTTACTGAACTCCTGGGTGCCTACAATTTGTTCCCTCAGTCTGGGTTTTTGGGAACTTCTTTCCTTGACTGGAGATTTTTCCTTGTGACCTGGGGACAGAGTGGCTAAGATTCCTAATTTATTAATCAGGAATTTCTTACTTTAAAAAGAAAAGTGTATTCTTGGCACAGTTTCAGAATGACTTTTTTGGGTTAGTCTAAGTAAATCAGAAACTCCCAGACCTGGGTGGATATTTCAGGACCACCTTTGCCAGAGAAAAACGTGGTGAAAAGAAGTACAAGAAACCTCCTTTTAAGGAGACAAATCACAATCAAGACACTGAATGATAATGATTAGGTCTCCCTGAAAGGAGGTTCTCCAGTGATGTTTGCTCACCACCTGTATGTGTTCGATGAAACTTTAAACCATTTTACAGCATAGATGGCCACCCCCTTCCACCTCATTCCAAACTTTTTCTTTAATTCCAATCCCACTCTTCTAGAGGATTGCTTCTGTCCTATTTATTTGTTCTCCTTCAAAGTCATTTAAAATAAGTTTCCTGTCTCTTGCGCATTTGTCAACGTCAAATATACACTATTTAGTTAAAGGAAAGTGTGTGTTTCACAAGTTATAAAAGAACAGATTTCTTTGTTTGATTTCTTGGAAATCAGTAATCTCTTAAACACTTTCCAAGACCCCCTGGGGAGGAGAGCCATGTAAACAATAACTACCAAACTTCAACATGACAATATTAGTTAAAATCTGCAGGATGATCATTCAAATTCAGGTAGGTAATAGGGAGTGACTTCCTATCCCGAGATAAGAAGTGACCCAAGGTGTGTCTTCTGCAACTTGCCTAGGGAGCCAGCCATCTTGGAGAATCCAGAGGTAATTCTAAACTAGCTTACCTGGCATCTTAATAGCTAGGCTGGTCATCAAATGACTGAGCTGGGAGATGGTTGTATGACCACAGGAAGGTTGCAAAATACACTTAACCCATTAAAAAAAAAAAAAAGCATGATTTCAGTCTTTCCTGACATAATTAAAGGTGTGGGTAACACTCTCTTATTTTGTCTCATGCTGTGAAAAAAAATCACCTGCACCTCTGATGAATAAAACTTTAAAGAAAGTTTCCAATAAATCCAACAGTTTAATTTCTGCTTTTTAAAGTTAGTGTGTATGTGAAGAAATAGAAAAGGCATTAAAGCAACTGAGTTACACATTAGCTATCTAGCAGTTTAACATTAGAGAAGAGAATACACCTAGTTTTTCAACTTACCCAACTTTTAAAACTATATGTGTTCCTGGAAAGTAAAACCTGATTGGATTAAATTTGCCAGAGATTGTAAACTAAGCTCTCAAGAAGGTAATAAAATATATTAGCTCTTGGGTAAGTGGTTGGGAGGGATTTATAAGCATTAGAGGATCCGGTGATCCACTGGAAGCACAGTTTACTCAATTTTGAATTTTCCTGATCAACTTTCAACCCTGAGAAAACGAGAGCCATTTGCCTAACTTAATCTGGAACGTATGTTTGCACCAGTAGCAAGTTTTTTGGTTTGTGGTTGGGGCTGATCAAGTTGTAAATTTTCCGCTTTAGGTTTTCAGCGCCTGCTAGTTTCAGCCTAACACCTAGAGAGAGGATTTGCCGGGTTCTCCACCAAAGCAGCCATGGTTTGACAAAAGGTTTCCAAACCACCCAGCTCTGAGTGTTACCGATTTTCCTGAAGATGGGACATTTCTATACAAATTAGTTCTCTGAATCCAAAAGACAAGTAACCAGTTACATTCTCTTTTGTCAAAATGTTTGTAAAATACCTACATGGAGGGTTCCCCCCCCCCATTTGCCTTCCTCACCTGCAACCTTTTCTTTGAGGGACACACAACGGTTTGAGAACAGTGAGTGCTGTGAAAGTGACATCTTCATTCGACAAAACAGTATCAGGTCCTTTGGGCTCATCTTAATTTTTTTTCCATCAGAAACAGAACTGTTGGTATTCCGTCTCTTTGTGCTTCCACACAAAGGGGTTTTTTTTTTAAGTGTTCTGAATATCTGAGAAGAATCACCTCGTGATTAAAATAAATATACATTTAGAATCCACAAATCACCCTTCACAAGCTTTATGGTGGCTTTTATTACTAATATTGAAACATATTTCTTTATGGACCTGAAATTTAGTATTTGGTCTTTAAACAAATGATAATACTTTAAAATCAATGCATGGTATACCATAACGATAAATCAAAGCAGTAAGTTTCCTAAGACTAGCTTGACTCATCTTGAAATGGAAATAGGTATTAGTGGTGGGAGCGGGAGGTTAACTCTTGGTGGTAAACCTCAAAGGCTGTAACTAACTCTCTGGACCTGCTGATTTATCTTCTTCCTGAAAACCTCAATCAGATTACTGGAGGAAAAGTTACCCAAGTGCTTTTTGAAATGCATCAGAACTGGTAATTGAGGCATAAATGTGCCCTAAATTCAGGTGCAGAGTTGCACTAAATTTTATTATTATACAGATGAAGGTGGGCAGCTCCCATCTGGGTGCTACCTTAATCAAAAAGTGAACAAGGCTGACAGAAACAAGGGCAGTTAGAGCATTACCAGCACTGTGCTAATCAAATGCCCACAACTAGTTGAGAACAACGGTGCTAAAAAGCTGCTTTAATTCTGAAATGCAAAGTCCTGAGACACCGAGCGCCATCTAGCAAGCAAAGTTAGAATCAAAGTCAAGCACAGAGCACAGAGCAGCTAGGGAATTGGGAGGTAAAGGGGGGCTTGAGAGGCACTCGCTGCGACTTAACCACTGGCCCTGTCTCACCTGAACCCAGCGCTACTTGCGGGGTTTCTGCTCTTCGCCCCACCAGCCAACTCACACAGACTTAACTACTGAGGTGAGACAGACCCTTTCTGCCTCAAGCTAAGGCTAAAGGACAGCTCCTCACAGGGTTGCTTATTGTCTTTAATTAGAACAAGCGGCCTTGCCGTTTCCATCATCCCACCTCTAAAACCAGCGCCGCAGCTAGCTAATTCTGCACCTTCCTCTCCGGATGGGGACAAAGATCAGTGCCTGAAAGGCTCACCTTGGGCTGACATGACTCTCAGGGCTTCAGCGCAGAGGAAAGCACATCGCTGAGAAATCCTAGCAGGATTTGAGAAGTCATTCTGAGTTTACAAGTCTGCCTAGACGTCTCCTGACAGGCGATTCGAGCCATCTCTGAGTGGCATGAGACACAGATTTCCTTAACAAGGCACGGCTGGTCATGGAAACTGGATGCTGCCTTCAAAATATAAATAATATAACTTATTCTTCTCCAGGCAACCAGGTCTTTGATATCTCCTTTGGCTGAAGCAAAGTCCAAAGGTGGCCAGCAAGCTGCCAAATAGCCCTGTTAGTTTGTAGCTTGAGGGGTGAAAACAGCACTTTCCCCATCTTTAAGGGTTTGAATGATATTACCTAATTATATGAATATTCTGTGGAACTGAGCTAACAAAACACAGCTTCTGAGATTTGTGATGTGAAGGAAATCAAGAAAAAAATCGCTGGTTTCTGGATAGGCAAAAATGCCATATTTTTCCTTTAAACTAAGTCGGTCTGAATTCAGAAGACTAAGGGGTTCATCTCATATCTGCTCTCTAAAGTACTTCTGTTGGTTCTTTCCGGAATTTCATTTACAGATTGGTGGTGGGGGAAATCCATGTACATACACGTTAGCCTTAAACTACTCCTAATTTCCTGCTACTGAATATTGTCTTTATAATAACTCATTGATTCAGAGAATACAGAAGGCAGAGCTTGGGTTTTCTATTGTTCTGTCCCCTGCCCCCACCCCACACATACAAATTTTCCCAGTGAAGTGTTTTGTAAAAAAAAAAAAAAAAAAAAAAAACCTAACCAACCAAACAAAAACCTTAGGAAATGAATATTAAAATATTCCAAATGAGTTTTAAATGCTACCCCAATCTCAGGTTTGCGTCTCTGTGAAAAAAGGCATGGCATAGTAGATATGAAATAGCAATTCTCTATTTTCTGCTAATCTATTTACTGTGCAAAACCACCATATTGAGAATCAAGGAACCGCTAGATAAGAATATACTCAAAATGTTCATTAAAACATCTCCACAGGTTATAGTATTTACAGGAAAAAAAATCCCCTAAAATCATAACCCACTTAACAAACCTAAGCCAGTAAGGAGCTTAAGCAACAATTTACAAAGCATCTAAAATGTTTCTATGAAACCTCCTTGTCTTCTTATGCCTCAAAACACATGTAAAGATCTGAAGATGGAAATTGTAGGTACAATTCACACTGCCTCCTCTTCCCCTTTTCCTCTCTGAAGTTCAGAGAAGTTCCCAGGCCAGTCTTGCCTCAGATCACAATAAAAATTTAACTTTTTTTTTGTTATTGGTGTCTAGTTAAATAGCACATTTCTCCCATCAAGGTCTTCTTAAACACGGAAGCTTCTCCTAGACAGGGTACCCAGCTGTTTAATTTAACATTGATTTATTGCTTTTAAAAGTAAATTTACACACATGCCAGCAGCGCTCCGTTTTGTTTCCCCAGACCCTGAGATTTATTTTCTACTTAGCGCTTGTCTGGCAAAACAATGTCCTTTAACTTTATTACACATCGATGAGGAAATCTGTCTTATTTTTGTTCAGATTTATTGCTGGGTTGTTTGTGGGGACTTCTGTGATCCAGAAAGGCCGAGATCCGAAAATAAATAGAAAATTAAACAGAGTTGATCACAAAATAATAGTCAAAACCTAGAATATGGCCCAGCATATTCTGACCTGCTGGGGGGTGAAGTGGGGTGAAGGATGAAGCTCCCTCTGTGAGCCCAGTCACTCAAAAAGAAAAAAAAAATTATTCTAATGGGCACATAGCATTTGAAAGTTGAGTAGCCAAATCTGTGTTCTATAAGGTCTCCAAGTTCTTGGTTAAAACATATTTGGAATTCGAGGGCAGGGAATGTGGTGTGTAGGCTCCCCACCCCACAGCCGCCTTACCTCCCTGCAGAACTCCCAATTATCACATGTTTGTGATGGCTGAGCCCAAGGGAATTAAGATGGACTTTGAAGCAGCTTTTACGGTACACTTCATCTACATTTGGGTTTTCTTTAGTTCTCATTAAAAGGGCCACTTTCTTCTTTTCATTGATATACTGTCTTTGTGTCCTTCATTTCACACTCTTTAAAAAAGTTCTCTCATCAGATCAAGTGCAAAAAGGAGGGATGACATAATAACCATCATAATCATGATAACAACAACAAACAACTGGAACTGTGGGTTTAAATCTTTTTTTTTTTTTTAAGAAGGTTTTTCTCCTCTCTAAGGCATGGTCCTTCAACAACACTTTAAAAAAAAAAAAAAGCTGAGGTTGAGAATGGACATAATAAACGTGTTTCTAAGGTTAAGTTGGAAATCCAGACAGGCTGCAAAACTTGGCGGGTGTGTGATGATGAGCTTTACTTTTCCAGCCTGATTTCTCAGAGGCATCCAACACCTTCGAAGTGTTCTAATAAGGACACACTCTTTTCTAGGAAGAAGTAAACTCGTGATGGGTTTTGTTATTGGGATGAGGGGAAACTTTCTTACCCTCACATCTTTGAAGACCTTAGTCTGAGAGCTTGACCATTCCACTTTGGTCAGTGAATCCACAAGAACATGTTAAAATGTTTCAATAGTTTTTTACAAACCCCAGAAGATTTTTTTTAAGCTAATGGATCTTTTTGTTTCTCCTCCTGAAACACAGTGAGACACGCTGGCACGCGCACTTCCCACCTTAAAAAGAAAGAAAAAGGGAAAGACAAGGAAAAAGAGATCTCTGTCTTTAAGGAGAGGGAAGGGGTGGGAAGGAACTCTTAGAAACCTTGAAAATTCTGCCCTTCATTTTAGGAGCTTCTCCCCAACCCCCCTGGCCGTTCAGCTCTTTGAAAAGGAGTCCTGTCACTCAGAAAGGAGCTGTGCCTCCAAACCTCCTCCCCATCCACCCACACAGCCGGCCCCCCTCAGCCTCGCCGCCTGGCCCCGGCCCACCCTGCGGCCCTCCCCGCGCGCGCACACGCGCACACACACACACGCACACACACACACACACACACACACACACACACACACACGAGTTTCTTCCAAGTGCTTTTTCAAGTAAGAGCTGGAGAGATGAGAGGTGCGGCTTCTCCAACGCGGAGCCAGACAAGTACTTCTCAGCGCGCGGAGCGCGGCCCGGCGCGCCTTGCACGTCCCGAAGCCCCTGGGCACCCCGGGCAAGCCGGCCCTCCCCGCGGCGCTCCGGCCGCTCAGGCGCCCGCGCCCCGCGCCCCACGGAGCCCTTTGTTCGGCCCGGGTACCCACGCGCGGCCGCCACGGGAAGGATGCTCGGGGTGGGGTGGCGGAGGGTGACCGCGGGGCCGGCCCCAGGCCGACGCCCCAGGCGCCGGGCAGATCAAGATTCCTGGCACTTTGGGGCCCGCGGACCGGGGCCACCCCCCATGTTTCAAACCCGAGGCACAAAGAAGGGGTGAGGGGCCCAGGGCGGGCGCGCTCTGCGCAGGGTGTAACCACTGTACTGACTTCCCTCCTCCACCCCATTCCGCCCCACCAGTTTCTCTCTCTCTCTTTTTTATCTTCTCTTACCCTCTGCCACGCTCAGAGGCTCAGTGGGTGGGAGTGCGTGTGTGTGTAAATGTATGTGTGTGTGCAGTTAGGTGGAAATTTCATAAGAATATGCCCCGCACTTATAAAGTTGCCAGGATGGGGGAGTATGCTCCCGAGCAGTGGGAGAGTTTAAGCGACTTATTTGGGAGGAAATAGGGGGTCAGATTTGGTCTAAGTGGAACATCTGCAAAACATTCAAGCAGCTTATTCAACAAAGAATCTAGCCATTTATTGTAGAAATAATAAAAAGCCACTAATGATTATGGTTCCCACCCCTTCCCCCAAAAGGCCAAACCCTAATGAAATAATTCAAAGGTAGGCCTCATTTCCTAATAGTGGAATTAAACAACAACAAAAAAGAGCCCAACTAAACTTTCCAGCTCTGCCTTCTTAAGGGCCTGGGAACCTTGCTGAGAAATTAGGTAAATAAAAGGCGAGTTGGAATTTCTGTTGAGTTCAGGCTGCAGTGCCCGGACTTGCCGTAGTTCTGCCTTGATACACAATGACAAATTCCTCTTTAAATAATAAAATGTGAAAGACTCTTCAGGATGCGAAGATGTCTGGGGTTAAGTAGCTTTTTAAACCATCAGTTTTAAAATGCCTTGTGCAATGAATACACTACCTTTAAATCCGAAAACCATTATAAATATGCTATACATCTGGGTGCCAGTTTATCTCTCCATATTTCTTTTTAAAATGAGGAACGCATTCATAAAAAGCTACTTGGCACACTTTATTTTAGGAAAGCAGATGTTAATTTTTTCACGTATCATTTTATGACCAAGTACATGTGTAACGTTGGAAAGCATCCAGAACGCCTCTATTATTTGCTAAATGACTGTGAGTTGAGGCATATTATTCTCAGCCTAACCATGGTATAGGTTATATCCATAAAGTAAACATCTGTGATTTTTTTTCTTCTTCTTTAAAACAGGGGATGGGGTGGGTATATAGAGTTACTATAAACGAGGGAGAAAAAAAGAGAGAGAGAGTTCGACTAGGAAGCGCACACCTGCGTGGTAGCAAATAGGATATTTATATTGTTCGGGGCAAAACAAAGTCCACAGTCGGGCACTCGGGGATATTTACATGACAGGAGATAAAGTTGAAAGCCTTTCCCGGTGTGCCAAATGGGATTCTCCCTGTGGCCTTCTGCGTGGCAAGATAACAGGTACCGAGCGCTCCTGGCGGCGTCGGGCCTCCGCAGCCGCCTCCCTCCCCAGGCAGCCGGTCTGGGCCCAGCCCGAGTCGAGCCGGGCGCTCGGGCTCTAGGAATTCCCAGGCTCTGCGGCAATTTCCGCGGGTTCCCAGCCTAGAAATCTGCTCAGGAAGCGTCCTCATTTGCCCTGCGTCGCTCGAGGACGCCGGCGCCCGGGATCAGCCAGTGGCGTGATAATTAATGGAATACAATATTTATGGTCGGATGTATTGACTCGGAGGCAAGCGCGCCGTGTAGACAGTCCGTGGGGGTCTGACAAACAGGGGGGTGAGTGAACAAACATAATGACCGGAGTACTTATGTCTATCCGGTTGACTCACTTAAACCCGAGGTATGGAACATCATGATAAATATTAATATCCACCTAGACAGTCCCGCCGTCCTCCTAAGCTCTCCCTTCCTGCGCGCTGCCCTTTACAAAAAGGCCAGAGAGGAGGTGTTTTTTTTTTTTTTAACATAAAATGCTACAAAATATGAAAAATAGGTCACCAATAAAATTGGTCTCAGCATGGAGCGTAATTGCAACAAAGTGCCGCCGAGTAAAATCGAGGAGTGAGCTGGCTGGGGCGGCACAGTCGCGAACCATCTGGTGTGTATTAAAAGTGGTGCTGTAAATATTGCTGAGAGCTAATGCATTATCGGCTTCTATAAGTGCACAGGGCCTGTAAGCTTTCCATATGTTAGAATATGTAGATCGCGGTAGAGGAGAGAAAGGTGTTCTACCAACCCCGGCTTCGCAAGCATTGTTTTGCCCACTGTTGGTGGAACTGGGGCCCCCCGAGTGTAGAAGACTCATTCC
This sequence comes from Ovis aries, assembly GCF_016772045.2. NCBI lineage: Eukaryota > Metazoa > Chordata > Mammalia > Artiodactyla > Bovidae > Ovis > Ovis aries. Next base: position 90,710,871 of record NC_056058.1, on the reverse strand, counting down.
CGTGCGGTCCTCTCTTCCTCCGGTTTGCTTTTTCTCTTTTTCTTTAGCTCTTTCTCCCAGCTCCCTCCTTCCATCCCCTCCTCCTCACTCCCTTCTCTCCAAGGGGATAGGACAGGCCTTGCTGACGTCACTTCACATCAGTAGAAGAGAGTAACTGTTTCAGAGAGAGAGGGAGGAAAAAAAAAATCATCTGTTTTTCATCAGTGCTCAAGTTTTGCCTTTTTAATAGAAATGAGCTGCTCAGGCTGAGTACTCCTTCTGATTTGGAGCTTGTGGGGGGTGGTCCAAGAGATTGGGAGGTGTTCTTCATCTCAGGGGCTGAACCATCCTGGAAGCGGGTCTGAGGCCAGAATGAGCGCCAATTGATGAAACCAATTAAAAAAGAAGATGCAAAGATGATGTCTTCTAGACTAGCTTTCACATCCACACCTCCTAGGCAAACTTTTGCCCAGGAGTGTGGAGGGCTTCTGGTTCCCTGACACCTCTGTTTGGAGTCCTGGAACTTCTTCCCTCCTCTCTGGTTCCTCTCTTCATAATTCCACCCCCCACATACCGAAACCGCCACACACAGCACAGCTAATAATTTTCCTGCTATCACGTTACTTTTCTAGGGAAAGCAGTGAGAGTCCCCCTTCTCCTGATGATACCCTGCTTTCAAGAATTTACCATAATTACCCCTTAATCTCCTCTGAGCCCCCCCAATATTTCTCACTATAAGTTTTTACTCAAAGCCTGTGCAAAGAAATTTCCCTACATTGTCCCACAGATCGTTCTTTCCTTTCCCCCAGCTGTCCTCTTCACTCCGTTCTCCCCACTCTATGTCATCTCTCCCTTCCCCTTCCTCGCCACCTCTCCCTCTTGGGCACACACCTCCAGGAGTTTCAGTGTGGATAAACCTGCTGCTCATGACAATACAAGTTCAATCAGCAAATAAATAAAACTCTTACTTTTTTTTTGGCTGCCGGCTGCATTCCCCCTCTGGCCGTTGCCTCCTTTAATTATAGGAGCTATGTTTCTTCCCTGGGAGACATTCGAGGGGATTTTTTAGTAGGAAACTTGTTTCTGCTGAGTTACTTTGGAGCCAGGACCAGTGAGTGAGTGGCCGGTACTCAGAGGCTTTGAGTGAAGTGCAGATTGAGACATATCGAGTTCCCTCTAAAAGGATCATTTCATGTGGGAGGTTGGACACAAAGTTTGCACTCGTGACTGGCATTCCAGTGAGAGACATGCATATTTTAAAACAACAAAGCATGCTGGAAAGAAGGCTTAGGGGAGGGGAAAAAAACTTGGAAAGAAGTTACTAAGTGACAAACATCTGTCAACATGGGATAATTTGTACACTATCTGCCTCCTTTGATGGTGGTTCAAGGCAGAGGATCTAGGAAAGCAAAGTGGATACATATTTATCCCTGTGAAATATGGTGAAAACACACTTTTCTCCCAAATAGGTGTAAGGTGATTAAAATTGCTTGAATGAATATTATTTTTAAATGTTTCTTAAAATAGTGGAGACCTCTAAAATTGCTTATTTCTGATAGTACAAAAACTAGATCTAATTTAATCTTGAAAGAAGTTCATTTAAACAACGAAGAGCAATAAAGTAATAAGCAGGGTATTTATTATAGAAAATAAAATGAATTTCATAACAACAACAACAAAAAACAAAAGCAAGCTGAAGAAAGAAGAGAAACAAAAAGCTCAAACAACCCCTGGTTGCTATAGTCTAGAAATCTTTTAACTACAAGTACCAGCTTTACATGTGTCTGTGAGCCAAACGTATAAACATCCACCTCTCTGTGTGTCAACAAGGAGAAAAGGCAAAATATTTTTCAGAGGATTTTCTGTCTCATTTAATCTTGGAGTTTCAACAAGCCTATTACAGCAAAAAAGTTTCCTTCTTGGGGATGAAAGTTTCTAAAAGCAGAGTAAAAGATCAGGCGAGATCCTAGGATCTTTTCTTTTCTTTTATTTTAATACCCAGAATCTCCAACAACCAAATGTAAGTTCAGGCTCCAGCTTCCACGGAGAAATCTTTTTCTCCTTCAGATCTGAAGACAAAAGGAGAGGAGGCCTGGTGGTGAGCGGGATATCTCTGTTAGTTGTCAGCGCAGGTCCATGGGTTAGGAATGCTAATGAGCCTCTTGGCCAGCTGAAGACTCGGTTCTCTCTCGCACACCCTCACGCTCACACACACTCAGGCTCATGCATGCCGACAAGCACACAGAGGCTCGTGCACGACCCTGTCTCTCTCCTTTTTCCTCTGAGCCTAGAGATCGATCGCTGACCCCACTGTTGGGCCAACGCTTTATTTATCTGGCTGTGCAATGATATTATCAGCGTTAAACGTTATATACAGCAAATGTCTTCCTAAATCAACACAATAGGATAGCTTGCGGAGACCAGCCTGGTCTGTCTTAAAGAAATCCCTGGCTATCTCTCTCTCTTCCTCCCTCCTCTCGGTTACAGACACCCCTTTCTCCTTTCCACCTTCACTACTGGGGCTCTTTTATACCTTGGGCTTGGGGATTTGATCTCTTTCTCTCAGCTGGGTTGGAGGAGGCCTCAGCCGACTAGGAGATGGATAGACACATTATCCACCCATCACTGTGATCTCCTTCAGGGGTTGCCTTGTCAGCTGGCTCCAACTGCCTGGATCCACTCTATTCCCATGATCCCGGATTGCTCAAAATTGGGGTAGAGGAGAAGGTGAGGTGTGGCCAACCGAGTGTGCAACCTTGCACCGTGTTAATTGTTTTCTTTCCTCTCAATTACATTCATAAACCTATTTTCTGCATTGCCTGTTATTTCTTTGTGCTTCAAAATTGAAACCACGTGCAGCCCTCTTCCCTCAGCACACACAATAAATGCGCTGCGTCCCCCCCCCCAACCCCACCCCACCCCGCACCTCCTCCCCCAGCCCATCACACAACTATTTACATCTTGGTTACTCACTCCGCGCTCCGGGGCCCCCGGAGAAGAAATTGGCCCCACGGGACTAGGTGAGGCTTTGAGTAAAGCATCTCTCAAATCCGGGTCGTATCTCGTATCTCGGGTCCCCCACTCCGGAAGAGAGGCTCGTGAACTCCCCGGGCCGGCCTCCGCCCACCCCTGCCTCGCACAGGTGGTTGTGGCTGACTCTGGGACGAGCTAGCGGGGAGGACATCCAGGCAGAAAGGCAGTTCTGTCGTCTCCGGGCGGGCCCACCCGCCGGCCGCTGGGGTCAGCGGTGGCGGCGAACGCGCCTTCCGCGACCCTGGTCCACGCAGACACCGGGTAGGAGCGGCCACTCCCCTGGGAGCCTTCCAGACCCAGGTCCTCCCAGGCAGAGGAGTCCCCCCCCACCACCACCCCCTAAATAAATAAATAATCCAAAGGGGGGAGGGGGAGCTGGAAAATGGATTCGCTGACAAGGAGAGATAATAAATGAGGGGCGCTTTCAGATAGATATCTCAGACGTGAAATTGCGCCCAGCTGGTTGTGTAAGCAAACAAATAGTTTCATGTTAGGAACTCTCAACTTGGGGCTTGATGAATAGAACACGACAGAGGTAAATGGGTCTTTAACTCATTTAGGAATACAACTCTTTGGCTTTCCGAGCAAAAGGCCCAGTGACGCCACGGATCCGAGCAGGCCCTCTAACAAGAGTTTTATTAGTTCCCCACTTGGGTTTCCCCGCAATCCCCTCCCCAGCGCTCCTTCGTGGTTTCCCACTGCGGAGACGTTCAGGTGATGTGTTCTGAGACATCGAGAAGCTTACGAGGGGATGCTGCCGCTGTAAGAGATAGAAGGGCTGCCTACCAGCGGAGGTGGAGAAGGAGGATTCAAAAAATAAATAAATAAAAATCAACTTTTGCCTGTTTCAAGCAGACTAGCTCAGGTAGCCTTGGGTGCTGGGGTACTGCAGATCCTCGGCGCTCCTGGAGCAGAGTTGGCCCGCGGGGCTTCCAGGAGCGGACCGACCCCCTTTGCAGCCGCCAGAGACCGGTGAGCCTGAACCCCCCCACCCCCACCGAGGGGCAGAGTTCCAGAAGCCCTAGGTGGTCGGGGGAGGAGGGGTGTGGGCCTATCCCCCACCGGAGGGCTTTCGGCCAGGCCTGGTCGCAGGTTGAGTTGTGCGTGTCGGGGGCAAAGGTCAGATTTTAACTCCCTTAGGCCGGTCCTTGTCCTTCCACGGCGGCTGAGGGCCGCAGCCCCGGGTCCCTAGAGATTCCTGGAGGAGAGCCAGCCCCAAGACAGTCTTTTTTTGATGTTTTCAGCAAAGCTGGGTGGCTAAAGTAGTTTAAACCGACTTCAAAGGCCCCTCAGATTCTCAATCACCCAGCAAGTGTTTGGGTTAGAAAAGGGAACGCTTGGCTTTTAGATGTCACAGGTAATTTCCAGAAGGAAGTCACCTTGTGTGGGCCGCTCTCCACCTGTTAAGATGGCTTTCCTCTCGCCCTGAGTGGGCGGGGTGGGGGGCTGTTGGTTCTACACTTCCCCACCCCCCAGTGATACCAGCTCCGCTCTCCGCGCACCCCCAGCGGCCGGTCTGACCTACACCTGCCCGCGGGCCTCACACCCGGGGCCCAGGGCTCCTCCTGGAGCCTTTTGCTCCAACGCGGCTCGCTGCTCAGGGGCCTCCAGGCGACCACCCAAAGCAGAGACGCCCCCGGTCCAGGCGGCCTTCTGCCCACTGGCTCCCAGGGTCTGAGGACGTCCAGGATCTAGAGCACGGCTACCCCGGACTTTCCTGGGCTGCTCCTCCTTGGGGCGACCGGCCCTTACCTCCCCCCCACCCCGCATCCCCTAACAACTCCCCGAAACCCCCGCCCCGCACCGGCCACGGGTCAGCTGGGCCAAGGAGCATTTAGATGGTTGGGAGCTTAGACAAGGCTTCCTGATCGTCGGAAGCCTCAACCGGTGTCTCCGTCTCAGTTCCTAAACCTTCCCTTAGTGCGAGCAGATTCCTGCGGCTGGACTGCGTGTCCCCTGAGAGACGGAAGCCTCCACAGGCGGACAGCGCGGCTCCTGTCCGGCTCTGCGGGGGTGGGGGGGGGGATGCCCACAGGGCCTCGGAGTCCCCAGAAGGTTCCATGTTTCTGGTTGAGATACAGAGACCTCTTAAGATGACTGTCTCCGTATGTCTAATGCAGGCGGGGACCACCCCAGCCACCCAGGAGAACGGCAGATGGAAACCCCCTACCTGCAGCCCCCCAGGTGGGGCTGCCTGAGAACTGAGCAGAGAGCATCTCTTCTCCTTTGCGCCGAGCCTCCAGGTTCCTAGACCAAGCCTGTGAGGGACTCTGTGAGACCCAGGGAAGGCCAGCTCTCCTTCCTATGCTGTGTTGGTCCTCTGCCCACCCGCCCCCACCCAGTTTAGACCCAGGCTTATTTAGAAAGGTCACTGGGATCCTGTCGGCTGTAGGCAATGTCCCTGGCCCTGTCCAGCAAGAGCCAAGTTAGTACTGTCTCCCCCGGACCCCTGGAACAAGTGCTTCCTACACCAGGGCCTTGGTTTCCAGGACCAGTCCCACACTGGGTGCCTTGTACCTCCATATTGAAATTAATTGAAAACTATGTTTCTGACCTAGGAAAATGTTTATCTGTTTTCATCAGAGGGATCACACTGTAATGAATATATTTACATCTCATTTCAAGAAAGGCAGGAAAGATGGGTGAGAGTTTGGAAGCAACTCAGCTCCCCTCCCCCACCCCCAGCATTGCCCCCAGGAAGGCCCGGTGAGACTTCCTGGGAGGTGGTCTACAGCTGAATATGAGTTCTTCCCACACCCCTCCTGCCTTGGGTGCCCAGCCTGCAAAGGATTCAGCCTAGGCCCCCAAAACATTGTCCCTGGGTGTGGTGCAAAGGATGAGGCCCAGACCTGGGTGGGACCTGCAGGAAGGCAGGAGGGACCCAGTGGCCCCAGGGGGGCTTTCCACACCCACACACCTCATCAGTCTAGCTGTCCTAGGGCTCAGGCCCATCCCCGGGCAGACCTGCAGGGGCTTCTTCATAGAAAGTGGTGCCAGGCTGCACCACACCCGGAACATTAAAACTTTAGGTGGACTGGAGCCACCTGGAGACTTCTAGACAGCAAACTTTGCCACTGACTTCTCAAAGTATAGCTTTGGCCTCATCCATGGCTGTTTGGGGCTGGGGGAGAAGGTGAGGGGAGAAGCAAAGAGGTATTATTTTAAAAGACCTGGCTTTTTTAATACATTAAGAAAAAGTTCCCTTGGCTATGTGTGTTCTTGCAGTGCCAACTCGGATCCTGTAAAACATTCATGCTCTGAAAGCTGTTACAGAGAGCACCCTCCCTCGCACCCCCAAGCAGAGGCCTCAAGGAGGAGGTTTCTGCCCTGAAAAGTCCACGAGGACTTCAATGAAGCTTCTCAAAAAAATCAGCAGCTCCAGTCCAGCTCCCGGACCCCCAGGTTCCAGGTCCACAAGTCTAGGTGCCACAGGGGGGGCCCTTCCAGATGTCCAACGGAGCTTGGAGGGCCCTTCAGGGAACCCCTGTCAAAGGGCCTGGAGTGAAGGGCAAAGCATAGCCAGCTCTTCAGCAAACCGTAGGGGGAGCAAAGCCAGGGCTCACAGCTGAGACCCCAATTCTCTTTAGAGAAGGGCTAGGAAGAGGCTGAGCCTCTAGTCACAGCCAAATGCAGAGGCATCTTTCTGTCCTGAAACCCCTATGTCCAGGGCTCCATGCCTCTCCAGCCAGGCATGTTCCCACCTGCAGAGGCTGAAGCTGGCGGCACAGACTCTACCCTACGGGGACCAGGTCTGTCCCAGCCTCCCGGCCAGCTGGGTACGGGCTGCCCACCACCTACAAGGTCGCCATGGCTGCTGCCCACACCTGCACCAAAGGGCGCTCTCCTTGCCCACTCTGTCCCACGCAGAGCCTGGGCTTCCACACTTACAATCCCCAAGCAGCTCCTTGGTTTTAGGAAATAAATCTAGCCAACTTGGTAATGAACCTTAAAGTTGCCCCCCTCTCCCCCCCATTCTAATAATAATTGGAGTGGAAATTAATTGGAGGGTTCTCTTGCACTGATGACATCTGTCAAGCAACCAGACACGTGGGTTTTGCTAAATTCTTTTTATTTTTTGTTTAAATTTTCACTTCGATTTTAATTCTTGAAGAACAGCCTCGACAACATATATCGCACTCATTATAAGAAGCAAAGGGTTATATCAAAAATTATTAGTATAGAATCACAGGAAATCTGGTTTGGAACCAGAAAAAAATACAAAACAGATATAGATACATAGACACAGGACAATTTTTTATAATTATTTGGAAAATGTTATTTTCCCCTAATTCTTGTTTCTTTTTTTTATGTGCATACGATGTTTAAATTTTACAAAAAAATGAAAATAAAGACTAGTATTTTACAAAATGAATAACAATGTCTGTGTGTGTGGTGTGTGTGTCTGTGTGTGTGTGTTTCTACAGAGGATTCCGTCCACTTTCATGGGTGTTGTTTTCTGTACAGAATATATCCACATCCGTCCACAATAAATCCTGGAAGGTCCATTAGTCTCCTTCTGTTTTAGTAAAATTTTCATGGTCCTCTCTTCCCAAATAGGTTTTCTTTTTCTCACCAGACACAAGGGTCTGTTTTCTTTCCTTTCCAACGTGTTCCCGGATCTGATACTAAAAAGAGTCTCTCTCTCTCTTTTTTTTCCTCCAGGTTTGCAGCTTCGGTTTGCCCGTCTGCGCGGTGGGCGGCTCCTGTCGCCACCCCCCCCGGCCCTCCTCCCCGCCTGCCCGGCCCTGCCGCACCCTGCATCGGCCGCCTGGTGTCTCCGCCGCTTTGGAGTCCACGGCCCCCCGCCGGTGCTGTGAGTCTCTAGGGGCTGGGGGCAGGTGGGAAGCGCCCAAGGTCTAGGAGCACTGGATGGACATGTAAGGCCAGTTGAAGCTGCTCCCGGATAGTAACATGTCGCGGATGAGAGTTTCGATGGGGGTTTTACCTACCAAACGGACGAAGAAGAGTTGCTCGATGACCGAGGACGACACGGTGCGCAGCGAGGGCAGCCGCAGCAGCAGTTTGCCGAAGCGGCTGGGCTGGTTAGGGTACTGGCTCCTCACGTATTCCTCCAGCGCGCACTGCGACTTCTCTTGGAGGCTTTCGATGTGGGCCGCATCCGACAGGCCACAGGCATCTGCCCGCGCGGCCACAGCAAGGAGAGACCAGGGGAGGGGCACACGGTTAGGTCAGCCACCAGCAAGGTCACAAACAACACGCCATTCCTTTTCTTTTTTTTTTTAATAAGAAGCAAACGGGTAAAAACAACAACAAAACAACAACAACAAATTGGAGGAAAAAGAAAAATCCTCCCCGTGGCTCCCTACTCCTTCTTCCCTATTTCCTTCCCCTCAGCCCCCAAGACCAATAAAAATATAAATCAAACCCCCACCGAGCCTAGGGGAGCCGAAGAGAGGAGCGCACACTTGCAGACACACTCTCTCTAGTTCTTTGTGTTTCCTCTTTCACCTTTGGGTTAAATAATGTACGATGCTGGAGCCATGTTTGCTATAGGGAGCAACCTGGCCTCCGCCTGCAGGGGAGCATCTTTTCCTCTGTGCTCATTAAAGGAAGGACTTCTGCCCCCTTTGCCCTGGATTTTGGGGGTGTCCAGGAGCCCTGAAGAAATAGGCAGCCTGGAGGCGGCTCTAAAACACTTCTTGGGAGTCCCTCTCTCAAACTCAAAGGACCCCAAGCAGGAGAACCTAGATTGTGTGGTGCACAGAAGACGCATGGGAGGGGGGTAAGGAATCGTAGGCTGGCAGTGCCTGCAATCAGATCAAGTCCAGGCTTTAGCAAGATAGGATTTGCGATCCACTATCTATGCAAGCAAGAAGTCTGCAGCAAATCCTTAGTGAGGGTGAACACTTCTATCGGTGCCTTAGATCAAGTAATTGAAAACTGGTCACATCTCTGTAAGCTGTATAATAATCAGAAGGAATATGGCTTAGTTACTTCAGGCTGCAGAAAGGAGACAACTTCAGCGATCAGACACAAAGCTGGGCTGGGGGCAGCTGCTGCTGCTGCTTGAGAACTGGGCAGTGGGGGCTGAAGGAGGATTTGGGGAGACAGGCTTCCTGTCACAGGACTAAGAGAAAAATGCACTTATATGCAAGGAAACGTCTGAAAACCTGTGTGTTAATCTCATGTCAACCAGCGGCTCTTCTTGGTCTACTAAAACTATTTTGAGACAGCAGCTTATACTGTATCAACTAATCAGAGGCAAGCCAGTGGAGGGGAAGGTGGAATCAGAGGAAGCGAAGGCTTCTTCTCCTAGTTCAAACACCCATGTTGTTTCCTGTATTAATAATAAATATTTAAAAAAAAAAAACCAGGAAGATCACAGAGGAGCCCTTAGCCAGTCAGGAGGTTGACTAGAGATCAAAGGCGGAGTTTGCTAATATATAGATAGATCTGTGAAGAAATGCATGCATGGCGATGCCTGCCCCCCCACCAAAGGACACTGTCTAATTGTGAATGGGCAAGTGTAACCCAAAGATGACACAGAGAATGATTCAAAGCGGAACCTGTGTCTGTTGAGTTTCTTGAGCTTTATGTCTCTATTTCAAGAACTGGGACTTACAAAGCATTCTAACACCTTCATCTACAAGGCTATGGCCTTGAGCAAAAATACAAATAAAACTAGTGATAATTCAAGAACTTCTGAGGCAGGTCTCCTTTGACCCTGGATACAGATTGGGTTCCTCTCAGATGTCTAATGACTCCAGCCAGCCATTCGATTGCATCCACACTAGCCTGACTTGGGAAGTCAGGGAGATTTTATGGCTAGCAGGCTGTGGGCAGGAGCACTTTGGTGCTTCAGTGCTTGGAGAGGGGACCCTGAGGTCTGCCCTTAGCTCTGCAGGCTAACCAGATCCTGCTCTATGACCCCTGGGCAGACTCATATTTACATATATCTTGCTTTACAGGCTTTATCTGCCCCTTATGGCACAGGATCCCACTCAGCCTTAGAGAAAGCAGCATGCAAGGGACTCACTGGCACCCCAGCAGATTTTTCTTTTTTTTAAAGACCCACATGGCATCTCTTTGGATCTGTAAAATATGCATCTGCTGTTTACCCTTAAGGCCCCTAGCGTGCAAGGTCACTACCTGTCCCCCAGCTAGGCAACTCCAAGGGAGCTGGAAAGGCATGCCTGGGCCCTGTGTTGGCTTCCTTGTCAGGGTTCTTTCCTGCTTTGAAGGTAGGATGCCTGTAACTGGGCCCCTGCTGCAAAGTGCCAGCCAGCCAGCGCTGTGGCCTCCTCCAGGGCAGGAGCCCTAGACTGGGTCTGGCTTCCCACTCTAGATATTAATTACTACTCCAGATATTTCTGCCACAGGATCCCCCCAACTGTGGAGCGACAGTGTGAGCTCTCAGACCAAGTAGGTGGTTGAGGTAGCAAAACTAGGTGAGCAGGGGGTGAGATCGAGTATATATTTACACTCCATGAGTTATACCCCAGATAAGAAAAGGAGGCAGAATGTGCAAAATCCATGTCTCGCTTTTTATATGGGAGTGTCAATGTTGGAACCCTCGATATTTCTTCTACAGTGTATGGAAAAGAAATTATGTAAATAAATAACCATTACCGCTCAGGCCGTCCTGGCTTAGCCTTTGTGGTGCAGAGAATGTATTTCATGTTGTGCATTCAGAAGAGTTTAGTGTTCAGGAAATATAGATGTAATCAGCTGCCATAACTAGAAATCAAAGTTATTATTGTGCTGAAAATGGATTTATTGTATTTATGTTAACTAGATGGCTCCTTTCAGGGAAAGTCTCATTTATTTGAGAAAATATTTAGGTGTATGAATTAATGAATTTTTTTTTTTAAAGTAAGTTCAGGTCATGACCTCGTCCTTGGATGCCGTCCAGAATATTAAGGATTAAACATACCATCCGGAGGCCAAATGTGAAAACCACCACAGGGAACCCCCGTGCCAGCTTCAAATACTTAGCCGGAGCAAACCTCCTTGGACAATATGTCTAAAACTGTCTTTTCCATCATTCAAAGTTTGCTTAAAAGTTGGATGACTTTGAGAAGGCTTCCCATGAATTCCCTTCTGGCTAGCAATCAAAACAAGTTTAGTCAAAAGTGGAAATGTGTTATATGGAGGGGGGGGGTGAATTACTACTGACAGCTCTATTTCCATTTTCAGATAGTCTTGCAATTTTCCCAACAAAATAATGTCATTGTTCACTTCTTGGCCTCCCCTGCACCTTGAAGACTTGGTTTAAGAAATGTCTTTGGAAAAACTTTCTTTTTTTAAAAAAAGGAAGACTTTTCACAGGGACAATTTAGGATGGAAAGTTGAAAGAAAAGCATGAATAATTCCACAATCTTCCCTGCAGCCTGCACGGTCCTCGCCTCTCTCTGGGAAAGGGCAGGAGATCAGAAAAGTCAAGGGGGTTCAAAGGACCTTAGGAGGGGACAAGGAAAAGGGAGGGAGACTTTGCTTGAGAAGACCTCTGTCCAGCTCCAAGTCACATTTCTGCTTCAAGACACCTCACTGGGTGAGATTTTAAAACCCCAGCTTCCCCGACACTGGCTTGCTTCCTGATTAATTTGGCTAAAGAGCTGGGTAGTAGAGAGCCAGCCAGGCTCTAGGCCTGCCAGAACTAAAGCAGCCGGGTCGCTACTTCCCAGGCTCTTTGTCACTTTTGAAAAACACGTTTCCATCAAGAAGACTTATTAAGATAAAACGCATTCACACACCGAGGAGGCGATTCAATAAATCTTCCATTTGTTTTAAGGTTCTCACTTTATCCTCTTGCAAAGAATAACTCCCTCTCCCACTAGCAGACCTGCATTTGCACTGAAAGTAAAAGGGGGGCAGTCCAAGTCCACGGCTCAGGCCACCCTGCATACAAATGAGATGCTCTTGTCTAAATAAATTATCTGCTGTTCAGATCGATATTAATACTACATTTGCTACATTACAATATTGTGCAAATTTAAGAGTCATTTTAATACAATGTAAATACGATTCTTCACGCATGAAAGCCAGGAAATATTGATAGATTATACCACTGCTTACTGTTCAGCAAGGCCTTGGGAGAGGGGTTTTGCCATCCCTCCTCAAGAATGGTTTTAATTTGGCCTTTGGAGGTCCTGGCTCTAGGATAGATTTATTAGGATGGTTTATTTGTTCTCTGAATGGAGGAATTAAAAACAATAGCGCCAATAATGGTGGTAAAAAAACGGCAGCTAACTCTACTCACAGTGGGCAAGGCCAGAGACCCAGTCTGAGCAGCTCTGTTCCCCACCATCGTCCTTTCTGGCTTTGTTTATATTTCCCCCCATTACCTGCTGTCCTGGGTGTTTATATGTTTCCCTCTTGCAGGTTACAATAATAAAAGGGGGGCAGTGTTCTCAGAGGCTCAGAGGAGAGCCTTCAAAGGCTACGCTAATGCACTTTCCTGGAAGTTAATTTGAACCATCTATCATAAGAGAAATTGTTAACATGCATGTTACCACTGCCTACATTTAATTTGATATTTTTAACGCACCCTGTTAAATTTCCAACGTTCGTGCACTTTGCATGGGCTATGAGATTTATCTCCGGGCGGGAATCCTCGCATACTTGCCGGTTCTCCGGCATTGCTTTTGTTTTTTATCTTTCTTGTTTAGATCGAATCCATTTTTTACGACCCTCAATAACCTCAGCAACTGCAAACATGAATGGTTTCCGATAAGGGAAAATCAGGCAGCCATAAAGCGGGATTATTTATGATTTATTTGCGCGGATTCTCCTCTTGCCACCTCTCCGTGTGTGTGTGTCTCACTGTGTCGGGAAACTCAACCAGGGATCGTGCCACGCAGAGGAGAAAGCCACATTCCCATGTTCCCTTCCTTTCCTCTCCTCCCCCAGAAACGCCGAGCTCCGGCACACACGCGCGCACACACACATCGCACACACATGCACACCGCACACACGCGCGCAGCCAGACGGATCCACGGCACCGCCTCCCCGTCACCCCCCCTCCACCGCCCGCCAACCCGGCCAGACACGCGCCCGCCGCCGCCGCCGCCCCGCGCGGGGCTCCAGGCCGCTGGACCGGGCCGGGCCGGGCCACCGAGCGGCCCGCAGCCGCACCGCCTCGTCTCCCGCACCGCCGCGCTCCCAAGATGGCAGCGGCGCCACCGGCCGCTTCCTTCGCGCGGGCACCGCAGGCTCCGGGCTCGGCCCGGCCTCCCGCGGACCGACGAGGGCCCTGGCCACCCCGGGAGCCGCGGCGCGGCGCGGGGCCGGCGGGCGGGCGCTCCCAGCGCCTGCCTGGCCCTCCCAGCAGCCGCAGCCTCACCTGACGTGAACAGCACGATGGCTTTGAGGCAGCTGTACTCGGCCGAGTCGACGTGCAGCGCCTTGAGCTTCTCCACCTGCTCCTGGAAGATGCGGATGTGGTCCATGAAGGCCACGACGCGGTCGGCGGACATGGGCGAGGCGTGCAGGCCGGCGGCGGCCAGCAGCGGCGCCACGTGCAGCGGCATGGAGCACTGGGCTGCGTTGAGCACGAACAGCTCGCTCCAGGTCAGGCGGAGCAGGGACACCTGGTCGGTGATCTGCAGGTCCGGGAAGAAGGGGATGTTGCGGGCCCACTCGACGGCGCTGAAGAGCAGGCGCGCGGCCAGCTCGCAGATGTTCTCGATGCCCATGATGTTGTTGGGCTGCATGCACTGGCTGCCGTAACGCGACGTGGGGTAGGGCTCCGCGCGCAGCAGCAGCGAGATGTAGCCGGACAGGTAGCAGTGGCCGTTGAGGGGGTCCCCGTTGGTGAGTGCGTACTGGCCTGGATTGGGTTGAGTGGGAGGCATTCTTCCTCGCTGAACCGCTGACAAAAAGAAAGAGAGAAAAGAGGCAATGTGCATCCAGGGGGCTTGCGAACAGCCCGGGCCGCCCCGCAGCGCACCGACACAATGCCGAGGCTCGTCCCCGCGGCCACCAGCGCCGAGCATCTTCCTTGGCGCTGGCCTTCACTCCCGGCCCACACCCAGAGGAAGAAGGCGTGGGGGTGAAGCCCTCCAGCTCCGTGGCTCGGTCCGCCCGGCCATCTCGGGCGCTCTTGTCCACCCCAGACCCAGGCAGAACTAGGCCTGAGTTAAGGGCTTCCCCCCCAACAGCCTAGCCTGACCGAGAAAGTGCACCCCAACCCCTCGACCACCACAAGGTCACACACAGATTAATGACATCCCACTCACCCCTCCAGAAGGAACCCAATCAGGGTAAAACAAAAACCAAAACCTGGCGAAACCAGAGAAAAGGTTGTGGTTCTAGGCACATGCCTAGCTGCCTCTTCATTTGCAAGCAAGCAGGTTTTATTCAAAACATTTCCATATTCTCTAAAAATGCTATGGAATTATCCTTAAAATAGACAGAAGTTACATACCCTACTCACCACTTACAACTTTTTAATAGAAAACAAGTATCCTGCACCCCTCCCGTATACCCTCCTCCCCATCACCCCACACAAAGTTCTCACTGTTAAAAGCAACAGAAAATTGAAAAAAAAATCAAGAAAGAAGTTGAACTTACAGTAGCCAAACATTATTGAAAAAAGTGGAAAATATAATTAATGTCTGTCCTGTGAGGTGCCACAGCAACCTGCAGCCAGCTTTTGCCCAGTGAATGCACGAGCTTGCAACTGCAAAAACACTGGATTCATTAACCATCTGAATGCAGAACGTAAGCATGCTTTGAGTTCTTAAAGCTGACCAAAGTTTTTTTTTTTTTATGTATATGTTTTACTTCAACAGTGCCAGCATTTTAAATTGCCATGTAAACAAAGACAACTTTAGGAAAAGTTAGGGCTACTGAACTCTCCCCCCCCCCCAACAAATTAATATAGATATGTCCATGTAGATGTAGCTTTCTTACTTCAGGTTGTACACTATTTTCTTAAGTTTGCACTGATTCTCATTTTAATGCAAGCCTCAATGCAATTTAAACTCTTAAAACATAACTGGCTAGAATACTTTTTTCTAATTATAGTTTTGAACTTGGCAGTTATTTTTCAATTAAATGAGAGTACAATTCAAAGTTGCTTTTTTTTTTTTTTCTTCAGATGCCTATAAAATCTCCCTGGAGCTAGAAATGAAGTCGTCATATTTGCCTGCTCCTTGAGATCTGAAGAAATTCAATTTCTTTTCTTGTGGCATATAAAATATAATTTTAAAGTCAATTACAAGAAGAAGTAATCTGCATTCTGCAAAATTGACTGGTTTGCTAATTTGACTATAAGACATCTTTAATGATTGTCAGGAGATAAACTTTAACTGTAAATGGCTAGATATATTTATAAGAAAAGTGCTGCATTTCTTGCCACATGAACATGAAGCATATCTAAATACAACATCAAAAGTTGTGTTAAAAGAAACCAAAGCCATACAACACAGGGATTAAATGATGTCGAAGCTCATGCCAGCTGCAGTCTATGCATTATAGCCAAATCAGAAGGATCGGTAAATGCCGTTGTAAATTGTAATTTGTATGCAGTATTTAAACAGAGGGTGGAGTTTGATGAAGAAATAAAACGAGTATCATGCTTTAAAAAAAAATGACACGACTATGAAAGCACGGTTCAGTCACAAACTTTCCTTTGAAAGTAGAGGGGTGAAAACAAGGCCACAGCTCTGGAGGAGGCGGCCCCAGCTCGGTGGAGAGGAGAGGGAACCAGTGAACAGGCCAGAAGCCCCCCCTCGCCCCCCCTTCCCTCCTAATTAGAACTACAAGTGCAATAAATCTCACTCCTCTTTTTCCAAGCTAAGCTTCCAAAAGGATGATGCAGTCAGGGATCTATGGTTCAGAATCCTCCAGTCTCCTCCAGCCCTCCCCCATCTTAAATAAAGGGCAATGAAGACGTGGAGAGGAAAGGGGAATGAAAAAGAACAAAAACACGAAAACCACAGAAACCGAGTTTTCTGGGGGCAATAAGCAGCCCTCCCCCCAAGTTCATGCCAGCACAGCTCCAAGCATCCTCACGCACACGCGGGAAAGAGACACACACCGAGCACATCCAAGACAGAGGGAGGGGATTTTCCAGCACAGCTCACGATCCTAGGGGCACCGTCCCGAGCAGGCAGCGGGCGGGGTGGAGAAGCCGGGGAGACGAGCGCAGACCGGGAGGGGGAGACAGCGGCAGCGAGCTGGGGTGGGGGTTAGGGGGTGGGGTGGGGGAGACGCCGGGGGAGGAAGGCTACGGGGACCGGGGGGAGCTGGGACGGGCCGGGACCGCAGGAGCCCCAGCCCCAGACAGCAGCCACCCCCGCCAGAGAGGGAGAGAGAGAGAGAGGGCCGGGGAGGCGGGCGAAGCTCCGGGAGAAAAAGCACGGAAGAAATATTCACCTTCCCGCCTCATGCCCACTTTGAGGCACTTCTTGAGGCGGCAGTATTGGCACTGGTTGCGGTGGTGCTGGTCGATGGGACAGTTCCTGTTGGCACGGCATGTGTAAGTTAAGTTCCTGCGGACGCTCCTCTTGAAGAAACTTTTGCAGCCCTCGCAGGTGAATTGGCCGTAGTGCTTGCCGCTCGACTTGTCCCCGCACACCACGCACTCGATGTGCTGCTGGCTCTGGCCCGAGCCGGGCGGGCCCTGGCCCTTGTCCCCTGCCGTGCCGGGGGTGGCGGGCGCTCCGGGCTGGCCCGGGGTCTGCGGCGTGTGCGGCGCGCCCGAGCCCGCCTGCTGCTGCTGCTGCTCGCCGGCGCCGCCGCCGCCGCCGCGGGCCGCCTGCGCTGCGGGGTTGGGGCCGCCGGGGTTGCCCCCGGCCACGTCGTCCTGCGGATCTCGCCAGCTGCTAACTACCATTGCCATATCTTTGGGCCCGGGGAGCGCTGGGGGGAGCCGAGCTGCTCGCCGAGGGCCGCGGGGCGCGCGGGCGCGCTGGGAGGGGAAGGGGAAGGGGAAGGGGGGAGGGGGCGGGGGCGGGGGGCCCGCCCGGCGCCCCGGGGTCGCGGGAGCCGAGCCCGAGCTGGGCACCGGCTGCTGCCTCCGCCGCCGCCGCCGCCGCCGCCGCCGCCGCTACTGCCTCGGCCGCCCCGCTGCTGCTGCTGCGCGCCCGCCCGCCCTGCTGGCGTTTTGTTGTGGTTCCTGCTGTTTTCTTTCTCTCTTTTTGCAGCCCCCCCAGGCTCTCAGGCTCCCCCCCCAACACCCCTGCTCCCCTCGCCCGCTCCCCCCCGCGCTCCGATCTTGGGGGGGCCCGCTCTCCTTCCCCCCCTCCCCACCCCCCCCCCAGCGAGCAAGCTCCCTTCTCTCGCTTTTTTCTTCTTCCCCCAAGTTGCAAAATCAGAAATGGCACAGGCGGCAGCCGGGAGCGGCGCGGGGCGCAGCGCCGGGGGCGGCGGGCATGGGCCACGGCGCGCGCACACACTCACCCTCCGCCTTGCCCGCACCCCGCGCACACACACACACACACGCACACACACTCGCACACACACTCGCTCACCCGCGCCGGGCGCCCGCCCGCCCGCCGGCCGGCCGGCCGCTCGGGCTACGCGCTGCGCGCCCGCAGAGCAGACATAGAGGAAGCCGGCGAGGGCGGCGGCGGCGGCGAAGGAGGAGGTCGCGGCCGCAGGCGCCTCTGGAGCCGCTGTCTCAGCTGCAGCGGCGAGCGCCGCTGGAGGAGCCGGGGCCCGGGCCGGAGTCCGAGCTGGAGCCGGGGCCGCAGTCGGAGCGCGAGCCGGGGATCGCGGCTGCCCGCGCCACCGCCGCCGCCGCCGCCGCCGCCGCTGTCCCGGCGGGAGCCCTCGCTGGGCTCGGGATTGAGGGGAGCGCGGTGAGCCCGAGCCGGGCGCGAGGCGAGGCGGCCGGCGGCGATCAGGGCGCGCTGGTGTCGGGCGGCCAGGTCCAGGGCCGGACGCAGCCAGCCATTCAGGAAGGCAGCGCTGGAGAGCGGGAGGCAGCCAGCGAGGAGGATCACACACTTTGCTCTTTTTGTTGTACCGGTGGCGCCGGGCTCTCGCTGCCTTCTTCTTTCGGGAGGTGACGGAGGGGGAGAAAAACACGAAATAATTCACGCCGGCGACGAATTCACAGCGGAACAGAAAAAATCAAAATCAGAAGAAAAAGAATTGCGCAAAAAAAAAAAAAAAAAAAAAGCGAGAGAGACATCCAAAGTAGGTCGAATAAATAATCCTCTTCTTTTCCTCTTTCTTGCTCCTTCTTCTGCTTCTTCTGCTATAACACACAGAGCTAGTTAAAAAAACCCTGGAGATCGCCCAAAAATGTTCTTTTTTTAGTATTTTAAATAAGTGCTCTTCAGCCGGGAACCAACACCCTCCCTCCAAAAAAAATCATATATGTATAAAATAACGATAAGAAGAATACGAAAGGGGTGCCTCCTCCTCCTCTCTCTCTCTCTCTCTCTCTTTTTTTTTAAGTTTAGCCCTCACTCTTCTGCAGGAATGGAGTAAAAGAGAGGAGGAGGGAGAAAAAGGAGAAAAAGAAGAATACGGGGAAACAACTAATAGAATATGTAAGAAAAGAGAAAGGGGAGAGAGGAGAGAGAAAGAGAGATTGAGAGAGAGAGAGAGGCGGAGGAGAGAGAGAGAGGAGAGAGAGAGAGAGAGAAGAGAGAGAGACCCCAAAATTGAATGCGTTTAAACGGGAGGACTCGCAGAGCAGTGTTTCCGAAAGGGGGATCTGTGCGAATGTCTGTATATAGTGAACTTTGACACTACTATTGAAACTGACACGTTTCTATGGAGATCGCTGCCTTATATGGAGCTCGTGTCAAGGAGCCAAGAGAAGGGCTGCTGGCAACTGATAATCAAAGGCGACTGACTGGTCAGAGCCCTGAATCGGGGGGAGAGAAAATGGGAGGCTAAGGTTAGCCAAGCCTCCTGCACGCCATTGGTTGGAGAGCCCCTCCCCCCTCCTCTTTTTCTTTCTTTCTTTTTTTTTTCTTTCCCCTCCCTCTCAGCTACCTACTGACGGGGATGGCGAGGGGAGGAGGAAAGAAAGTGTGTGTGTGGGGGGGTGTGCTTCTGACAAGCGCAATTTACATTGAGATCGCCCTGCGCTGCTATTTACTCTGAGACCTGATTAGTATGGGTCGTCTATGGTCACACACACACACACACACACGCACACACACACACATACACCAACACCAGAGGGGGAAGGGACGGCGAGGGGAAGAATGCCTTGCAATGGGTAAAAAAAGAGAATCAGGCATTATTTTGTTTTCTTCTGAAAAGTTTTTAAATTTAGCTTTTATGAGCATGAAGACGATCATTGGAAATGTTAGGAAAATTTTAAATGGGAATTAAAACTCTTACCGTTCTAACGAGTCCTGAAAAATATTCTGGGTTTGTATTGTTTTGTGTTTTCACATACAAGCACAGCCCTAGAGTAGATTCTGCTCATTTTATATTCCTTTAAGAAACAAAGTAGGGACTTGCTGGCTTTTTTTCTCCCCCACCTTGATCCAACGTATATTTTGGTTTTAAAATGAAAGGTTCAATTATGACAAAAAGCACTCCTGGAATTCGCAGAAATTGCCCCCCAAATCAGTCCGAATCAATGGTTCCTCTTCATCCCAAAGGTGATGTTTAAAATAAACTCCCCCCCCCCCGATTTTTCCTTTTTTTCCTTCCCCTTTTTGATATCCTCAGGCTGTTTTAACCTCCAAAGAACGCTCCAATAATTGTTAATAAAAGAGTAGTAAGTTCTCATATTGCTGCGGGGGGGGGGGGCGGTCAGTGCGGGCCGAGTCCGAGTCCCAGGAAAAGGGGGAAAAGGGTGAGAGAGAAGGGATGAAGATGGGGAAGGGAGGTGGGGATGAGGAGGGTGGGGGGGGCGAGAGAGGGAAGAAAGGACGGGGAGAGAGAGAGAGAGATAGGGGAAGAGGGAGGGGGCAGAGAGAGGGAAAGAGGGGAGAGACCCCCGGTTCCCAAAGGCGATTGGTCGCCAGAGGAGGCCCGGGCGGGAGGAGCGGGTCCCGCCGCGAGGCCTGCAGGAATCGCTGGCTCCGGCTGCCACCTAGCGGACGGGAGCCGCGTCCCGGAGACGCGCGGTCGGGTCCCCTCCTCCTCCCCGCCTCCTCCTCCCGGCACGCAGCCCTGTGCCTTTTCTGCAAACCAAGACACAGCACTTTGAAAATTCTTTCAATGGATTTTTTTTTTTCCCTCCTCCTTCTTCCTTGAAAGATCGTACTGAGGGAAAATGATACTTCTATTAGTTACATATTCTCCAATCGCACACTCGCATCTTTCCCCCCCACCCCACCACCTCCTCGTTCTGCGATCGCTCCCCTAGGCAGGCTCAGGCGGGCGCGCAGCGGCGCCGAGTGACAAAGCCGCCGCCCGCAGCCGCCGGGGGGTGCGGAGCTGCGCGCCTGCCTGCCGCCCCTCGACTCTGGAGAGCGTCAAAGTTGTCTCAGCTCCAGCACCCCCGAGCCTCCACACGCCCTCAGGTGAAGGTGGGAGTAAAAAAAAAGGCCACGCTGTTATTGCCGGAGGTAGGGTTTGTGTGTTTTAATACTCGTTCTCCCTTTAAATGTCATCAGGGAGGGGGTTTGGGGGAAGCGCTGCCCCTTCGGGGTGCGTTTTGCGCTTCCCGGTCTCTCTCCAGTCCTACTGAGAGTCAGGAACCTGGCGACCGCTTAGTGTCGAGCGACGATGCGAAAGAGCAGAATAAAGGCTTTCCTGTGTCTTGCCCCCCCGCCCCGCTGCCCCGCAGCCCCTCCAGTTCGAATAATGAAGGGACACAGTCCATGCACTCTGCAAGCAGCCGCCCCATTGTACGCTTCAGGGGAGGCGACGGGGGGCCAGCGAGAGCTCCTTGCCCTTTCTCGTCTCCCCAAATAATCGCGCCGAAGTCTCCTGGTCAGTTAAAAGGTGAAACGAGAACACGATTAAAAGAACAAAAAAAAAAAAAAAAAAAAAAGGAAGGAAAGAGGAAAAAAAAGAAGGAAAGAAGGAAGCAAAAGAATGAGTTTTCTCATATGAATTCTAAATGTTCCTACTCATAGAGTACAAAGGCAGGCAGTCGAGGGCAGAGGAAGCAGGCAGAGAGGGAGACCGGGAGAAGGAAAAGAGAACTTGGAAAGAGACGGAGCGAGTGCAAGAGGCAGCGCGAAGCGAGCGCCAGGGAACCGGAGGCTCCCCGCGCCTGGACGCCCTGCTCTCGGGCCCGGCCGCCCTCGGACCCAGGACCGGAAGTCTTGGGCGCCAGAAGCCAGAGCCGGCCCATCTCTGCCGCACCAGGCAAGTAAGGCGATGATTATCGTTTCTTTTGAACTCGGGGTGGTTGTTGCAACGCGGACAGGCCGGGAGGCAGCGATTGCTCGCACGGGTTCCGCAGGCCGGGGGGCGGGGGCGGTGCCCTCGGTCTAGCCAGAGGGGAGGGTCGAGAAGAACTTATCGCGGGGGGGCCTGCTCCGGAGCCGCCCTCCCCCCGGCCTCTGTCCCGCGGCGGCGTGGAGAACAGGGATCGCTGCCCGCGGGGCCGCCCCGGAGCTGAGGATCGCGCCCCACCGAGCATCGGCCCAGATTCAAAACTGATTGCCCTCCCATCTCCATTTGCCACCCTCCTCCCCACCAGCGGGAAGAGGCTGCGGAGCCTCTTGGAGGAGGGGGGGCAGACGGAGGGTCCACAGGTTGGGCAATCCGCGCCGCCGCCCCTCAACCCCCGCCCGCCCCAAACCCCCTTGGCGGGTGCCAAGCCGGAGCCGCTGTGGAGTCGGCTCGTAGCCCGCGCCTTGCCCGGCTGCAGCCAGGCCCGGGTGAGCTCGGCTCCCGCTGCCCACCTGCGGACGCCGTTTGCAACGGGATCCCCCTAATGTAACGCGATCGATGGCTGACTGTTTGATGTGGGTGAGAGCGTCAGCGGATTAAAAGGGACCCCCAAGCCGCTCTCCCGAGCGGAGAACCCGCGGCGGCGGCGGCGGCGAGAGAGCCCGAGATCTGCAGCCAGCCCAGCAACCAGGGGACGGGGCCGGGGGCGGGGGCGGGGGCGGGGGCGGGGAGGGGTCACTTCCCCCGGGGGTGAGGACTGAGCCCGAGTGCATGAAAGGAAGAGCCGCAATTAAAACCGACCAGCGAGCTCTCCGCGCAGGGCAGGGGCGCGCGTTTGCGTCAGAGGGCGCGCAGGGCGGGCGCGAGGGGGCGGGAGGAGCCGACGCCGGGGGCCGCGCCCGAGGGCTGGGTGGGCGCGGGAAGGAGCCCGCGGAGCTGCCTTGGCCTTCCCTTGGCCGGGCGGGCTAGGGGCTAAGGCGGGGCTGGAGGACGAGCGGCGGCTCCCCGAGAGCCGTGGGGGCCCATACACCCTCTCTAAGGGGCTTCTTCCTGCCGGCCCCCCTACCCTGAGCTTCCAAACTTGGAAGAGGCCCAGGGGGGATCCGGCGTGCCCCGGGGGTGCTGGGAAAGAAGTGGAGGCCTCGAGAGGCTTCAGGCGAAGCCTCCTGCCTCTCCGGAAGGAAGGGAGGGAGGGGTGCGCCCCCGCCGCCCCCGGCCCCCCCCCCCCACGGCGGCCTCAGTTACGGAAAGGGGGTCGGGCGGCTGTTGGAGATGGTGCTCTGAGCCGTGGAAACTCTCGGGTTTTCAAAGGAGGGGAACAGATCCCGCTCCTGCAGGGCATATGAGAAGGGGCAAGAAGAAACCGCAGCTTTTCGAGAAGAGGCGCTTTCCCCTGCTTGGACTCGAGAAGTCCAAGACTTTTCCCTTTCTTGGTCTCCAGCCTAAGCGGCACTCTAGGCTCAGTTTCTCTTCGGGACCCTATGGTTCTCCTATCGGCTTTGCGCGCCCGCAGAGCGCCTCCACTCGGGCTCAACACCCCACCCCAGCTCAGGTTCTAGGGAAGCTTAGGCTTTGTCTCTGCGAGGCTGTAGTTTGTTCCTAGTTTAATTTGGCACTCTGGTCCTTAGGCTGGAAGCGCCCCACACTCAACCAGGAGATAATGGTATCTGTTGTTGTTGGGGAGGGCACTTAAGAGAAAGTGATCATATTTTGCGGGAGCAGGTAGGTCCTCAAAGTGTGAAAAATCCACCCACGGGATTTTCAGGCATGCTCAGCTGCAAGGGCAGAAAAGCATTTGGAATTTGCGTCTTTCTTCCACTCAGCCTCTTTCCCAGATCGCTCTCCCACCGTTCTCCACCAAGGCCTTGTTTGGGGCGGTGGGGCGCGGGGAACCTCTAACTTGAGTCTCAGCGTGTGGCCCTTGTCTCAGCACCCTCCTTAAGACTGCCAGCGTCGTGGCCATATATAGTCAGCCCTCTCCCAGGTCTCTGAGCCTGGACTCCCAGGCCTCCCTTCTAAAGCCATCCTCTGTCCTCCTAGTCCTCATGGCCTAATTCAATGCACAAAGTCTCCGTGTGTCTCCCCAAGGGACATGAAAAGGTACTCTCCATTTGGGGAGAGAAATCAGGCTTATTATACCTCTTGTGGATTGCTAGCATCAGAGCTCAGCCTTACTCACTTTTTAAACACCTTCCACACAACAGTTGCTCTCTTCTAGCGTGACAACCAATAAACAGTTGTGACCTGGTGGGAGAAGGAAAGACGCAGTGGCTTCACAGACAACATGACTTGCATTCCAGGCCCCAGAGTCCAGATCTATGCAGACTTTCTAGTTGATGAACAACCCCCCTCCCCACTATCTTTCTTTCTACTAAGGCTGGAATCATTCTTCACTAATCCCGTGACCTCTTTGATATTGGTATTTGGCTTTCCCCAAACTCAATGGATCATTTGTTTTGGTTTTTTGGTAAATCATACTGAAAAAAAAAAAAAGTGCCCTTGTAAAAACGTTTTCTCAATCTAGTTCAAGAGCCCCTACAAATGACCAGATATGTGTAGAAAATTCTTTCCTGTATATGTTCCCTATCCCCTAAATCGTTACAAATGGTACTCTTCTGTTTTGAGAAACCATAGAGCAGCAATAACCCCGTTTATCAGGCCCATCTGGAGAAATGAACATGCCTGCAATTGTTGGGAGAAAGGTCAGTTGTTCTGATCTTACTGCAGACCTTTCCCAAAGAGCTGATTTTAAAGGTGCCGAATCAATTAGTCTCCCTTGGTATGAGATTAAGGCTGTGAAAAATGAAGTTGAAGAAGATGTATTTAAAATGATCTTGCATAGGTCTTTTGAAGAAAAGGGTGAAGAGAGGCATAGTAATGCCTGCCTAATGTTTTGTGATTGTTTTAAGAACAAAATCCCAAACAAACAAACAAACAAAAGCCTTGCCTATGTCAGAAACCACCCCCTCTTGCAAGACTGAACTCAGTCTGTATTGTGGCTGCCCAGCTGTAAAAAGGTCTGCCTTTGTCAATGTGAAAACAAGGGTGGAAAGGCCAAGTTGGGAGTCAGACTTCTGATGGACTGCCTGCTCTCAGCCTGCCTCTGTAGTTGAACCAGGGATCCAGCAGGCTTTTGCACTCACTAGCACACTGGTATGTCTGGGTACTACTTCTTGGTCACCTTTGGGCCCAGACAAAAGTGCTTTACCTTAAAAAGCAGTTTAGTTTTCTATCACAAACTGGCCAGTTAAAGCATGTGTTTTGGAAAAGAGAGATAAGGGAAGCACTTCCCGTTTTTTTGCTTGGGCCCCCAGTTAAAGGGCCCAGGAGTAACCTCAGGAAAATGGCAGGAGAGCAAGTACTGACCTTTGGATGCAAATCAAGCCTTTTGTAGGAGGAAAAGTGACAACAGTTCCTAGCCCCGAGCCAGTGAAACCAGGGACAAATATTTACTTTTTGTAAAAATCAAGCCTTAGCTATGTGAATGGATTATGCAAAAATTAAGAACTGGAGACTTTGTATTAGGAAATGTATGTATATATTTTGAATGTCTGGCTTGAGTGAAGAATAACTGTGTGGCTCTTCTTCCTAGGGAAAATGACTTGGCTTTGGAAGAAAAGTTCAAGTTTGAAATAAGTTTGAAACTTGTTAGAGTACATTGGCAATACAATTAACTACACTCTGTAATACTTTCCCTTAATAGTTACCTGTCAGGGCACCTATTTCTTTTACGCCAGGATTAGCCCATCAGAAGTAGATCTAAGTTGGACAGTCACTGATTAAAAGCTGCTGGAATATGTTTAAATCTTCAATGCCACTTTCTTCACTGCCTATAAAGTAAACCAAAGTAGTAGGAAAGTATTGGCTCACAGAGCCAGCAGATCTGTCGGTAACTATGGTCATGCTGCAATCCTGTTTTACCCATCAGAAGTTTGATGTAAATAAAAACAATATTTCTCTCTAAACTGTCAGTGGAAAGATATGTTTATTACAGTGTCCTCCATTAGTGGGGGAGAGGGCCTTTAGGTAAAGTTCAAATGAAAAAGCAATGAGCATAGTACACCACTGATACAAACCACATGGAGCAGTAAATAATTATGCCCTGTTTTGCTGTATTTTATTTACCCACTTCAGAGGTGGATAATAAACCTAGCCCATCTGTGGGAGGAGTTAATAAAGTATTCCCAATGCGTGAGCTAACAAACTTGGTGATAGTTCTATGTTTTATTGTTAACCATTTGCGTGAAATCTTCT
Source organism: Ovis aries (assembly GCF_016772045.2). NCBI lineage: Eukaryota > Metazoa > Chordata > Mammalia > Artiodactyla > Bovidae > Ovis > Ovis aries. The sequence goes on along the minus strand of NC_056058.1, from coordinate 90,685,374 downwards.
GAAGCTGAAAAGAGAAAGGACAGGGCTTTTGTGTTGGTTGATCCTTGGCTATTCTAGGGCTCAGGTTGGTGTGAAAGGGACGAGGAGGTCACTTGAAATCTCCTTTTATCTCCTCTTATTTTCTCTCTGGATCAGCAACTTTGAATAGACATCATCTAATCGCGCTTAATGGAAAGAAACTATGGGGAGCAATGAAAATGCCTTTACTCCAGAAGTGAATACATGTGTGTGGACAGCTAGCTGAGCTTGCATAGGAATACATCTCTGTACACATGTGCTTAGAGATTTTTGGGGGTGTAAGGATGTTTACTTAAATGTGTCCCATACATTTTGGATTTGGGTGGGATTTTTTTTTGCCCTTACACATAAGTATGCATACACACATTAGGATTCTCTACCAAGTCCAAGTGATAGTGTCAGCTGATTCTTTTTTCAGCTCCCCCGACCCTACTCTCTAGGATGTCATATTTAAGTCCTGAAAAAAAAAAGCAAGTAATTGAGAACACGATGAACAGTCTTTTAGTGAAGACATCTTATTTCCTTTCCACTTTCAACTGGAAGCCACACTGACAGGAGAATTTCTCTTTAGAGGGTAGAGAGTGTATGACAGGTGGGAAGTGATGGGGTAAGATGAGACCATTACTTTCGATTTCTACCCAGTAATTTTTTTAAATTTTTATTGGAATTAAATTGGCTAAAACAAAAATAACTGGAAAACAAGAGCCTGACAATAAGCAGTTTAAAAGTTTGCTTTTTTTTTGGCTATAGATATTTCCAAATTTTTCAAGCTGAGTAACTGATTATAATTTGTTCTGAAATGAGAATTGTTATAGTAAGTCTCACATGTTGACTACAATACTATTTGAATTGTTTTCTTAGCCATTGTTACATGTCCTTCATAAAGGAGAAACAGTCTCAGGTTGTTAGTTATGAATGGCTATCAAGAAAAGGACATTTGATTTCTAGGGCTGAAGGCACTGGGCTTTACTTCCTAAGAAACCGTTCTGGCCCCCACCCCCCAAACCCAAATTCTTCTAAGTAAAATTCGCATTGCTCTCAGAATGTAAATTCCTTTAAGGGAATACTCGGTTACCAGGGCTACAAGTTCCCATCTAGCCTGGCAGCCTCCCCGCCCCCTGCTCCAGACTGCAGAGACCCTTGGCTGTCACGGCTGGGACCTTGGGCCCCCTCCCCTAACTCCAGCCTAGCGGAGATCGCAGTTCCAAAGTTCGAGTTTGGGTGGGAGAGGATTAATCCCTCTTTAACTCCTCTTCCTCCCGCCCTGAGTTCTGAACCCCAACGGATCCGTTTCCCGGGGTTTCTTGGTGAATAGAAGCGTAGGAGCTGCCCTGTCCAATAAAGATTAAATTAAGTAGAAGAATCCCAGCCGCTGGATATTTGGGAGCTCCGGTGGGGCGTCAAACCGACGTTTAACACATTTTTTCCACTCACTGTGCACAAATCTTGGACCTGTTGGGCTTAACTTTATGAAAGGAAAGAAGAAAAAAGGTTAAGAAAGAAGGAAAGAGAGAAAGAAAAAGAAAAAGCAAAGAAAGGAATTCATGTAAACCCACCAGCTTCAAGGGGACTTTACACTCAGAGAGGCTGAAGGCAGAAGCAGGGCTTTCTAGTCTGCCTGACCTTTCTAGTCTTTTCTTTCACCAACCACTCTGAGAATTGAAAGAATTGAAAGATCCCTCTCCCCCGACCTGGAAGAGGGCTCGGGGTTTTGCTGTTTTGGAGTCTGAGTCTACTTTTATCCTTTAGGGACAGATAGGTGGCCCAGGGTCACAGCTTCGTGTGCAGCAGGAAAGGTGTGCCCGCAGAACGCAGTCACCTCCTCTATGCTGATTTTTTTTTTTTTTTAACACTCAGTTTTTGGTAGCACAAACTGAGAACTGAGCAGTTTCTTTCAGTTACTGCCCAGCAGGAGAAACAATGGCTTTCTCTGTCGGCGGCAGCGCTTAGTGCGCTGGACACTGACCTTGAAGCTGAGGCCGGGCCAGGCGCTTCCTCCCCTGGGAACCATCCTGACTCCCCAAACATCGACCCCACTCCCACCTGCTCTTCTAGTCCCAGTGCAAGTCTGGTGGGGGCAAAAGACAAGTCCCTTCATAGCAATGGTTCCTCTGTGCAAATACAACACTGAATAAATTAACCTCAAACCAGCTAGTTGGGGTGTAGTAGTTTAGCAGGACTAATTGCAGACAATGGAGCTGAAATGACTTTTCCAATTAGCTGCTGGTTGGAGTTTAGTTGGAGGAACTGTCAGCTCCAACGATGGGTAATTGCTTTATTGCTCACAAAACTATCATCTATTTAGAACATATGTGCTAATTACTCTGGATGGGCGTCGAAAAAGAGACCATAAATCTAATAGCACTTTAAAAAGTCTATGGTGCTTGTAAGCAACCCCAGTCCCTTGCACTTGTTTCTCCTGCACAGGTTGGCGTGATGGATGGCTATCTTTCAGAAAGGCTAAGGTTTGGATTGGAGGCACCGACGGGAGGCCCTGGTCAAATCGCGTGCAGGAGAGCGAGCGGCCAGGGCCCGCTGTGCCGAGGCGATAAATCACTGTCATCAAAAGCAGTCCACTCTTTAGCCAGCACTTTTTTTTTTTTCATTTTCGCAAAAGATTACTTTAGAAATCTTTTAATTGGATTATGCCGGGAAATTAATCTCCTCTAGCCTTGGCTAAATTTATTGTGCCCACTGTCGGGAGGAAGGCCCTGTAACTGCAGCGAGGGCCACTTCCCCTTGCTCCCCATCCCCTTTTCCTCCGCTCTCCAGGGTCTCCCAGCCGCGTGCGGCAGGACAGCCGCGTTCCAAGTCCCCAGGAGTGAGGAAGAGTGGAAAGGCACATCACGGCGGGCCGTCTCTAGTGCACCTCCTTTGTCCTAAACGCCACGTTTCCGTCCAGGATTCCCTAGCTCCAGCTCTAGCATCTCCATAGCACCGCGCTTTCCTCCACAAGGAGTCCTGGGGGCCCGCCACCAGGGAGAAAGGAGGCTGGAGTGGAGGGAAGAGGAAGTGGGGTGTGCCGGTGGAGGGTTGCCAGCCAAAGTCACTACTTTGCCCTCTTGCCACAACTCCGCTGTCCCGGTTTCGGGTCTCCGGCCCGGAAGCTGGGGCTTCGCTCACACTCTGCACTCTACTTTTCTGCGTAAAGACGCACGGTTAGCTCTTGGCGTTTTTCCTGGCGTAACTCGGGAGACACTTCCCCTTGACGGCTCAGCGGTTGAGGTCCGAGGGCCAGGGCCCTACCCCGTTCCCCGCGGCTCCTGGAGCGCCAGCGCAATGTCGGGCGGGGACCTCCCTTCCAGCCCCTGGAAACCAGAGTCCGTAGCCTGGTTCAGCGCAGCTCCGGCGGCTGCGGAAGCTGCGGGTCTGGCCCGCCCGCCGCTTATCTCCGCGGGAGATGACAACATCTGCCCGAAACGGGATACCTACTTTTGCAGCTCAATTTAGCTCTTAATAGCAGCCCTCTGAGGTGTGGTTAATTGACGGGGGATGAAGGCATAATGACTGGACGGGGAGATGCCAATGAGCCTTTAATATACTTTTAAAAGAAACAACAACCACCCCCCAAACACCGGCGAGTCATTGCCCGCTGGGAGGATAAGACCCGGATCTGGAGGCAGTAAGAGCGACGCCAGTGCTGTTTGTATCTAGAGGCTCGCGGTGAGGGGTGAGTCCTGGCTCTCTGGGCTGGGGCACCCAGGAACCGCCAGGGCGCGCAGCTTCGGCTGGCAGGGTGTTGTCGCGTGGCCGCGGAGAGCGGAGCGTGGCGAGCACCCGGCAAGCTCGGGATGACAGGTGACCCGACCTAGTGGCGAGGAGGAGAGGCCTGGGAAATGGAGGACGCCGCCCCTCCCCGGGCGCGGCCCCTCGATCAGCCCTTACCCTGCGCGGGGCTGGGTGCTCACCGAGACTGGCGCCTTCGTCTGCCCTCCCTCCCCGGCTGCAGCTACCCCTGCATCCAGCTGAGAGCGAAATGGCCAAGTGGCGGTGCCACGCGGACACCTGCGGTGTTCCCGGGCCTGAACAACCTCGGAGAAACCTCAGGACCAGGAGAGAGAGATGCATGCGTCGGGTGTGTGTGTGTGTGTGTGTGTGTGTGTAGATCGCCGAGAGGCAGAATCAGAGTACAGCAGCCCCAGCACGTGGCCGGATTCTGCGGGGTCTGCCCAGAGCCGGGTGGCCGGCGGTTCTGGGATTCACCGCGCGCACCTGGGTCCCGCCGCCCTTGCGCAACCACCCACTCAGACTTCTGCCAGCCACTCTCTCCAGGGCACCTTCCCTTCCCCTTCTCCCCATCCCCCTTCGCTCAGTTCTAGTTTAGTCTCCAGAGGGTCAGAGGAGAGTGTTACACTGCACAAGCCCCCAATTTAGGTTCACACACAAACACACGAGAAGGAGAACCATCGGGTCGTCTCTCTGTTGGCAAAGGGGACCCCCCCCCCCCACCCTTCAGGTGTAGGGCGGCGGTATTCCCAGCCGGTTTGGCGAGCATCCTGTTTCACACTTAGGGATAACCTTGAGGCTTCAGGTTTGAGCTCCCTCTGGAAGCGGAAGGAGAAATGACTCCAATCACCGTCCATATATATATTTTTTATGGTATTGAGAGATCGCAGGTGTTTCAGCTGCTGCTATTATTTGTCGGACTTCCTCCCAGAGCAGACGTAACAGGAGTAAAGAGGCCCGGGGAAAGTTCCTTTCCCTGAACCGTCTCGAGGAGCGGGCGGGCGTTGTCAGAGGGCAAAGCTCTGAGGTAAAAGATTTGAAGAAGGGCAGTGAAGTGTCCTCGCTCGCCGAAGTGTGCCTGTCTCGGGGACGGGAGGTGCTTCTGTCTTTCCACCGTCACTGTCTAACCTCGTCTGCTGTGATTCTGCCTTCTGTGATGTCTAGGAATTAGGGACTCACGGTGGCCTAGCCGTCGAGCCCCCTGACCGCCACCCCTCCGCAGCCGCAGGCAGGGAGGACTGCCAGGCCGCGGTCTCCAAGGCCGTCGGGCGCCCCCAAGGCCGTCTGGCCCCCAAGCGCGTGCCTCAGGTACTCAGAGTCCCAGATCGAGGTCTGTGTCCTGGTAGGCAGGCGACTCCAGCTCAGGACCTCCTTGCACCGGGGTGAAGTGTGTGACTTGGCGGCAGGTCCCAAAGAGGCCTTCGGGGGCCCGCCGGCGGTTCTAGGGTGATGGCGGCGGCCCCTTCGTCCGCCGAGGCCCTCGGATCTAGCGTGGACCTCAGCGCTGCCGACGCCGGGCGCCGCCTCAGGGGAGGGAGGCCCCTGCCGGAAGCCCGCGCCGTCCCCACGGCCGTCTAGGGCCCTCGCTGCCCCTGTCTCCTCACATTCTTCACCCCCACATGGGGGTCCCCGGGGAACGAATTCTGCGCTCTGCGCACCCGTTTTCCCTTCAGGCCCCCCCCTCGGATTCCTTCCCACCCATTTTCCCTTCAGGGCCCCCCTGGGGATCCTTCCCTCGAGGCCCGGGCTCTCGTATAGGAGCTGGGCCCGAGGTGGGCGGTGGGGTGGGGAGGGAAGGCCTTCCCGGAAGCGAGGCCCACATCCGGGCACAAAGGCCCGCTCGCGGGGTGGGGCGGCCGGGAGCTCGACGAGAGCCGGGGGCACTCCGCGCGGCCGAGGGGCCCGGGCCGTGCCGGGATGGGCCGCGTCGGGCCCTCCTCCGAGCAATGGAGCCGCGCCTTCGCGGGTGCCGAAGGCCCCCCACGCCTCGTGGGCGGGCCGGAGAGACCGAGGCCCCGGGCCCGCGCGGCGTGGAAGGTTCAGGAAGGAAGCCAGGCCCGACTGGGGGGTGGCGCACGGTCCCCCAACCCCGGGCGCGCGCCCTCGGTCGGTTCCGCGCCGCCAGCCTCTCCGAAGTGGACCCGGAAGGAGGGAGCCGGCCTCCGCCAGTGGACCCGGAAGGAGGGAGCCGGCCTCCGCCCAGCTTTGTAAGGTTCTGAGGGAAACCTACCGTCGAGCGAGGCGCCTTGTGCGAGCCTAACTCCCTGCGCTTCTCGCTTCTCTCCTTTCTTGGGCCCGGAGCGCCCTGGGCTGCCCCACGGGTTGCTCGTCTCGGCCCGCTGGTCCTTTTTAGGTGTTGGGTGTAGTGACAAGGGGATAGGGAGCAAGGTCCTGGGGGGCAAGGCGGGGAGACCTCAAACCCCAGTTTCTAGTGTAAGAGGGAGCTTGATTTTAAGAAGTTGGACAGTCACTGGGAGTTTACGTTGTGGCCTTCGGCAGCGTGGAAAACATCTGTCTACAAGGCGGGAAACAGCACAGAGAAACTTGTGCGTAGTTAATTAAATATGATTTTTTTTGAAGCCCCGTATCTGGGGAGTGTTCCCGGAGATTGTTTTATCATCTCTCAGTCTACAGAGTTGCTGTGTATCTCGCCTCTGGTACACTGAATAGGATCTTCCTTCAGACAGGGATGGAGAAACAGAAACACCACCACCCTGGAGCCGAACTTTCTGGACTGATGGGGGGCCGAGGGGGGTAGGGAAAGTCCAGATGTTGCACTAGAGGCGCTGCAAGTGTGAGCAGGTAATGCGGAGAAGAGTGACATTGTTAACAGAAAGCGTCTAATTAACAATGACTTCATTTGATTGGAAGGATGAAAAAGCCTTTTTAAATCAATCCAGATTCACTGGCCTAAAACTCAGCCAATTTATGAATATGGAGCCTGACTGGGGTCTGCTTTCTTTCAAAGATGTCATCTTAGGGGTAATAGCATAGGTGAAGTCATTTGGTTACACTGTGGAAACTTATAGTGCCTTCCTTGGGAATTTAATTCAGGGCTTCTTCATTTTATTAGGAACAGACCGACTCCATCAACTGTGCTCTCCCTGTTTGGAGGCAGGACTGCTTGAAGCAATTAGGTTCACCAATTAGCATAGTTTTACTGACCCCAGCAGCAGCACTGCTCCTTAGATTATCCATTTCTTCAAAGTCGGGGAAAAGCTGGAGCACAACACGCTTCCCAGGTGTCCAGGTTGGGGAAAGAAGCCCACAAGCAGGGTAGCGGAGCAGTGCAAAAAGCTTTTTAATATTCCCCAAGTGTCTGTTTCAGCAACTTTGGTGGATTTCTTTCCTCCTCTCTGATTCTGGAGCCTATAGTATCTCCATCTTTTGACATAACCTGTAAAGCCTCTCTCTTTTGGTTGTATTTTTGGCAGAATTGCTTTTGAGAAAGTGAATTGTCTCCTTTCTTTTCTGTCTGCCTGCATGCTAATGATGTCCTGGACAATGTTAGGGGCCAAAAAGGAAACTGCTGAAGGGCTCCTTTAAACCCTGAGGTGAGGAGGTAAAGGCTCAGGTCATTGAGGGTGAGTGCATGTGTGTGCCTGCAGGCACCTCAGAACCTTCGAGGAGAGGCCAGAGGGTGGCTATGGGAGATAAGTCCTTGCTTTCCCTAATATTGAAGGTTTACCTGCAAGACTTTGTTGCAGTCTCTTCATTTTGACCTCAGCTAGCTGGTGGCCAACATTGTTAGTACATATCTGGAGCCCAAATCAGTGTGAGAGAGAAGGGGCTTTGGTCTTGTCACCATCATGGTTATTGAAGGGATGACATTTACATAGCTATTGCCTCCCTCCTCCCTCTCTCCCTTCCCCCACCCACTCCCTTCCCTAAAATATATATTCCTCTGTTAGATTTCACTAGATTAAATTGCTGACAGTTCATCAGTAGCAGCAACAATGTAATACCTCTAACCTTATTAAATCAATAAATACTAGATCCTTGCATTGAATTAAAAATGCATCAGCAGGTCCAGGAATTGCAATCATATGGCCGTGGACCTCAGAATCGAAGATGCCACTCAGAAATCGACTAGTTAGCATTTATTTAACTTTATTTTTTTTCTGATTCAAGATTAGGTTTTCTGAGTTTTAACATTTCAGGGACCATTGTGACAGGTTTGTTTCTGTTTTGTTTCTTGAAAATTCTTTTCTTTCATTAACTTCTCTCATTTAGCTGTGAAAAAGATGCATGCATTTAACAATAGTAATACACTGTGACTTTATAGTTCTTGTCATTAGTTTTCATCTAGGGAATATACTTCACTCAGAATACGTTGCTCTAGGATGACACACTCAGGTGCATAAATTTCTCCATAGGCATAAATAAATTTAGATACATATGTTTTTGTGTATATATAAACAAATACACTTAGTGTAAATGTATTGCTGTACATTGATTATAAGTTTATTTTTAACAAGAAACCATATTTATCTCTCATTTTCTAGTATAAGCCAGAGAGCTGTTTATCATGATAGAGCAAGTTATTTATTTATAATCTGGTTGGCTTGTTGGACTTTATACCATAAGAAATGAAATTAAAATTTTCATGCCTTTAGACTTAACGCAATACTTAGGAAGTTGTATATATCTTATACTTCAAATGTGGTTTACCAGGAATTGGTCAGTTAAGTTGTAGATTAATAGGTGAATTTACAGTTAGTCCCTACCTATTGCAAACAGAGAATGTGTTTAACACCTAGAAATTTGATGGAAAAAGTAATATTACTCTATCCAGATATTTTTTCATACTGATTAATGATGCTAATTATTTTAAAACACCCATCCCTTATTGATGTCAGCCAGCATATATGGTACTGAATTCTGAAGATACAGTCATCAGGCCTTGGATTCACCACACTGTGAAGGAAAAAAAAATCTTTATTTGATGAAATAGGCAATCAACTGAAATCTATCCTCTTTAAATAAACTGATTCCTCAGTATTTTCCCAGTGTTGGTGTAAGTTGTTGTCTGTTATGTCCCCCAGGGCTCTCTGCTCTGCTCTCTGATTTGGTATATAAAAGCAGCTCTGAATGATGGATTACTGTGTCATTGCAGCCTGCGAAGGATTAATTTGTTTCATTGATTTCTCTTTAGGCAGATTGCCAGAATTTGCTGCTTCCCACCTTTCCTCAAGACTTCTAGAAGTAATAGACAGTAATAGCCTAAGACAAATCAGCTCCTTCTTGTAAAAATAGAATCATGAAACTAGGAATCCTACAAAAGCTTATGGCAAACTTTTGATTTGCATTTTGGGAGAGCAGTTAATAGGCTACTTAATATGCTTTAGAATTATTTTTAATTGAAAAATTTCCTTGATTTTGTGACTTAAAATACATCATTTTAATAGCTGTTAAGTAAGTGTTTGTAATGTTTGTTCCATAAAACTTTTCCTTAATTTGTGAGGAAAAAAAATGTTTAACTCAGGAAAAAATGCAATGTCTATGTGACTGACAAATACTTTTCTTTCTATGCTAGATTTTGGGATCGAACAACATGTCAGCATAACTTTAAGTCCATTTACCTATAAATATTTATAAGAATATTTGACCCAAAGAATTTTTAGAAACTTTGGACAAGGACAGAGAGTATTAGAGCATGGAAATAGAATTGTTTAACTGTTTAAAGAAAAATATATTATTTTCTGATTAAAAAGGTAGTATCTGCTCAGAGAATTTGAAAAAGTTAGAAATGACATTTTGTATGTTTTTCTAAGAGTTTTTCCCCCAAACATTTTGTATATATACTGTAGTTATAGACATAAACTGTCCTGCTTTTCTTCAGTTGGTGTTATACAATGAAAATTTTCTTATATAATTAAAATTATCGTTAAAGTCATATCACTGTATGTTTTAACATATATGATTTAAGTAACCATTGGTCTACTATTAGTTACATTTCTACTTTTCCATGATTAAAAATAAAATTATGAAGAATAGCATTTAAAATAAAACTATCATCCCTCTGGTTAATTTCGTTACAATATATCATTAGCAAAGAAACTACTTGGATTGAGAGTATAGGCTATTTTTAAAAAGTCTTGATAGGAACTGCCAAATCGTTTTTGGAAAGGTTCTTCCAGTTTATACTGGTACTGTTTAAAAAATGTTCTCTGTGGAGGCAGCATTTTAATTCATGTTACATTAGCAAAGAAAACAGAACAACACTTTTCCTTGTGTTCTGTAAGCAGTGGTAGCATTTTGCATATACTTAGTCTCTCAGAAGTATTTTCCCAACTGCAGATGTGAAATAGGCTGGTTATACAAATCTATTTGTTTCCCTTCTGTAGTGCTGAAAATTATATTGATTTAATGATCTCAAGTTGTACTTTTTATGCAATTAGTTGTGTAGTAAAAACTAATATTGTCATGTGCTAACGTCTTTTTTTCCTCTATTGTGCTATGGTAGTAGTCCATGCAGTATCAGCAAGTTTATGCTTTTCCTGTGCTTTGCTGAAAGGAAAAAGGAACATCTGTTTCCATTATATATCTGCATCATAATGATAACAATTAAATAGCTATTATAGTAGTGTATAGTAAATATATTTTGCTGAATGACCTACACTTTCTTGTTGGAAAATTTCAGAGATTTCAGAAGCACTTAGTTTTTACAGGTAGGTTCCATGTTGAGGTTTAGAAAGGCCTTAGCTTACTTTTGGTAAGCCATTTCAGTTCCTGTTTGTCTCATTAACAACAAATAAACAAAGAATCCTGATGATTAAACAGTAGACCCTCAGGTGAGACTCTTGAATCTGTTTCTCTTAGGCATATACAAATTATTGGGTATTTCATTCACTATGCTTAAATGGATTAATCAATCTACTAGTAATACAGTTTCTTTTATGTTTTGTGCCATTTGTGTATTTTTAATATTTTACTAAGCTGGAAATATAGCCTGTTTTACTCTTGTGTTCTTATATTAGGAGGCATAGTGATATTTACCTTTTAAACTCAACAGGAGAATGTTTAAAATAGTTTCCAGAGAAATATCACTTATTTCATTCAGATTTTGGTTAAAGATGTTTTGGTGGTTACTTAAAACATTACTAGAAAACATTCTAGACAAAAAATGGTATATAAACAGAAACAAGCATTTTTGTACTCTAAACTAATTTTGAGAAATAAAATGCTACCAGAACAACTGATGCTCTTCCTGATTTTATTCCCTTATATCTTGAAGAGATAATCACCATCATCCTGAATTTGGTAATTATCAACCTTTTTTGCCTTTTATTTACTTTTTTCACGTGGCCTAAAAATTTGACATAAGTTACTTGTCATTTTAAGTAAATTTTAAAAATTGGAGCTGCAATGCCTGTTAGAACCCTTCTTATCTAATTGCCTATGGCTGAGTATACTTCTCTGCTTTACTGTCCTCATCTGTGAAGTTGGAAATGGGTCTGTGTGATCTCTAATATTTTCCTAGGCATAATTTTTAAAAGTTTTTTGATTTCCTCTTGTTTTCCCCGTGAAACAAAATAAAACAATGAGCAAGAGATAGAGGTCCAGAGAGGTTAAGTAACTTGCCCAAGACCATGCAGGTAAATCACAGAGCTGGGAATAAAACTCAGTTCTTTTCACTTCCATTCAAACTCTTTTCTTCGGCTCACATTGTCTGTCTTCTTTGGGTACAGGCTGGCGGACTGCTGCTCTAGCCTGTGATTAAAGACGATCCACAGGCTTGCATGATTTTGTGATTGTGCATGCTGGAAAGGTTTTTTTTTTTTTTTTTTTCCTCTTAGAATATCTTTTCTGTGGGGAAAAACACTGAAGCCATATCACCCTGAAAGCTACTTATAGAATGAGAGACTCTCTGCCCTGCAGTGCCCGTGATTCCCTTATATATTTTCTGGACTTTCTGGGAAATAATGACCTTGGATATAATGAGACTTTCAATAGGCTCCTTACCCTATCGTTAATTATCTGATTTTTGTCACGGGGTAACTGCACCAGGAAAATAGGGAGGGGCACACACAAGTGTTTGCACGCACTTGTATCTACATTGCAATATATTTTGGCAGTCAGGACCTTAACAAATTACTTCTTCCTTCTTTATGTTGCTTATGCTATGGTCAAATCACAAATGACTTTCTTTTTGAAAATGAGTTCATTTCTTGTTTCTATTTAGCAGCCAACTTACCAGAGCACTAAAGTGAAAGTAGTGCAAATAGAATAATGTAGAAACATGTTTTTAAAATCTCTTTGGAGCAAAACCCCATTCTAAAAATGGCAACTTTGAATTACATGCATCTTCGTTCTCTTTCAGGTTTTTACTCTAACAAATTTAATTCATTCTTAGTTAAGATGAGTAAGCTTGAGTCATAATATTCACACAGACAGTGCCATGCCTCTCCTATGAAAAAATAGCAGTGTAACTAGAAGTGAGTTCTGTGTCCTATTGTAAAACTGTCTTTCCCCAAATCTGTTGCTTCAAGACCAAAAAGTTGGCTTAATAAATTGTTTGCTTCCCTCTGTAAGTACATACTTGGAAACTTGTAATAGTAGTTAATTCTTTTTAGGGCCAATGAAACTACTAATAGTAGCTTTGTCAATGCTATAAATATTCTCAAGGTGGTTGTATTTTAACAATAAGCCAGGTAACACATTTTTCTCTGAGTGTTTTAGATTAATTAGCTTATGTGTTCAGCAGCTTCTTGTAGGAAACGTCCCATAGTATGTTAGGTTGGGTAGGAGAGACCCAATGTGATCAGACACCAGCATTTAGTGCCTCTTTTATTTAGCCATTGCTTCATGTGATTATACTCACTGAATATGATTTCTTTAATTTCTGTGGCATTTTGGTTCAGAAAAAGAGCTGTGGTATGTGTGTATGAAGTATTAGTTGCTCAGTTATATCTGACCCTTTGCGACGCCATGGACTGTAGCCTGCCAGGCTCCTCTGTCCATGGGATTCTCCAAGGAAGACTACTGGAGTGGGTTGACATTCCCTTCTGCAAGGGATCTTCCCAACCCAGGGATTGAACCCAGGTCTCCTGCATTGCAGGCAGATTCTTTACCAGCTGAGCCACCAGGGAAGCTCCTGTTTATATGTGTGTGTATTTCAAAAGGCAGTTCTTATCTAATTGAAAGTTCTGGTGAACATCTGTAGTCTGTAGTATAAAGAATTCTCTACACTGGTTAAATTCCCCATATTGCTCTAGCAGGTAGGTGAAACTCGAGAGAAAAGGTGTGGGTGAAGGAAACTAGCTCCTGACTAACCCATTTTCTTCCTGACCACAGGATAAATCTGGATGGTGGTGGTGAGTAGACAGACTTTTAACCATCAAGCCAACAATGCTAATATTAGAAAGACCCCAGTAGACACAAGGATGTATAGTCTATGCATAGCCCACATTTACCACCTTACTTATAACAGCTTATAATGTAGACAGATGATGTGCTGCTTGCAAAAACATCAACCACGTATAGTAAAAAGAGAATTTTCTTTTGGCCATATAGACTACCAGGATTATATTTAGGTCCTTTGATGTCTGCACTGATTCTCCTCTGTTCTTAATGACTTCACTTTATTTATTAAGATTTTAAAAAATTGAAGTATAGTTGATTTACAATGTCATGTTAGTTTCTGGTGTCTAGAAAAGAAATATATGTGTGTGTGTGTGTATATATACATATATATATACACTTTCCCATTATGGGTTATAACAGGATATTGAATATAGTTCCCTGTGCTATATAGTAGTACCATGTTTGTTTTATATTTAGTGGTTTATATCTGCTAATCCCAAAAGTGAAGTTGCACAGTCATGTCCGACTCTTTGCGACCCTGTGGACTGAGGCCACCAGGCTCCTCCGTCCATGGGATTTCCCAGGCAAAAATATAAGCTCCTAATTTATTCCTCCCCAACCCCTTTTCCCTTTGGTAACCATAAATTTGTTTTATATGTCTGTGGGTCTGTTTCTGTTTTGTAAATAAGTTCATTGTATCTTATTTTAGATTCCACATGTACATGATATCATGTGGCATTAACCACAAAAAAGAATGAAATAATATTTGCAGCAATCTGGTAGCGAGTATCATACTAAGTGAAGTAAATCAGAAGGAGAAAGACTTCACTTTAGGCCAAGTTAAGATTATTATAAAACCAGCATTGACTGTATAGCTTCTCTTGACACAGCCAGTATACATTTTCCATCTGTGACCTTGGGATTTGTCTGTGGGTTACAGGGGGTAGAATTTTCTTCTACTAATATTAGAATTTGCACGTTGTAAAATTTTGTTCACAGCCTGTTTTGAATTCCCAGCTCTTTAGAATTTTCCTATTATTTGATTCTTAGAAGAGTTGTGTTACAGTTGTGCTTATCGTTCTTGAAGTATAGTTAACGTTTATTGAGTTCTTTTGCTTAAGCATGTGTAGTAGATAAAAGCATAGTCCCTGTCTTCAGGGGGATAATAATTGATAGTCATAATTTAACATATTGCATTTTCTTAATATAATGAATTTGTGTGATTTTATAGTATTAGGACATTAAAGGAAAAAGAAAATATGCTTAGTTTTCTGTTCCTGTTCTTTACCTTTTGAGAAGATTCTTAGAATTATAATTTGAGCTCAGCCAAAATGATATTTTCTTATTTTTTATTATGCAAGTATGGCATTATAATGTGACATTTGTATACATGACAAAGTGATCACTACCATAAATCTAGTTGGCCCCTTCATCCATTTCACCCACCTCTTCTCGTTCACTTCTTCTCTGATAACTGCTAATCTGATTTCTATATTTATTAGCTTGTTTTTGTTTTATTTTGTTCTTTTTTTTTTGATTGCACATGAGTGAAGTAGTATGATATTTGTCTTTCTCCATCTGACTTATTTCAGTTAGCATAATACTGTCAAGGACCACCCATGTTATTGCAAAGGGCTGGATTTCACTCTTTTTTTATGACTGATTAATTTTTCATTACATACAAGCGTGCATCACATCTTTTTCATTCATTCATGTATCATTGGGCACTTTGATTTCTTCCATATCTTCGCTATTATAAATAAGCTGTAATGAGCATAAGGGTACATACATATTTTAGAAATAGTGTTTGCATGTTCTTTGGATAAATACCCAGAAGAGGAACAGCTGGGTCATATGATAGTTCTATTCTTAATTTTTTGAGGGATCTCCACTTTGTTGTAATACTATGTTATTCTTTATTTTTTATTGAATTACAATAAAATTGTAATTTGAATTTACAGTTGAATTACAATATTGTGTTAATTACTGCTGTACAACACAGTGACTCAGTTATACATATATACACACTCTTTTTCGTGTTCTTTTTGATTATGGTTTTCCACAGGATACTAAATATAGTTCCCTGCTCTATACAGTAGGACTTTGCTGTCTATGCATTCTGTATATACCAGTTTGCATCTGCTAATCCCCAACTCCCAGTCTAACCCCCTCCCAGGCTCTCCCTTCACAGCCATCAAGTCTATTCTCTATATCCCTGATCCTATTTATGTTTCATAGATAGGCTCATTTGTGTCACATTTTAGATTCTGCATATAAGTGATATCATCTGGTATTTGTCTTTCCCTTTTTTGCCTTGTTTTACTTAGTATGTTAATCTCTAGTTGCATGCGTGTTGCTGCAAATGCCAGTGTTTCATTCTTTTTATATGGCTGAGTAGTACTACATTGCATATATGTGCCACGTCTTCTTTATCTGTTCACCTGTTGAAGTACATTTAGGTTGTTCCCATGTTTTGGGTATTGTAAGCAGTGCTAATGTGAACATAGGGATGCATGTAGCCTTTAGAATTACTGTTTTGTCTGGATACATGCCCAGGAGTGGAACTGCTGGATTGTATGGTAATTCTATTTTTAATTTTCTGAGAAACCTCCATACTGTTTTCCACAGTGGCTGTACCAACTTACATTCCCACCAGCAGTGTAAGGGTTCTCTTTTCTCCACACCCTCTTTAGCATTTGTTATTTGTAGACTTTTTACTGGTGGCCATTCTGACTGGCATGAGGCATTACCTCACTGTAGTTTTGATTTGCATTTCTCTAATAACTAGTCATGTTGAGTATCTTTTCATGTGCCTGTTGGCCATCTGTATTTCTTCTTTAAAGAAGCATCTCTTTGGGTCTTCGCACATTAAAAATTTTTTTTGTTGTTGTCAAGTTGTATGAACTGTTTGTATATTTTGGAAATTAAACCTTTGTTGGGTGCATCATTTACAAATTTTTTCTCCTGTTCTGTAGATTGTCTTTTCATTTGGTTTATGGTTCTTTTGCTGTGCAAAAGCTTGTGAGTTTGATTAGGTCCCATTCATTTATTTTTGTGTTTACTTCTATTGCCTGAGGACTCTGATCTAAGAAAGCATTTGTACAATTTATGTCAGAGAATGTTTTGCCTGTGTTTTCTTCTAGAAGTTTTATGGTGTCATGTCTTATGTTTAAGCCTTGAAGCCATTTTTCCAAAGCAATCCTGAAGGAAAAGAACTAAGTAGGAGGCCTGGCCATCACAGACAATACAGTATTATAAAGCTACAGTCATCAAAACAGCATGGCACAGAAACAGGCAAATGGATCGATGGAGCAGAATAGAGAGCTCAGAAATTAATCTACACACCTATGGTCAATTAATTTTTGACAAAGGAGGCAAGAATATACAATGGGAAAAAGACAGTTTCTTCAGCAAGTGGTGTTGGGCAGGTTGGCTAGCTGCATGTAAATGAAGTTAAAACATTCTCTCACCATACATAAAAATAAGCTAAGAAAAATACTATCTTAATATAGTATTTTGCATCAATAGAATATGGCATTAGCTAACTTTAAGTTAAAAAATAAGATCTAAGAATTTCTTTATACTCTGTTTATATTAAATATGCCAATCTGTCTAAATAAAATATAATTACATAATAATATTTTTTGAAAGGTGACCTCCATTTCCTTATTTGGCAAGAAGCAGATTCATTTTTTAAAGAAACTCAATTACAAAGTCTATTTGAATTAACATTAGGACATATATTAAGTATGAAGGCAAAACATATTTTATAAATGTTTAGAAATATACATATGTTTGGTCTGACCTCATGTTATCTCTAATATTATTAAATTTATTACAGCATTGAACATATTTTTATTTGTTGTTTTTCAGTCACTAAGTTGTGTCTGACTCTTTGCTACCCCATAAATTGCAGCATGCCAGGCTTTCTTGTTCTCTACCATCTCCCTGAGTTTGCTCAAACTCATTTCCACTGAGTCAGTGATGCCATCCAACAATCTCACCCTCTGTCTCCCACTTCTCCTTTTGTCCTCAATCTTTCCCAGCATCAGGGTCTTTTCCCAGCATCATCACAGTTTTATACGTCACCAAATTTTATTAAGAGTACTATAGAATAATTTACTATTTGGCCTTCTCACAAGGAGAAGTGTGTTGTTGGTATGTTTTCTAACAAATTTGACCAATGTAGATCCTGCTGGCTCAGTGGTAAAGAATCTGTGTGCCAATGGAGGGAGATGCGAATTCAATTCCTGGGTCAGAAAGATACCCCAGAGAAGGAGATGGCAACCCACTCAAGTATTCCTACCTGCGAAATCCCACAGAAAGAGGAGCCTGGAGGACTGTAGTCCATGGGGTTACAAAAGAATTGGACATGACTTAGCACCTAAACAACAACAACAACAGATGATAACTACTTTAGGTGAAAAGGTTAACAAAAAAATACCACCATTCTCTTCGTAGTAGTTTGTCTTTTTTAGACTTTTAATTATGTAGTCTCTTTTTTTTGCCATGCTACATGGCTTGTAAGATCTTAGTTCTCCAACCAGGAATTGAACTTGGGCCATGGCAGTGAAAATGCCAAGTCTTGACCACTGGAATTCGAGGGAATTGTCTTTTATTTCTTTATATATAGATGTGTAAGTGTCATTTAAGTATAAATATTGAAAACAGTGTCAAACTATTCCTTTGGGCTCCAAAATCACTGCAGATGGTGATTGCAGCCATGAAATTAAAAGACGCTTACTCCTTGAAAGTTACAACCAACCTAGATAGCATATTCAAAAGGAGAGACATTACTTTGCCAACAGAGGTCCGTCTTAACAAGTCTATGGTTTTTCCAGTGGTCATGTATGGATCGGACAAGGCAATGGCACCTCACTTGAGTACTCTTGCCTGGAAAATCCCATGGATGGAGGAGCCTGGTATTCTGTGGTCCATGGGGTCTCAAAGAGTTGGACACGACTGAGCGACTTCACTTTCACTTTTCATTTTTATGCATTGGAGAAGGAAATGGCAACCCACTCCATTGCTCTTGCCTGGAGAATCCCAGGGACAGGGGAACCTGGTGGGCTGCCGTCTGTGGGGTCGCACGGAGTTGGACACGACTGAAGTGACTTAGCAGGAGCATGTATGGATGTGAAAGTTGGACTGTGAAGAAAGCTGAGTGCTGAAGAATTGATGCTTTTGAACTGTGGTGTTGGAGAAGACTCTTGAGAGTCCCTTGGACTACAAGGCGATCGGTCCTGGGTATTCTTTGGAAGGAATGATGCTAAAACTGAAATTCCAATATTTTGGCCACTTCACGCAGAGAGTTGACTCATTGGAAAAGACTGAGGCTGGCAGGGATTGGAGGCAGGAGGAGAAGGGGACGACCGAGGATGAGATGGCGTCACTGACTCGATGGACGTGAGTCTGAGTGAACTCCAGGGGTTGGTGACGGACAGGGAGGCCTGGCGTGCTGCGATTCATGGAGTCACAAAGAGTCGGACATGACTCAGTGTCTGAACTGAACTGATTGCAGTGAGCAGTGGAGGTATAATTTGTATCTTTTGAAGAGTGTTTGCATGATATAACAAGATTCTTTTGAATTTTGGTAATCAGTTGAGTTTTGCATTATTTAAAAAAAGGCAAAAACACGTCAGTAATACCTGATAGAAAGTTATAATGGACAATGCCATACTATTAGAGTTAACCTGATGTCAGTCTAAGTTGTAAAGGTAGTTTGACTCTTTGCGTGTCTGACAGTTTGTGACCCCATGGACTAAACCCCACCAGGCTCCTCTGTCCATGGAATTCTCCAGGCAAGACTATTGAAATGGGTTGCTATGTCCTCCTCCAGGGGATCTGCCCAGTTCAGGGATCAAGCCCCGATTTCCTGCATTGCAGGCAGATTCTTTACCAGCTGAGCCACCAGGGAAACCCCATGGGATGCTATCATCCTCCAATGTAATGCTATATGTATAAAGGTACTATATAGGATGAAGATTGAATCATATCCCATTAGAATTTTTTGGCACCAGGTTGGTTTAGGTGCTAAATAGCACTTTTGCTATAAAGTTTAAAAATGAATAGGAAGAAATTATTTCAGATTTGCATTCTTTCTTCACAGTGTTTTCATCTTTAGTGACTTGCAAAGGAAAAAAATCAGTTTCCCTTAGTGGATGTGCGGTTTTGCTAGGGCTGCTGTAACACAGCACCACAAATGAGGGTAGCTTCAGTTCAGTTCAGTTGTCACTCAGTCGTGTCCGACTCTTGGTGACCCCATGAATCGCAGCACGCCAGGCCTCCTGTCCATCACCAACTCCCAGAGTTCACTCAGACTCATGTCCTTCGAGTCAGTGATGCCATCCAGCCATCTCATCCTCTGTCGTCCCCTTCTCCTCTTGCCCCCAATCCCTCCCAGCATCAGAGTCTTTTCTAATGAGTCAACTCTTCGCATGAGGTGGCCAAAGTACTGAGTTTCAGCTTTAGCATCATTCCTTCCAAAGAAATCCCAGGGCTGATCTTCAGAATGGACTGGTTGGATCTTCTTGTAGTCCAAGGGACTCTAAAGAGTCTTCTCCAACACCACAGTTCAAAAGCATCAGTTCTTTGGCGCTCAGCCTTCTTCACAGTCCAACTCTCACATCCATACATGACCACAGGAAAAACCATAGCCTTGACTAGACGGACCTTAGTCGGCAAAGTAATATCTCTGCTTTTGAATATGTTATCTAGGTTGGTCATAACTTTTCTTCTAAGGAGTAAGTGTCTTTTAATTCCATGGCTGCAGTCACCATCTTTAGTGATTTTGGAGCCCCCCAAAATAAAGTCTTTGACACTGTTTCCACTGTTTCCCCATCTATTTCCCATGAAGTGATGGGACTGGATGCCATGATCTTTGTTTTCTGAATGTTGAGCTTTAAGCCAACTTTTTCACTCTCCACTTTCACTTTCATCAAGAGGCTTTTTAGTTCCTCTTCACTTTCTGCCATGAGGGTGGTGTCATCTGCGTATCTGAGGTTACTGATGTTTCTCCCAGCAATCTTGATTCCAGCTTGTATTTCTTCCACTGCAGTATTTCTCATGATGTACTCTGCATATAAGTTAAATAAGCAGGGTGACAATATACAGCCTTGATGTATGCCTTTTCCTATTTGGAACCAGTCTGTTGTTCCATGTCCAGTTCTAACTGTTGCTTCCTGACCTGCATACAGATTTCTCAAGAGGCAGGTCAGGTGGTCTGGTATTCCCATCTCTCAGAATTTTCCACAGTTTATTGTGATCCACACAGTCAAAGGCTTTGGCATAGTCAATAAAGCAGAAATAGACGGTTTTTCTGGAACTCTTGCTTTTTCCATGATCCAAAATGCCAGGTTGGTTGAAGCACAAGCTGGAATCAAGATTGCTGGGAGAAATAGCAACAACCTTAGACAGGCAAATGATACCACTCTAATGACAGAAGCCAAAGAGGAACTAAAGAGCCTCTTGATGAGGGTGAATGTGGAGAGCGACAAAGCTGGCTTAAAACTCAACATTCAAAAAATGAGATCATGGCATCCAGTCCCATACTTCATGGCAAATAGATGGGGAAAAATTGGACGCAATGACACAGTTTATTTTCTTGGGCTCCAGGTCATTGTGGATGGTGACTGAAGCCATGAAATTAAAACATGCTTGCTCCTTGGAAGAAAAGCTGTGACAAACATAGACAGCATATTAAAAAGCAGAGATGTCATTTTGTTGACAAAGGTCCGTCTAGTCAAAGCTGTAGTTTTTCCAGTAGTCATGTACAGGTGTGAGAGCTGGACCATAAAGGAGACTGAGCACCGAAGAAATGATGCTTTTGAACTGTGATGTTGGAGAAGACTCTTGAGAGTCCCTTGGACTGCAAGGAAATCAAACCAGTCAATCCTAAAGGAAATCAGTCCTGAATATTCATTGGAAGGACTGATTCTGAAGCTGAAGCTCTGATACTTTGACCACCTGATGCGAATGACTGACTCTTTAGAAAAGACCCTGATGCTGGGAAAGACTGAAGGCAGGAGGAGAAGGGGACGACAGAGGATGAAATTGTTGGATGGCATCACTGACTCGATGGACATGAGTTTGAGCAAGCTCCGGGAATTGGTGATGGACAGGGCAGCCTGGCATGCTGCAGTCTATGAGCCTGGCATGCTGCAAAGAGTTAGACATGACTTAGCAACTGAACAACAATGAATGATGAGGTTAGGATTTAGATAGTCATTCAAGGTAAGAGGAAATTACAGGAGCAGAAAGGGAATGGGTTTATGTTACGATGTAGGCATGAGTATTTTATGTCTAGTGGGCTGTGGTTGTGAAGGGAGCCTTTGAAGTCAATTATGTTGGCAAGGAATCCTGGCACTGGCCATTTAGGGTTAATGCCAGTTGTAGCTTTTATGTTTCAAGAAATTGCCCTGACATTTATTTTTAATTCTAATGTGTGGGAAATTTTGAACATATTAGTAACAAGAAGAAAAGTATAACCTGTAATCCCAGTACCCTGAGCTAGTCATTATATTTTGGGATCTTGATATAATTTCTTTGAAATTCCTCCTCTGCTGTTTGGTTGAGGTTATATCACGTAAGCAGTTTTCTAAAATAAATTAGAATCTGTGAAAGTGAAAGTGAAGTTGCTCAGTCATGTCCGACTCTTTGCGACCCCATGGATTGTAGCCTACCAGGCTTCTCTGTGCATGGGATTTTTCCAGGCAATAGTGCTGGATTGGATTGCCATTTCCTTCTCCAGGGGATCTTCCTCACCCAAGGATCAAACCCAGGTCTCCCGCATTGTAGACAGACACTTTACCATCTGAGCCACAAGAGAAGTCCGTAAATCTGTAGTAGTCTCTAAATGTATATCTAAATTTAAGATCCACTGGGTAACAAACCCATGAACTAGGTCACCATAGTTTTCATAAACCATTAAAGTCAAGTCATCTTTGTCTCATGGTTTGGTCCCATGCCTCTCTCGTCTTGTCTTCCCTCTTATCTTTCACACTGCTGCCAAGGTCTTTTTAATGGTCATGTCATATTCTTGGCTTATCTCCTTTAGTCGGGACAGAGCTGTAGCCTTTTAGTATCATAAGGCATCTCTATAATCTTGTGTATGTCTTTTTTGCCCCTCATTTGCTACTTTTCCAAAAGCTTCTCAAAATTCTCAATATATTGTGTACTCTTTTGCATATCGATAATTTTTCACTCTTTTGCTTAGAATGCCCTTTCTCTGTTTATCCTTCTGTTCAGCAGCTACTTATTTGTTAGTACTCATCTCACATGACATCTCCTCTCTAAAGCCTTTGTTCTAAGCCAGTTTTCCTCCCTTTTAGTATCTGTAGCACTTTCTATTAAACTTTTATAAACTGATTTCAGTGTATTATAATGGCTATTTTCCTTCTTTATCTTTCTTACTAGACTGAGTTATTTAAAGGCAGGGATCATTTACACTAATATACATGGAAGTTAACATGGTACCTAGTAGGTGTTTGAGCAAAACATTTGTTGAATTAATAAATCATTTTCTTTTCATCTCATACTGTCCTGCCAAGAATGATGGGTGTAGTTAGCATAAATGACGATTTTGTAGGTGACAGGTGGACAAGTAAGAGGACTAGTTCAGTTCAATTTACCAAACATTTATTAAGCATTTAAAAATTGGAAGGTGCTCTGCTAGGCATTGTGGAAATGGGAACCACAATGAAGAGGAAGTTTAGGAGTTTGCAGCCTAATTCTCAATTTTGATGAGTTGGTGAGAGAGGATGGTAAGGAAAATAATGAAGAGTTGATAAGGAGAATGACCTTTTAAAACAGAATTGTGACTGGAAACAGTTTAGTGCCTTAGAATTAACAGTTTGTTTGTTTACAGGTGACAGTAGACCCCCGTCACAGGTTGTAACAAATTTTCTCAGCATTCCTATTAAAATTTCCTTATCTCCATTTGCAGGAGAAGCCCCAGAACCTCATCCCTGTGGTAGCTAACTTGTTCTGGTATGATGCTGTGCTCTTCTACTTCGTCCTTCCTGTTCTAGCAGAGGACCTGGGTTGGAATTTAGCTGTTTATTATTGCAGGAACTATGTAGAAGTGGAAGTGGGGAATGTTTCAATAATACTGATACTGTGATTTCTTTGAGATTGTGTACTATGCCTTGTTTTTTTTATACTTGATATGGAACCCCCAAATAGACTCAGAGGCTTCCCTGGTGGCTCAAAATCTGCTTGCAGTGCAGGAGAACTCGGTTTGATCCCTGGGTCGGGAAGACACCCTGGAGAAGGAACTGGCAACCCACTCTAGTATTCTTGCCTGGAGAATTCCATGGACAGAAGATCTTGGCGTGTTACAGTTCATGGGGTTGCACAGGGTCGGACATGACTGAGTGACTAACACTGCTCATCATAGGTACTTAGCATCATGCTTTTGTTTAAATTGTATACAGCTGTTAGCTGCTGCTTATTTTTTCTTTTTTTTTTAATTAAATTTTTTAAATTTTAGTTTTTTGGCTACTTTGGCCATACCACATGGCTTGTGGGATTTTAATTCCCTGACCAGGGAGCAAGCCCACGACCCCTACATTGGAAGCACAAAGTCTTTACCACTGGACCTCTAGAGAAGTTCTGCTTCTTACTGATTTTTAACAAATATTAATCTCTTACTTCCTTAAATAACAAAGAAGCCCATACATTAATTTTACTTCTACTATAAAGTATGTCTTCAGCAATGTTTAGCTAGCTTCCTCAACTCTTATGAAGGAGACTCATCTGGCAACTGATTAAATTCTGTATCAGGAATATTTAATTACAAAACCTCTGTTCTGCATTAACATGAATGAACACTGAAGCTAGTAACGAAAGTACTTTTTCTTCATGAAAAGTAGAAGTATTTTTCAGGATTCTGGGAAATGTTGAAATAATTTTGGTTGTAGTCATACTGTTTTTAATGCTATTGAGAATATTGCTAACATTAACAAAAATATTCTGTAATTTCCTCAGTTATTGCTACTGGTGATGAGGGATGTAAAGTTGGCATGCTTTCATGTTTTGAGCATTTTCATTATATACTTCAGGTTTTACATGTCAGATGCAATTTTTGTTTTAGTTAAGATGGCTGAGAACATTTTTACTTAGGGATAGAGGTCAGGCTGTGATTATTTGTATTTTTAGGTCAGTGATATATAGAATACAATAAATAGAGTAAATGCATATGCAGTTTTGTTTTTAAGTATTATACAGTATTTATATATTTTTGTGACTTCATTTTTAGTTCATCAAAACAGTGGTTGGGACCAAGGCATAGGTTTCATTTCTATATTGATAATTTTATTTTGTTACTTTCTGTGACTATTGGTAACACTTATCTTGCAGATACAAGCTACTATTCACCAGGGAGCTTTGGCAAGAGAATGGCTGTATCAGGAAGTCTATCTTCACTGTGGAAAATCAGCTTGAACCTCGTCTTTGTTGACGGTGAGTCAGTATCATCTTCATACAGGAAAGATCATACTAGCATTATTTTATATTTTCAGTATTATTAAACAACTATTTGGTTTAAACCTTTTTTGTGAGACATTATTAGGATTTTGGGGGTGACAGAGGCTCAGATGGTTGAGTGACATAACCAACTCAAGGGACTTGAAAGTGAAAGTCGCTCAGTCATGTGGGACTCTTTGCGACTCCATAGACTGTAGAGTCCATGGGATTCTCCTGGCCAGAATGCTGGAGTGAGTAGCCTTTCCCTTCTCCAGGGGATCTTCCCAACCCAGGGACTGAACCCAGGTCTCCTGTATCGCAGGCAGACTCTTTACCAGCTGAGCCACCAGGGAAGCCCCAGTGGGTTTGAGTTTGAGCAAACTCCTGGAGATGGTGAAGGACAGGGGAGCCTAGCATGCTGCAGTCCATGGAACTGCAGAGCTGGGCATGACTGAGTGACTCCACAACATTAGAATGGTAAACCACAGTGCTTCACTACTTGTGTCTAAAGGATTGCGTAAAATTGGAATGGAAGTAATAATTTGCTATTCATGAATATACCTAATAACAGTAGTTGATTAGCTTCTTTCTCTCACCTCTGTTCTTATTTCTATATAACACATGCTAGCTGACTTATAATTCATGACTTTTATTTGAATAAATATGGGCAGAATAGAATCACCTGTATTACATGCTTATTTTAAAATATATTACTGATTTTAGGAAATTTCAGAATAATTGCAGTATAATTATAAAGATTCTTTTCCATTTTCAAATATATAGATTATGATTTTTCAGTGGGTACCTGATGTTAATGCTTGCCGCACATTTGCTATCTCAGAAACACAGTGAATGATTACATATATATATTTAATATTATCATAAGAGTTAGTGTATCTATATAGCAATCTGTAGTTCAGGTTAATATCATTTAATGCATATTTAATAATCATAACTTCATTTTACTATAGTAATTACATTTTTGACTTGACTCAAATTTACCTAACCTTGAGTATATGTATAAGTAATTTGATACAGTTACCATGTTGCTTTGGCTCTCTATTCTAGTTATTTTCATTTGAGTCAGCTCTATTGTCAGACTGTCAAAGTAAATTTTCTTTTACAGTCTTGCTTTACTAGTATTCTACTTTTTTGTTGCTTTATTGTTATTATCTTTTTTTTTTTTTCAGGTTATAAATAGATCCCAAGATCAGAGACTGTTAGGACTGATGCTCACCAAAGTCAGAAAAGACCTCCACTCTAGGGAGAAGATCCTTATATTACAGGTACATGTCATTATGTGATTATAACCAGCCTCATCATCTGTACTAAATCTTTTAGTAAGAGGCAATGAAATTCAAAAAAGGAATGACATGGCACTGTATTTGGAGAAAAGATTTGACTGTAGTTTTCCTTTTCCTGAAAGAGGCTCCCAATAGTCCTATAGTGATTGGACTCACCGTTCCCATGCTCTGTAAGTAATTAATTATAACTTGATGAATTTTTCAAAATCTCTTTCCTTTAAAACATTGTTTTTAGATGATTTTCTCATATTATTATTTTCACATTAAGCCTACATCAAATATTTTCAGTTGGACTAGACTTTGGAAATTTCTTTAATAACTATATGCAAATAAACCAAATTTTTTTAGTGTATCAATGAGTTTATCACAACTAGAATAATTTCTATTCTATCTGTAATAATAAGATACTATTTATTGAATAATTAATATTTGCTCAACCCTGTGCTAAGTGCTTTCTGTACTCATTGTATCTTCATAACAGTGTTGTGGGACAGGAATAATTATCCCAGGCTTATAGATAAGGCAACTAAGACTCAAAGACGTTAATAATTTGTATAAAGTGAAGTGAAGTCACTCAGTCGTGTCTGACTCTTTGTGACCCCATTGGACTGTAGCCTGTTGGGCTCCTCCATCCATGGGATTTTCCAGGCAAGAGTACTGGAGTGGGTTGCCATTTCCTTCTCCAGGGTGTAAGATTGTGGCTAATCCAGGATTCCAACCCTGGACTCTCTGACCTCAGAGTTCCTGTTTATAAATGCTGCATTAAGCTGCATGAAGCTTTTATGTATGCAATTCAGGACTGGGGTACTTTATTTTGAAACATAGTCTGGCTAGTTCATAGTGATTTTGTACTACTGATTGAGGTACACCAGAATGTGTCTATGTTAAACACTTGCTTTCGTGACTTTACATGGACATAACGTTTGAAAGTCAGTATATTATCCGTGTCATGTGTGTATGCACATACATATATCACATGTATGACTTCTCTAAGTAGAATCTTGATATGCTTCCTTGGTAAACTTGGTATGTTTTTAGTGTTTGCCACACTCTTCAGAATTGCTGTTCAATTCACAAGTCTGCTAGAGTCTGAGACCCTTGTTTGGGGAGATTATTTACATATGAATATAAAATAAGTAGGACAAAATAGTGGTATTCGTTCTCCATCAGCTACATAATAAAATGCAAAATGTTAATTTGACCATTGTGAAGGAAGCCAAATACATAAATTGTTTAGACATTATGGAAACCTATGGCCCTGTGATTTTTATGCTTAAAGTTCTTCAAAAGTTTCTATTGTTTATAAGACATATATTTTGTTAGTGTACAAATAGAACTTTTGTTATTGATCTGTTACATACTATTTCAGGCTTACTTCAGGCTCACTTCTGGTGGCCTTCCTCCTCACCACCCAACTTCATATATTTTCTTTACATGTCAACTTCAGTTAAACTGAGTAGCTTGTGGTCACCCTATGGTAATTAGCTATTTGGCACTTCTTTATTAATATTCTCCTTCTTACCATTATGATCTTTTCTCCTTGCTTCCTGGCGAATAGTGACTTTTCATAAAGATTCAACTTTGTTATCTGTCTCAAGCTTTTTGTGACTACTGACCTCTGTCACTGTACCTTACATTCTTTGAGTCTTTCCAGTACATAGATCTATTCTAGAACCTTTATTTTATTTGTTTACGTGTATGAATCTTTCTAACTAGATTATGGGTCTCTCAAGGGTGAGTACAAAGGCTGTGTGTTTGATTCATTTTTACATCCCCCATTTTTAGCACAGTATCTGACACATAATGGGTGCTTATTATTAAGCATTTGTTGAATGAATGGTTAAACTCTGTAGGAAAGGGAAGATGATTCTTACCTAATGGTGATAAATTGAATTCCAAGGTAGAGTGCTGCTATACTTCTCAGGGACTATCCAGAATGAAAAACAGTATCTTTCCTGAGGTCTCACCATAATTGTCCTTACTTCTTGGAGTCAGTATAGTGTATGCCTGGAATTTTGTTATCTTGAGCATTTATTATGGGAAATTAGTCCACAAAATTTAAATAGTTGAAGTTTTCATAAGTATTAGATTTCAATAATGAGTACAATAGGTCTTGACTTAAGGACTTATTACTTATAAGGAGAGCCACGGGTGGTCTGGTGTTATAATCAGTCTAAATTTGGATAAAGACTTTTTTGCTTGAAAATTATGGAAAATACAACAAAGAATGAGCCTATTTGTTATCACATTTAAAGTTCTATTTGCTTTACAACTGTGTAGTTCTTATGTCATGCCATCCTTATAACATGCTAATAATAGCCAATATTATCAGAGTGACAAATTCTTACATAATTTAGTATTTTTACATTTTGAAAAACACTAATTTATCATATTACCCCTTTAGTGATATGCCAAGCTGTAAGTTGGTTTATATTTTTTATATTTGTAATTTAATAAGATTATACTAATAACTATAGATATATCTATCATATAATTCAATATGACTGTATATTATAATAATTAATATTATATATATTTAGCAATAAATATATATTATTTAATAACATATGTTAGAGATCAAAAGTTCTTTGGCCATCAGCTTATGTTATAGTTTTAACTGAGGAAATAGTATGCAATGACAATATTAAAGGAGGTTTAAGGCTTCTGATATTAACAAAATTCTGCTAAATGATTTTAGACTATATAGAAACAACTTGAAAAAGTATTCTGAACTACAATAAGCTATCCAGAAATAGCATTTTCACGAAATAATTTAAATTAAATAAGGTAACTGTTGAGGGAGTTGGAAGATAATGAAATTTTCTGTGATAAAGCTATAGTCACTAAGACTTTTAATTTTGTAGGGAGACATTAAATACTCTGGTCATTCAACTTGTATATTCTTTAGCCTATTTAATAGTCAAAAACTTCTAAGTAAATATGTGCAATTTAATTTGTGCTGCTGAGAAACAGCGATCAAAAATGGCAATAAAAGTCATATAATGAAATAAGAATACTAAAAAAAAAAATCCAGGGATTTTACTGTGGCTCATTATTCATTCCATTTCTGGCAACCTTCATGATTACAAATCACTTGATTGACTAACTAGGCATTCTCAAAGTGAATTATGAATCAGGTTCATTTTTCCTGGTTGATAGTTGGCACATGCTGTAATTCATACTTTGTGATATATCAAATTCTTGTAACAGTAATAAGGGATATAATCAACTCTTTACTTCAGGAAAACTAAATTGCCTTTTCAAAAAATGAAATGCGGTTGCTAACATTTTAACAACACAATGTAATTCCCGCTTCTGTATCCCAGGGTGGAAATCGCAGTGATGCCGTTATTTTTCAGATAAAAAAAAAAATCTTTAGAATGATTTTCCATCAGGTATAAAACTCCTATTGATATCAGTCCCCCATAGGCTGCTTGGGCAGTTGCCTGAGCCTAGGTTGCAGAAAACAACAGTTACATTTCTTTCTTAGTATTTAAAAAAATGCATGTTGGAGAAACTGTATATTTTTGTACAATTCTTTGTAGGAAATGCGTTTTCTCCTAAATACCTAATTCATAATGAAGCAATGATATTGCAGACTGTAAAATGTGAAGCATTTTAATGCTCATTAATAGGTCTTTTTTTGAGTAGGGAAAAGTGACCTGAATCTTGAATCTTTTCATTTGTAAAACCAAATAAAGGGGGTCAATTCTGCTTTCAAATGTATTCTGTTTTCTTTTGACTTAGAGTTCTTCATGCATAACTACACTGGCAATTGAATGGTGGAAAATTCCTGAAATATAATTGCATTTCCTTTGATTCTATCCACCCAAGCAATTGAAAAATAAAATGAATGCTCCATAATGTGATATATTCAAAATTTGAGAATTTTGCACAAAATTCAGTCATTGCCATAGTAAAAGCATGGTCCCTTCGTTGAAAACTCTGAGGCTTGAGTATGGAGGGCCTCAATTGCTTAACAGTATTATTATGAGATTCTCTTACTAATAAAAATATTATATATGATGAAGTAATTCTTGCTTATAAAGGCAAAATCAAAGTTAATGGAAGCTTTGCACATAGAAGGGTCATGGAATTGTACTGTCATAATTTCTCTCTATGTAAATGCACAGTAATTAATATCTTAAGAGTTCCAATGCCTTTTAACTTTCTTTGCTTATTCTTTTATGAATAAGATTCATTTAAATTAGAACCAAAAATTGTTTTATTGCTCTTTCATGGCCTTTAAAAATGTTTTACAAAAGTTTTTTTTCTGAATAAAATCTTATGTTATATTAATTTATGTGAAAAGGTGGATAGTAAGTTATAATTACATATAATTTTATAAACATAGCTATCATCTTTTAGTTTTAATGTTGTGTTACTCTAGAATTGTCTGCAGTTCTTGAATTTATGCTTTAGTCACCTTGAAATTTAATTTTTGTCCCCTAACACCATTAATTATGTGCTTAGTAGTTAAAATTGCTATTAAACATCTTTTATGGGATTAAAGTTTTATTCCTGATTAGGCAGTGAATTATATATTTAATCAATTATTCATTTAAAAATTATGACCAAAAGATTAATTCTCCAAAGATGTTTTTAACAATATAAACCATTCTAGTAGAATTGAAATTGCAGAATTAGTAATTAGAAATGAGAAGGCAAAGGATCAACTTATTAATTTTATCAGTAGAGAAACAAACTTTAAATCTTTTATGACTTTGGTAGATTTTGTGAAATGACCATAAACTAAAGTGAGGCCATAAAATACTGTCATTTTCCAGCGTGGCTCAGTGCTTTTTACTTCTGTGACATAGCTGTACATTTGAAATCTAGAAACATTGATTATATTTCTTTAGGTATACTGAGGTAAGCAATAGATGGTAAAATGGGCTTTTGTTGCTGTGACCTGGCTATAAGACTTAGGACTAGAAGAAGACTAGCATGGAAAGGAGGACACAAGAACATTTTTTAAAGTCACAGAAATGGAATTATTTTAATCATTTGTTTATGTTGACTAAGTAAAATAGATTTCTAGATTGTCTACATTTTGTGATACATAACCTGATTGCTTCTATTAATTGATTCACTTGAAAAATTTAGCATTAGTAGAGTGAGAGAGAATGGAAGTGTCTGTAAATTATGGGAACAATGAAGCAAAATACATAAGAATAAATTTCTGGTGTTTACATTTCTAGATGAGTATTTAACAGGGCAGAATGTTCAGTGTAAATAAAATACGCCAAAGGCTTTTGTTCCAGTTTACACTTTAACCCTTGACATTTAATCTCCAATTCTTTTATCACTAAATGTACATATAGGAAAATAAAATTTGCATTTTTGTAACATGTTCCAAGTATCTCATATTACATAAATATATATTACATTTCTCACTATCAACATTACATTGGTGTACCTTTTCTAGTTTTGTACAATAAAAGTAGCAGTTTTTATCCTAATAATATAAAGTGAACCGTTAGCATCTGATGTATTCAAATATATGGCCCTTTTGAATATTTTTGGTTAAATCCTTCCTTGGCATAGATTTGATAAGCTCTTTATTTCTCTCATGTAGGTATATGCTGAGGAGTGGAACTAAGGATTAATAGGTGTGGAGTACATGTGTTCCCCATCCTGAATCCCCTCCCACCTCCCTTGGTGGGTTCATGTCAATGTATGGCAAAACCAGTACAGTATTGTAAAGTAATTAGCCTCCAATTAAAATAAATAAATTAAAAAAACCCCCAACCAACCAAACAAAAAGTAGGTGTGGAGTACACAATTATATCTTACTTTTTATTATATGAACACTAATAGGGTATTAGTGCATGTTATATGATTTAAGTCTTAGGCTATTAATGTTATGGATAATCTTTAAAAGAATTTTTAAAGAAATTCCTTTCTATTGGATTTAATGACATATAGTTAAAAAATAGTACATGGTTTTGATACTGAGAAATCTCTATCTTATTATGCAAAAATGTTCAAGGGACTTGAATTTTGAAGATGATAGATGCTGGTTGGAATCAGTACTTAAGCATTGATATCAAAGAAGAATAGAAGAGACACATTTTGTTTTAGTTAAAACTGTAGGTCGAAAGCAACACACAATATTATTTTTGGTGTATTCTACTTTTGATGTTGACTTAGTACTTTAAAGCCTCAAACAAATCATTCAATTCAGTGGTGTATTAGTCAGGGCTCCCCAGGGAAACAGAACCTATATATATATATATATATATATATAAATATATATATATATATATATATAACGTATATACGTATACACACATACATTTATGATTTATCTTAAGAAAGTGGCTCACTTGATTGAGGGGACCGTCAAGCCTAAATTCTGTAGGGCAAGTTTGCAGAAGATAGGCAGAAGATAATGCTGCAGTCTGGAGGAAGAATTTCTTCTTGCCTGGGACCTACAATTTTTGCTCTTAAGGCCTTCAACTCATGGGATGAGGCTCACCCAAGTTACTGAGGATAATTTCTGTTACCTAAAGTCAGCTGATTGGAGATGGTAACAAGATTTACAGAATACCTTCACAGTAACACCTAACTTAGTGTTTGACTAATTCAGTTCAGTTCAGTCGCTCAGTTGTGTCCAACTCTTTTTGATCCCATGGACTGCAGCACGCCAGGCTTCCCTGTCCATCATCAACTCCTGGAGCGTTGCTCAAACTCATGTCCATTGAGTCAGTTATGCCATCCAACTATCTCATCCTCTATCATCCCCTTCTCCTCCTGTCTTCAATCTTTCCCAGCATCAGGGTCTTTTCTACTGAGTCAGTTCTTCGAATCAGGTGGCCAATGTATTGGAGTTTCAGCTTCAACATCAGTCCTTCCAACGAATATTCAGGACTGATTTCCTTTAGGATTGACTGGTTTGATCTCCTTGAAGTCCAAGGGACTCTCAAGAGTCTTCTCCAACACCGCAGTTCAAAAACATCAATTCTTCGATGCTCAGCTTTTTTTTATAGTCCAACTCTCATATCCATACCTGACTACTGGAAAAACCACAGCTTCGACTAGACAGACCTTTGTTGGCAGGGTAATATCTCTGCTTTTTAATATGCTGTCTAGGTTGGTCATAGCTTTTCTTCCAAGGAGCAAGTGTCTTTTAATTTTATGGCTGCAGTCACCATCTGCAGTGATTTTGGAGACTCCAAAAATAAAATCTCTTACTGTTTCCATTGTTTCCCCATCTATAATTGAGTATTATAGCATAGCCAAGTTGACACATAAAATTAGCTGTCAGAGTTGGTCATTTAAAAAACCTGTTTATGTCACAAGTCACAGAAATGCATAGAGTCAAACTATCACTGCAAAATATATTAGACAACGTTCTTGAAATGAAAACTATCAATTCCAGAGATAATAGGTGATACCCATTTTTTGATTAACAAATATTGAGTGCTCTGAATGTGTCTATGCTGGGAAAGATGGCATGGAAAACCATGCATGGACTCTTCCCTTATGTAGTTTACTGGTTAATGTTTATGCTTAGGAAAAAGGCAAAAAGTGGTTGTTAACCCAAAGATGAACCCACTTGACAAAAGCCCAGTTTTCCTTTGACTTGGCCTTATGCAAATGTATATACACAAACCTTATGATTTGTGTCCAATAGTCAACTTTCTCTTCATTTATATTACTTTTGTTCATATTTTAGTTCATTGGTACTGTGGAACTGACTATACTTTAAGCACGATACACTTTGATCTATAAGTAGAAACTCCTCTCTGTATCAATTTACATTGCCCCTATGTTTATGAGTAGGTGCTATAATAATAATAATAACTCTTTTTTTAATTGAGAAATTATTATATGCTAGATACTTTATAAAACATCTCTCTAATTCCTTCATTCATACTTCTGTTTTAGAGATGAGGAAATTGATTTCAGAAAGGTTAAGTAACTTGCCAGGTTTGTACAGACTGTAGGTGATGAAAAATGTTGTTGTTCAGTTGCTAAGTTGTGTCTGACTCCTTGTGACCCCATGGACTTCAGCATGCCAGGCTCTCCTGTTCTTCAGTATCTCCCGGAGTTTGCTCAGATTCATGTCTATTGAGTCGGTGATTCCACCCAAACACCTCATCCTCTGTTGTCTCCCTTTTGTCTTTCCCAGCATCACGGTCTTTTGCAATGAATCAGCTCTTTGCATCAGGTGGCCAAAGTATTGGAGCTTCAGCTTCAGCATCAGTCCTTCCAATGAATATTTAGGGTTGATTCCCTTTAGGATTGACTGGTTTGATCTCTTTGCAGTCCAAGGGACTCTCAAGAGTCTTCTCCAGCACCACAATTCGAAAACATCAGTTCTTGGACACTCAGCTTTCTCTGTGGTCCACCTCTAACATGTGTACATGACTACTGGAAAAGGCAAAGTGATGTCTCTGCTTTTTAATATGCTGTCTAGGTTGGCCATAGCTTTTCTCCCAAGGAGCAAGCGTCTTTTAATTTCATGGCTGCAGTCACTGTCCACAGTGATTTTGAAGCCTAAGAAAATAAACTCTGTCACTATTTCCACTTTCCCCCATCTATTTGCCATGAAGTGATGGGACAGGATGCAATGATCTCAGTTTTTTGAATGTTGAGTTTTAAGCCAGCTTTTTCACACTCGTCACTCACCCTCATCAAAAGGCTCTTTAGTCCCTCTTTGCTTTCTGCCTTCTGCCATTAGAGTGGTATCATCTGCATATCTCAAGTTGTTGATATTTCTCTCAGCAATCTTGAATCCACTTTCTGATTCATCCAGCCTGGCATGGAATATGTCTGAAACTCAGTTCTGTCTGAATATGCTGCTGCTAAGTCGCTTCAGTCGTGTCTGACTCTTTGCGACCCCATAGACGGCAGCCCACCAGGCTCTGCCGTCCCTGGGATTCTGCAGGCAAGAACACTGGAGTGGGTTGCCATTTCCTTCTCCATGCATGAAAGTGAAAAGTGAAAGTGAAGTCACTGAGTCGTGTCCAACTCTCAGCGACCCCACGGACTACAGCACACCAGGCTCCTCGGTCCATGGGATTTCCCAGGCAAGAGTACTGGAGTGGGGTGCCATTGCCTTCTCCTGTCTGAATATGAGGCCCATGTTTTTCTCCTATCGTACCCAACTTGTATTTGTATGAAGCTTCTTAAGTTGGCTACTGGATCTCTTGGAACAGCCTATATAATTATATATTTCTCAGAATATAAGGCTCTCTGTTCATTTTCATTATACTTTAGGGCTAAATGAGTTTGTGTGTTCTATTGAATATACAATTTTTGGTAGGTAGGTGACTAAGTTGTGCTATTTCCCTTTTTGCCTTGGATGCCTATTAGCTCAAGTTTTAATACTGATACTACTTACTTTTAGTGATTTCCTCATGTGTGGTTGCTTGTTTAACCATGTTCTTGTTGCTGTTTAGTTGCTACGTTGTGTTGAACTTTTGTAACCCCAGGGACTGTAGCCCACCAGGCTTCTCTGTCCATGGGATTTCCTAGGCAAGAAAACTGGAGTGGGTTGCCATTTCCTTCTCCAGGGGATCTTTGACTCAGGGATTGAACCCACATCTCTTGTGTTGGCAGGCGAATTCTTTACCCCTGAATTTGTTCATGTAATTATTGAGCTTCCTTTGTCTTTAATTTTATATTAACCTGTTTTATAAAATGTTTTTAATTATAAATAAGCACAGTCTTTTTAAAAGGGAGGAAGGGATTATAGATAGATGAAAATGAATACAAAATCAGTTCAGTTCAGTCGCTCAGTAGTGTCCGACTCTTTGCGCCCCCATGAATCGCAGCACGCCAGGCCTCCCCGTCCATCACCAGCTCCTGGAGTTCACTCAGACTCACGTCCATTGAGTCAGTGACGCCATCCAGCCATCTCATCCTCTGTTGTCCCCTACTCCTCCTGCCCCCAATCCCTTCCAGCATCAGAGTCTTTTCCAATGAGTCAGCTCTTCGCATGAGGTGGCCAAAGTACTGGAGTTTCAGCTTTAACATCATTGCTTCCAAAGAAATCCCAGGGCTGATCTCCTTCAGAATGGACTGGTTGGATCTCCTTGCAGTCCAAGGGACTCTCAAGAGTCTTCTCCAACACCACACTTCAAAAGCATCAATTCTTCAGCGCTCAGCCTTCTTCACAGTCCAACTCTCACATCCATACATGACCACAGGAAAAACCATAGCCTTGACTAGATGGACCTTAGTCAGCAAAGTAATGTCTCTGCTTTTGAATATGCTATCTAGGTTGGTCATAACTTTTCTTCCAAGGAGTAAGTGTCTTTTAATTTCATGGCTGCAATCACCATCTGCAGTGATTTTGGAGCCTAGAAAAATAAAGTCTGACACTGTTTCCACTGTTTCCCCATCTATTTCCCATGAAGTAATGGGACCAGATGCCATGATCTTCGTTTTCTGAATGTTGAGCTTTAAGCCAACTTTTTCACTCTCCACTTTCACTTTCATCAAGAGGCTTTTTAGTTCCTCTTCACTTTCTGCCATAAGGGTGGTATCATCTGCATATCTGAGGTTATTGATATTTCTCCCGGCAATCTTGATTCCAGCTTGTGTTTCTTCCAGTCCAGTGTTTCTCATGAAACTTATATACTCTGCATATAAGTCAAATAAGCAGGGTGACAATATACAGCCTTGACATACTCCTTTACCTATTTGGAACCAGTCTGTTGTTCCATGTCCAGTTCTGACTGTTGCTTCCTGACCTGCATACAGGTTTCTCAAGAGGCAGGTCAGGTGGTCTGGTATTCCCGTCTCTCTCAGAATTTTCCACAGTTTATTGTGATCCACACAGTCAAAGGCTTTGGCATAGTCAATAAAGCAGAAATAGATGTTTTCTGGAACTCTCTTGCTTTTTCAATGATCCAGCGGATGTTGGCAATTTGATCTCTGGTTCCTCTGCCTTTTCTGAAACAAGCTTGAACATCAGGAAGTTCACGGTTCACGTATTGCTGAAGCCTGGCTTGGAAGTTTTGAGCGTTACTTTACTAGCATGTGAGATGAGTGCAATTGTGCAGTAGTTTGAGCATTCTTTAGCATTGCCCTTCTTTGGGATTGGAATGAAAACTGACCTTTTCCAGTCCGGTGGCCACTGCTGAGTTTTCCAAACTTGCTGGCATATTGAGTGCAGCACTTTCACAGCATCATCTTTCTGGATTTGAAAGAGCTCAACTGGAATTCCATCACGTCCACTAGCTTTGTTCATAGTGATGCTTTCTAAGGCCCACTTGACTTCACATTCCAGGATGTCTGGCTCTAGATGAGTGATCACACCATCGTGATTATCTTGGTCGTGAAGATCTTTTTTGTACAGTTCTTCTGTGTATTCTTGCCACCTCTTAGTATCTTCTGCTTCTGTTAGGTCTATACCATTTTTGTCCTTTATTGTGCCCATCTTTGCATGATATGTTCCCTTGGTATCTCTAATTTTCTTGAAGAGATCTCTAGCCTTTCCCATTCTGTTCTTTTCCTCTATTTCTTTGCATTGATCGCTGAGGA
Source organism: Ovis aries (assembly GCF_016772045.2). Lineage (NCBI taxonomy): Eukaryota > Metazoa > Chordata > Mammalia > Artiodactyla > Bovidae > Ovis > Ovis aries. The sequence goes on along the minus strand of NC_056058.1, from coordinate 90,648,058 downwards.
AGGCTTTCTTATCTCTTCTTGCTATTCTTTGAAACCTTGCTTCAGATGCTTATATCTTTCCTTTTCTCCTTTGCTTTTCGCTTCTCTTCTTTTCACAGCTATTTGTAAGGCCTCCCCAGACAGCCATTTTGCTTTTTTGCATTTCTTTTCCACCGGGATGGTCTTGATCCCTGTCTCCTGTATAATGTCACGAACCTCATTCCATAGTTCATTAGGCACTCTATCTATCAGATCTAGGCCCTTAAATCTATTTCTCACTTCCACTGTATAATCATAAGGGATTTGATTTAAGTCATACCTGAATGGTCTAGCGGCTTTCCCTGCTTTCTTCAATTTAAGTCTGAATTTGGTAATAAGGAGTTTATGATCTGAGCCACAGTCAGCTCCTGGTCTTGTTTTTGTTGACTATATAGAGCTTCTCCATCTTTGCCTGGAAAGAATATAATCCATCTGATTTCGGTGTTGACCATCTGGTGATGTCCATGTGTAGAGTCTTCTCTTGTGTTGTTGGAAGAGGGTGTTTGCTATGACCAGTGCATTTTCTTGGCAGAACTCTATTAGTCCTTGCCCAGCTTCATTTCACATTCCAAGGCCAAATTTGCCTATTACTCCAGCTGTTTCTTGACTTCCTACTTTTGCATTCCAGTCCCCTATAATGAAAAGGACATCTTTTTTGGGTGTTAGTTCTAAAAGGTCTTGTAGGTCTTCATAGAATCGTTCAACTTCAGCTTCTTCAGCATTACTGGTTGAGGCATAGGCTTGGATTACTGTGATATTGAATGGTTTGCCTTGGAGATGAACAGAGATCATTCTGTCATTTTTGAGATTGCATCCAAGTACTGCATTTCAGACTCTTTTTGTTGACCATGATGGCTACTCCATTTCTTCTGAGGGATTCCTGCCCGCAGTAGTAGATATGATGGTCATCTGAGTTAAATTCACCCATTCCAGTCCATTTTAGTTCGCTGATTCCTAGAATGTCGAAGTTCACTCTTGCCATCTCTTGTTTGACCACTTCCAATTTGCCTTGATTCATGGACCTGACATTCCAGGTTCCTATGCAATATTGCTCTTTACAGCATCAGATCTTGCTTCTATCACCAGTCACATCCACAACAGAGTACTGTTTTTGCTTTGGCTCCATCCCTTCATTCTTTCTGGAGTTATTTCTCCACTGATCTCCAGTAGCATATTGGGCACCTACTGACCTGGGGAGTTCCTCTTTCAGTGTCCTATCATTTTGCCTTTTCATAGTGTTCATGGGGTTCTCAAGGCAAGAATACTGAAGTGATTTGCCATTCCCTTCTCCAGTGGACCGCATTCTGTCAGACCTCTACACCATGACCCGACTGTCTTGGGTTGCCCTGCGGACATGGCTTAGTTTCATTGAGTTAGACAAGGCTGTGGTCCTAGTGTGATTAGATTGACTAGTTTTCTGTGAGTATGGTTTCAGTGTGTCTGCCCTCTGATGCCCTCTTGCAACACCTACCATCTTACTTGGGTTTCTCTTACCTTGGGTGTGGGGTATCTCTTCACGGCTGCTCCAGCAAAGCACAGCCGCTGCTCCTTACCTTGGATGATGGGTATCTCCTCACCAGTGCCCTTCCTGACCTTCAACGTGGGATGGCTCCTCTAGGCCCTCCTGCGCCTGTGCAGCCACCAGTCCTTGGGTGTGGGGTTGCTCCTCCTGGCCGCCACCGCTGACCTCTGACACGGGGTAGCTCCTCTTGGCCGTTCCTGTACCGTCACAGCCTGGCACTGTCGGCTGCTGCTCCTAACCTCAGACATGGGGTAACTCCTCTTGGCCACCGCCCTTCGGTCATGGGGTCCTCCTGGCTTCTGCCCCTGACCTTGGACGTGGGGTAATTCCTCTTGGCCACGCTTAGCACAGCCGCCTGCGCTTAGTACGCGGGTTGCAGCCGCCTGCGCTTAGTGCACCTGTCGCAGCCTGTTTATTATTCTGTAATCTGATTGCTTTTTTTCCACTGTTGTGTCTATGTACTTAAAATAGTACATAACGCATAGTAGATGTTAGTGAATCAGTGGATTGAATTAATATACCTTCTATCAGACATCTAGTTGATTCTAAGGGTTTAAATTTGATCACATTCAATGCATTTACTGATGTGGTAGGCTTTGGTGTCCAATTTTTCACTTTATATTTGACGTGTCTTTTCTGTTTTGCTCTCTGTTTTTGCTTTCTTTTGGTTTGATGTGATGATTAATTTAATGAGTCAGCTTGACCAGGCCACAGGGTGCCCAGATGTTTTATCAAACATTCTGAATGAGATTAACATTTGAGTTGGTAGGTTGAGTACAGTATATTGCCCTCCTCAATATGGGTGTGTCTCATCCAATCTGTTAAAGATTTAAAGAGATCAAAAAGGGTGAGTAAGAAGGAACTCCTACTGCATTATTGCCTTTGAGCTGGGACATTTGCTTTTTCCCCACAATCAGACTCAACCTGAAACATCTTCCTATGTCCCAAACCTACTGGCTTTCAGACTAGAATCATATCATTGACTTTCCTGCTTCTTAGGCCTTTGGACTTGGACTGGAACTATACCATCAGCTCTCCTGGGTCTCCAGGTTGCTGACTGTAAATCTTGGGTCTTGTCAGCTTCCATAATTGCATTGGCCAGTTTCTTATAATAAGTATTTCTTTCTCTCTCTTGACACACACATGTAACACACATGACAAACCCTACTGGTTTGGGTTCTGTTTCTCTGGGTAACCTTGACTAATACAGAGTGCTGTCTTCTGTGCTTAGTCGCTCAGTTGTGTCCAACTCTTTGAGGCTCCATGGACTGCAGCCTGCCAGGCTCCTCTGTCCATGAGATTCTCCAGGCAAGAATACTGGGTTGCAATGCCCTCCTCCAGGGGATCTTCCCAACCCAGGGATTGAACCCAAGTCTCCCACATTGCAGGCAGGTCACATTGCATCTCTCAGATTCGTTACCATCTGAGCCACCAGGGAAGCCCTACAATGGATAATTTTTTAAAATGATTTTATTTTCCCTCTAATAATTTAGAAGTTATACATTCTGTTTCTATTCACTTATTGGTTACTCTGGAAGTTATAATAAACGTAACTATCAGAGTCTCAAGTTATTATTGGAGAAGGCAGTGGCAACTCACTCCAGTACTCTTGCCTGGAAAATCCCATGGATGGAGGAGCCTGGTAGGCTGCAGTCCATGGGGTCGCTAAGAGTCAGACATGACTGATCGACTTCACTTTGGCTTTTCACTTTCATGCATTGGAGAAGAAAATGGCAACCCACTCCAGTATTCTTGCCTGGAGAATCCCAGGGACGGTGGAGCCTGGTGGGCTACCGTCTATGGGGTCACACAGAGTCAGACATGACTGAAGCGACTTAGCAGCAGCAGCAGCAGCAACAAGTTATTATCATTACTTTTAGCTTCCTTCTCGATAATATAAAGACACTTTAACCCCAGTTCCCCCTCTCCTGAAAATTGTTGTTTAATGTTTATTTTTAACCCCATGAAACTTTATTATTACTAATTTTTATACTTGATATTTATGTACATATACTCACATATTTGTCACTTTATTTGTTGCTGGTTCTTTCTTGCATGTTAGCTCTTTTGTCTGGGAGCTCATTCCTGCTTGTTGTTGTGCGGTTGCCCAGTCATGTCTGACTCTTTGCGACCCCATGGACTGCAGCATGCCAGGCCTCCCTGTTCCTCACAATCTCCCAGAGTTTGCCCAAGTTCATGTTCATTGCCTCGATGATGCCAGCCAGCCATCTCATCGTTTGATGCCCTCTTCTTCTTCTGCCCTCAATCTTTCCCAACGTCAGGGATTTTTCCAGTGAGTCATCAGTTTGCATCAGATGACCGAAATACTGGAGCTTCAGCTTCGTCATCAGTCCTTCCAGTGAATATTCAGGGTTGATATCCCTTAAGGTTGATCTCCTTGCTATCCAAGGGACTTTCAACAGTCTTCTCTAGCACCACAGTTTGAAGGCATCAGTTCTTTGGCGTTCTATCTTCTTTGCAGTCCCAGCTTCCACTGGGAGGACCGTAGCCTTGACTATACATACCTTTTCAACATGCTGTCTAGATCTGTCATTGCTTTCCTGCCAAGAAACAATTATCATCTGATTTCATGGCTGTGGTCACCGTCCATAGTGATTTTGGAGGCCAAGTAGAGGAAATCTGTCACTATTTCCACTTTTTCCTCTTTTATTTGACATACGGTAATGGGGCTGGATGCCATGATCATAGTTTTTTCAATATTTAGTCTTAAGCCGGCTCTTTCACTCTCCTCCTTCACCCTCATCAAGAGAATCTTTAGTTTCTCTTCGCCTACTGCCATTAGAGTGGTATCGTCTGCATATCTGAGGTTGCTGATGTTTCTCCTGCCTAAGTTGATTCCAACTTGCATTTCCAACTTGCATCCAGCCCGTCATTTCTCATGATGTGCTCAGCGTATAGATTAAACAAACAGGGTGACAGCAGACAGCCCGGTAGAACTCCTTTCTTGATCTTGAGCCAGTTATTCCATACAGGGTTCTAACTGCTGCTTTTTGACCTGCATACAGGTTTCTCAGGAGGCAGGTAAGATGGTCTGGTATTCCCATCTTTCTAAGAGCTTTCCACAGTTTGTCATGATCCACGCAGTTAAAGGCTTTAGTGTAGTCGATGAAACAGAAATAGATGTTTTTCTGAAATTCTCTTGCTTTCTCTATAGTACAGTGAATGTTGGCAATTTGATCTCTGGTTCATCTTCCTTTTCTAAACTCAGGTTGGACATCTGAAAGTTCTTGCTTTGCATAATGCTGAAGCCTTGCATGCAAGCATTTAAGCATGACCTTACTAGCGTGGGAGATGAGGGTGATTGTCTGATGGTTAGCTTAGTCGCTCACTTCTGTTACCTGTAGTTTATTCTTTAGCACTTCTTCTAGAGTATCTGCTGATTACAAACTCCAGTTTTATTGTTCTGAAGGCTCTGTGTGTGTGTGTGTGTGCTTAGTTACGCAGTCTTGTCTGACTCTTTGTGACCTCATGGACTTTAGCCCACCAGGCCTCTCTGTCCAAGGGGATTCTCCAGGCAAGAATATTGGAGTGTGTTGCCATCCCTCCTCCGGGGGAGTCTTCCCAACTCAGGATCTCCCACATTGCAGGCAGATTATTTACCATCTGAGCCACCAGAGAAGCCCAAGAATACTGGAGTGGGCAGCCTCTCCCTTCTCCAGGGGATCTTCCTGACCCAGGAATTGAACTGGTGTCTCCTGCATTGAAGGCAGATTCTCTACCAGCTGAGCTATCAGGGAAGCCTGAAGAAGTCTCTGTTTTGTGTTAATTCTTTAAATATATTTCACTGGGAATAAAATTCAGGGATGGCAATTTTGTTTGTCATCGTGTATAAGATCTCAGTGTCTTGTTTTCTGGTTTTCACTGTTGTTTTTGTGACATGAATTATCAGTCTGATGTTCATATATGTATATATGTATGTATAGTCATATATGTTTATATACATATATGTATGTATCTATAGCTTTGGAGTATATCATTTCAGCCATTGTAAGTATTTATTTAATGACTTTTCTTTTTTAGTAAATTTAACAAATTGTGCACCCTTCACCATTGATCAGATTTCAGGCACTTCTGTCACCTCTATGTTCATTAATTGTTAATCTCCATTCCCTCTCCTTTTTCATAAGTTTAAGTACAGTTGATTCACAATGTTGTATTCCAAGTGTACAGAGAGTGATCCAGTCATGTGTGTACATATGTATATTCTTTTTCAGATTCTTTTCTATTGTAGATTATTACCAGATATTTAGTACAATTTCCTGTGCTATATTGTAGGTCCTTGTTATTTATCTATTTTGTATATAGTAGTGTGTATCAGTTACTATGACTTCCCCGGTGGCTCAGACTGTTAAGTGTCTGCCTACAATGTGGGAGACCCGGGTTCAATTCCTGGGTTGGGAAGATCTCCTGGAGAAGGAAATGGCAACCCACTCCAGTATTCCTGCCTGGAGAATCCCATGGATGGAGGAGCCTGATAGGCTACAGTCCATGGGGTCACAAAGAGTCGGACACGACTGAGCGACTTATCCCCCATGACTTTCCCCTTTGGTAACTTCTATCCATTCTTCTTACCCTGGACAATATTAATCTATTTTCTTTCTCTGTAGATTTTTCTTTCCTGGAAATTTCATATAAATCAAATCACATAATATGTGGTCTCTTGTGTTGGTATTCTTTGACTTAGAATAATACATATATGTTTCCACACTGGAAGTCTTTGATGTCTAACTGTTCGGTGTACTCAGTAAGTATTCACTATCATCATTCATTTATGAAAACTATGAAAGCTTCTGAAATATTAAAATATGCTTAAGTATGAAAATAACTTCTATATATGATAATTTCATTCGGATGATTTATTGCACTTTCATTTGTGTAATGTTACTGTTACTGTTTAATATTAACATTTTTATGTATTTTCAATTTTTATTTCTATTAAAAAATTTTTATTTTATATTGGAGTTAATTAACAGTGCTGTATTAGTTTCAGGTGTTCAGCAAGGTGATTCAGTCATCCATATACATATATTTACTCTTTTTAGAATTCTTTTTCCATTTAGCTTATTATAGAATATTGAGCAGAATTCCCTGTGCTATACAGTAGGTCTTTGTTGGTTAACTATTTTGCATATAGTAGCATGTACATACCAATCCCCAAATCCCAGTCTGTTCCTCCCCCACCCTTTTCCCCTAGAATAATATTTTTCAGGTTCGTATGTTGAAGCATGTGTTAGTAATTTGTTCTTTTTATTGATGAGTAGTGTTCCACTGTATGCATATACTACATCATGTCTGCCCATTCATCAGTTGATGCACATTTAGTTTTTTATAGTTTTTGACTATGAATATGAATAATGCTGCTAAGAGGATCCATGTATGTCTTTCTGTAAATACATATTTTCATTTCTCTTGGGTAGATACCTAGGTGTAAAATCGTTCAGTCATTTGGAAAATTTATTTTTAACTCTTAATGAGACTGCAGAACTTTCCAAAGTAGTTGCATTATTTTGTGTTCCTACCAGCAAAGTATGAGGACTCCTTTTTTCCACATCCTTGCCAACATTTGTTATTATCCTTTAAAAAATAAAAGCTATTACAGTCATCCTAATGGATATGAAATTGCTTCTCATTGTGATTTTAATTTACATTTTCCTAAACGAACACAGAATACCTTTTTGTGTGTTTATTAGCCACCCATATATCTTCTTTGGTGAAATGTTTTGTCAGAAATTTTACCCAATTTTTGATTGGGTTGTCTTGTATTCAAAGAGTTCTTGGCATATTTTGTACACAAATCCTTTATAATATATATGTTTACCAAATATTTTCTCCCAATCTGTTGCTCATCTTTTAATTTTCATAATAGTATCTTTTGAAGTGTAAAGGATTTGAATTTTGATGAGGTTTAATTTACCAGATTTTAAAGAATGCACCATATTTTTGGTGTCATATTAAAGAAATTTTTGCTTAACCGAAGGTATTGAAGATAATCACCTGTGTTTTCTTTTAAAAGTTTGTTTTGGCTCTAACATTTAAATCTGTGATTTATTTTGTATAGTGTGAAATAAAGGTGTAACTTTATCTTTTGGCATATGCATATACAGCTTTCCTAGTACTGTTAATTAAAAAGAGTATCTTTTCCTTCAGTGAATTTCCTTTGCACCTTTATTGAAAATAAGTTCTGTTCTAGTGATTTACATGTCTGTCCTTGTGCCAGTACTACATTGTGTTCACAACTACTGAAGTAGCTTTATATCAAGTTTTGAAATTGGGAAGCATATGTTGTCCAGCTTTGTCTTTTTCAAAATTGTTTTGGCGTTCTATATGAATTCTATATAAATTTTGTAATTTTATGTAATTTGCAATTCTAAACACATTTTAGGATCATCTTGCCAATATCTGCTAAAAGACTGCTGAAAATCTGGTAGCAATTGATATATGAATCAACCTGGGGAGAATTACTATTCTGAACATTATTGAACTCTCCGCTCCATGAACCTGGTATCTGAGCTTCTTTTGAAGGTAATCCTCTGTCCCTCGCTCTACTGTGCCCTGATGGCTTTTAAGGTCTTTCTCTTTCCTTTTGGTTTTAAACAGTTTCACGATAATGTGTTTTAAGTGTGGATTTCCTTTTATTTATACTGCTTGGGAACTTTTGGCTTCCTGTATACATGGATTGGGAGAAGGAAATGGCAACCCACTCCAGTATTCTTGCCTAGAGAATCCTGTGGACAGAGGAGCCTGGTGGGCTGCTGTCTATGGGGCTGCAGAGCAGACACGGCTGAAACGACTTAGCAGCAGCAGCATACATGGATTGATGTTTTTCATCAGTTCTGGAAAATTCTGTTGCTCTCTTATCTCTTTTTAATTAAATATAAAATATCATCAATTTTAAGATGTAGCATTTATATACCAATAAAAGAAAAAGAATATACGACTAATGCCTTAATAATAGTTAATGAAATAATTGGTCATATTGACCCTAATCACTTAGAAATTTATGATTTTCTCAAACGATCTGGCAAACATTTCCTCAATTTCATTGCTTGATGTAGAGTCTCACGTGTATCATTGTAAGAAAGCATACCACAATTTCATATACTTGTATCTTGTTTTCTCAGATTCTGTAACTAGTTAGTTGTTTCTTTGCAACGTGTTCAAGTCAGTTCAAAGTACTGTAACAAAATGCTATAAACTGGGTGGCTTAAACAACAGTTATCTCCTACAATTCTGAAGGCTGGGAAGTCTCATATCAAGGAGCTGGCATAGTCTGTCTGATGAAGACCCTCTTCCTGCTTTATAGATGGCCATCTTCTTGCTGTATTTTCCCATGGTGAGGAAGAAAGATTCTTTCTCTCATGTCTCTTCATATAAGGGTGCTAATTCCATTCATGAAAGCTCCCTGCTCAAGACCTGATTACCTCACAAATGTCCTACCTCTAAATACCATCAAATTGGGATTAGGACTTAAGCATATGAACTTTGGTGGGGCAGACACAAATATTTAGCCCATATTATAAGAATATAAGGGTTTCCTGATGGCTCAGACAGGAAAGAATCTGCCTGCAGTGTGGGAGACCTGGGTTTGAACCCTGGGTCGAGAAGATGCCCTGAAGAAGGAAATAGCTACCACTCCAGTATTCTTGCCCAGAGAATTCCATGGACAGAGGAGCATAAGAAAATAATCACCACTCATTTATGGCCATAATTTCAGTTATGAATATTTGTTTCACTAATGTCTGATTGAGAAATGCCTCTTGAGAAACCTGTATGCAGGTCAGGAAGCAACAGTTAGAACTGGACATGGAACAACAGACTGGTTCCAAATAGGAAAAGGAGTATGTCAAGGCTATATATTGTCACCCTGCTTATTTAACTTCTATGCAGAGTACATCATGAGAAATGCTGGGCTGGAAGAAGCACAAGCTGGAATCAAGATTGCCGGGAGAAATATCAATAACCTCAGATATGCAGATGACACTACCCTTATGGCAGAAAGTGAAGAAGAACTAAAGAGCCTCTTGATGAAAGTGAAAGAGGAGAGTGAAAAAGTTGGCTTAAAGCTCAACATTCAGAAAACAAAGATCATGGCATCTGGTCCCATCACTTCATGGCAAATAGATGTGGAAACAGTGGCTGACATTATTTTTCTAGGCTCCAAAATCACTGCAGATGGTGATTTCAGCCATGAAATTAAAAGACGCTTACTCCTTGGAAGGAAAGTTATGACCAACTTAGACAGCATATTAAAAGGCAGAGATATTACTTTATCAACAAAGGTCCATCTAGTCAAGGCTATGGTTTTTCTGGTAGTCATGTATGGATGTGAGAGTTGGAGTATAAAGAAAGCTGAGCACAGAAGAATTGGTGCTTTTGAACTGTGTTGTTGGAGAAGACTCTTCAATCCTAAAGGAAATCAGTCCTGAATATTCGTTGGAAGGACTGATGCTGAAGCTGAAGCTCTGATACTTTGACCACCTGATGCGAATGACTGACTCTTTAGAAAAGACCCTGATGCTGGGAAAGACTGAAGGCAGGAGGAGAAGGGGGCAATAGAGGATGAAGTGGTTGGATGGCATCACTGACTCGATGGACATGAGTTTGAGCAAGCTCTGGGAGTTGGTGATGGACAGGGAAGCCTGGTGTGCTGCAGTCCATGGGTCGCAAAGAGTTAAACATGACTGAGTGACTAAGCTGAACTGAATATTTGGATGCATGTATCTTTTTGAATTACGGTTTTCTCTGTATATATGCCCAGGAGTGGGATTGCTGGATTATAAGGTAGTTCTATTTTTAGTTTTTCAAGGAACCTCCATACTGTTCTCCATAGTGTCTAAACCAATTTGCATTCTCACCATCAGTGAGAAGGGTTCCCTTTTCTCCACACCCTTTCCAGCATTTACTGTTCATAGATTTTTTTGATGATGGCCATTCCTAGCAATGTGAAGTGATACCTTATTGTGGTTTTGATTTGCATTTTTCTCATAATTAGTGATATTTCATGTGTTTCTTGCCCATGTCTATGTCTTCTTTGGAGAAATGTCTGTTTAGAACTTCTGACCATTTTTTTTTAATTGGCTTGTTGATTTTTTTTTTTTAAACTCTTTGTAACCCCATGGACTGTAGCCCACCAGGCTCCTCTGTTCATGGGGATTCTCCAGGCAAGAATACAGAAGTGGATTGCCATGCCCTCTTCCAGGGGATCTTCCCAATTCAGTAATCAAACCCAGGTCTCCTGCATTGCAGGCAGATTCTTTACTGTCTGAGCCACCAGGGATACCCAAGAATACTTGTGTGGATAGGCTATCCCTTCTCCAGGGGATTTTCCCAACCCATAAATTGAACTGGGGTTTCTTGCATCACAGGTGGATTCTTTAGCAGGTAAGCTACCTGAGAAGCCCAGTAATTAGTGATGAACATCTTTTCATGTATTTTTTGGCCATCTGAATGTCTTCTTGGTAGAAATGTCTATTTAGAACTTCTGACCATTTTTTTTTTTGATTGGGTTGTCAATTTTTTTTTTTAATATTGACTGCATGAACTGTTTGTATATTTTGGAGATTAATCCCTTCTTGATCACTTTGTTTGAAATATTTTGAAATATTCCCATTCTATGGGTTGTCTTTTTGCTTTGCTTATAGTTTCCTTTGCTGTGCAAAAGCTTTTAAGTTTAGTTAGGTTCCATTTGTTTATTTTTGTTTTTATTTTCATTACTTTAGGAGGTGGATCAAAAAAGATCTTGCTTAGATTTATGTCAGAGAGTGTTCTGTTTTCCTCTAAGACTTTTATAGTATCTGGTGTTAAATTTAGGTCTTTAATCCATTTTGAGTTTTTTTTGTGTGTGTATTGCGTTAGGGTGTGTCCTACTTTTGTTGTTTCACCTGTAGCTGTCCAGTTTTCCCAGTACCACTACTGAAGAGACAATCTTTTCTCCAGTGTGTGTTCTTGCCTTCTTTGTCATAGATTAGTTGACCATAGATGGATGGGTTTATTTCTGGGCTTTCTATCCTGTTCTGTTGATCAATATTTCTGTTTTTGTGCCAGAATCATTCTGCTTTGATAACTGTAGCTTTGTAGTATAGCCTGAAGTCAGGGAGCTCGATTCCTCCATCTCTGTTTTTCTTTCTCAAGATTGCTTTTGCCACTGGGGGGCTTTTCTGTTTCCATACAAATTGTAAATTTTTTGTTCTAATTCTGTGAAAAATGCCATTGATAGTTTGATGGTATTGCATTGAACCTGTAGATTTGTTTGGGTAGTACAGTGATTTTGACTATGTTGACTCTTCTAATCCAAGAACATGGTGTATCTTTTCATTTGTTTGTGTAATCTTTGATTTCTTCCATCAGTATTTTATAGTTTTCTGAGTACAAGTCTTTTGCCTCATCAGATAGGTTTGTTCCTAGGTATTTTGTTCTTTCTGTTGTGATGGCAAATGGGATTGTTTCCTTAATTTATCTTTTTGATCTTTTGTTGTTAGTGTATAAGAATGCAATAAATTTCTGTATATTAATTTTGTATTTTGCAACTCAGATTCACTGCTGAGCTCTAGTAGTTTTCTGGAGGCATCTTTAGGATTTTCTGTGTATAGCATCATGTCTGTAAACAGTGACAGTTTTACTTCTTTTCCAATTTGTATTCCTTTTATTTCTTTCTCTCCTCTGGTTGCTATGGCTAGAATGTCCAAAACTATGTTGAATAAATATGGTGAGAGTGATATCCTTGTTTTATTCCTGAGCCTAGAGGAAATGCTTTCAGTTTTTCACCATTGATCATGATGTTTGCTGTGACTTTGTCATTTATTGATTTTATTATGTTGAGGTAGGTCCTCTCTATTCCCACTTTCTGGAGGATATTTTTATCATAAATGGGTGTTGAATTTTGTCAAAAGGTTTTCAGTGTATTGAGATGATCATATATTTTTAATCTTCAATTTGTTAATGTGGTGTATCACATTGGTTAATTTATGTGTACTAAAGAATCCTTGCATCCCTGGGATATCTCTCACTTAATCATGGCCTATGATCCTTTTAATGTGTTTGGGATTCAGTTTGCTAGTATTTTGTTGAGAATTTTTGTGTCGTATTCAGCAATGATATTGGCCTATAATTTTCTTTTTTGTGATATCTTTGTCTGGTTTTGGTATTAGGGTGATAGTGGCCTTGTAGAATAAGCCTGGGAGTGTTCCTTACTCTGCAGTTTTTGGGAAGAGTTTCCGAAGGATAGATGTTAACTATACTCTAAACATTTAATAGAATTTGCCTTTGAAGCCATGTGGTCCTGGACTTTTATTTGTTGAAAAAATTTTAATCATAGTTCCAATTTCAGTACTCGTGATAGGTCTATTTGTATTTTCTTCTTGGTTCAGTCTTAGGAAGTTGTACTTTTCTAAGGATTTGTCCATTTCTTTTAGGTTGTCCGTTATTGGCATATAGTTGCTTGTAGTAGGCTCTTATGATTCTTTATATTTCTGTGGTGTCTGTTGTAACTTCTTATTTTTAATTTCTAATTTCACAGATTTGAGTCTGCTCCCTTTTTTTCTTGATGGCTCTGGCTAAAGGTTTATCTATTCTGTTTATTTTCTCGAAGAACCAGCTTTTAGTTTCTTTGCTGTTGTTTTCTTCCTGTTTCATTTATTTTTGCTCTGATCTTTATGATTTCTTTCCTTCTACTAACTTAAAAAATTTTTTTATTTATTTATTTTTGGCTGTGCTGGGTCTTAGTTGTTGCAGGGGCTTCTCTGTAGTCCAGGTGAGTGGGCTCTGCTCTTCTTTGTAGTACACAGGCTTCTCATTGCAGTGGCTTCTCTTGAGGAGCATGAGCTCTAGGGCACGCAGGCTTCAGTAGTTGCCATGCATGGGCTCAATAGTTTTGGTTCCTGGGCTCTAGAGTACAGTCTTGGTATTTGTGGTGCGCAGGCTTAGTTACACCAAGGCTGTGGGATCTTCCTGGACCCTGGATCGAACCCATGTCTCCTGCATCGGCAGGTGGATTCTTTACCTCTGAGCCACCAGGGAAGCCCTAACTTTGGGTTTTGCTTGTTATTCTTTTTCTAGTTGCTTTAGATATAAGATTAGGTTGTTTATTTGAGATATTTTTGCTTGTTTCCTGATGTAAGACTGTATTGCTATAAACTTTCCTCTTACAACTGCTTTTGCTGCTTCGGTAGGTTTTGGATCATGTTTTCATATTCATTTGTCTCTAGGTATGTTTTTAATTTCCTCCTTGATTTCTTTACTATCCTTTGGTTCTTTAGTAACGTATTGTCAGTTTAAGAATTTTTTACCTTAGTGAAAATGAACCAAGATAGAAGGTAAGACAGAGCCTGCAGGTGGAGGGTCGGAGCATTGTTGAACCCCTATGAAGAGTTGGGGAAACCTGAGGCAAAACAAATGAAGTGAGAGGTATTATTGGAAGGCATTTTGAGGCATTTATTTCTAAATTGTTAAAGTGAGAAACCCATTTTCTTTTATTAAACCAGCCAATCATGTGTCATCAAAGCATTCATATACCTTCGTATACAGTGGAACAGTGACTTATCTTCCTTTATTGATGTTCCCAGGTTTTTCCCTCTAGAATCTCTTAATTCCAGTCACGTCACAAAAATTTTACTGTGTTTTTTAAGTGGATAAAAAATGTCCACTTGTGAATGTGTGTGTTTTAAATTATTTTGAAAGGAAAATTCTTTATCTCAATGCTCATTTCTAGGATATGTTCTTTAGTTGTCACTTCATATCATAAATCTGTTAAAACTAATGTCTGTTTGCATTATAGAGGAAACACTAAGGTCTTCAAAGCTAATTTTAGTGCTGAAATGTCAGAAGTAAAGGAATTTTAGCAATCAGATAGGATTCCATAAGGACAACCCCTTGAGCCTGTTTGATAGAGCATCAGAGCTACAAAGAATGATGGGCTTTGTAATCAGTATCTGTGGAGTGAGCTGCAGCCCTTGAAATAAAGAGAAAGGGAATCCAGAAACATCTATAAGTCTGTGAAAGATCTTATCTTTTTTCCTTTTTAAACAGATGACACACACTCATCAGGCATATTCTTCCTTGGTGGAAGAGGGCTTTCAACATAGATAACTTCCCATTTTTTTTTCTTGGCACATTTACCCCCTAGCTCCCAAAATACCATTCTTTCCTGTATGTAAAATTATTAACAACTATAATATATATTTTTGAAATATTCTAGTGATGATTTAAATATAAATATATCACATAGCAATTTAGTAAGTTAATTGGGAGCCCAGAGTACATTCATGGTCATGAGGCATATTTGAGAAGCTTTTTAGATTGCACATTATAGACTTGGCAAAAGAGTGTTTCATTGATTAATCCATAAAGGTCTTAAGATACTTTGTCATCAGCCTAATTTTCTTTAAAAATCTTTATTTCTTATTCATATTTATTCATTCATTTTAAAAAAATTTTACATTTTTTAATTTAAATTTTAAAGTTCTCCATTTATTTATTTTTACATTCTTTTCTTTTTCTTTTCTTTCTCTTTTCCCTCTTACATTTTTCTTTGCTTTTTTTGGAGGGGGTAATGACTGCAACTATGCCGCAGACTTGGCCAAGGAGAGTCACAGATGAGAAAAGTTCAGGCCTTATTCATTCGATTTCTAATAGGTCTCTGCCTAAGGATGGCCTCATAGCACTCTTTACTCTAGTAGCATGTGGGCTGACTTTCCTTATTGTACTTCCTACTCTGCAGATGTCATATTCAGTCTTTCGGAAAAGATACTGCTTTCTAAAATTGCATACCATCCGACTCTTAGAGATATCTGTTTTAAAATCTATGATTACTGAAACAGTTGTTGGCTTCTAGACAAATCGAGAACCAAGAGCTGGGAGAGTACCTCTTGGGAAATGATCTTCCGTGTAATATGCCTAGCGTAACCTTCACTGTCACTTTTCACTTTCATGCACTGGAGGAGGAAATGGCAACACACTCCAGTGTTCTTGCCTGGAGAATCCCAGGAACGGGGGAGCCTGGTGGGCTGCCGTCTGTGGGGTCACATAGAGTTGGACATGACTGAAGCGACTTAGAAGCAGCAGCAGCAGCAACCTTGCTAATAATCCAGGTGATGGTGAATCCCCTTAAAAATGTTCATGAGAGAAGGATTGGTAGAGGTTCTAAGTCAAACTCTTAGTACAGCTATTAGTACGCTATTGATCCTCTTTGTTTGGTAGGATCATGGGAGTAACCTTTGGGCCCTTTTAGCTCTTTTTCCTCATTATTTGGATTAAGAATGTATTTATGAATACTTAGTAAGGAAAATGAAAAATCTCACTACTAAGAATTACATGATTTTAAAATATGGAAATGAGATTTATTTTCACTAATATGTTTTATTATAATACTGCTTTCTTTTAATGTTAAATTGAGAAAACCTTTACTTTCTTGTTTTAAAATGTCATTCTTATTGGGAAGTCTTCATTCTACTTGTCATTGAGTGAATAATATCTTAGGAAAGATTTTAGTGTGGAATAAGGAGAGTAATTATAGTTGGAAAAATGTAAGACATAATATTTCCCCTCCAGCATTCTTGCCTGGAGAATTCCACGGATGGAGGAGCCTGGTGGGCTGTGGTCCATGGGGTCGCAAAGAGTTGGACACGACTGAGCAGCTAACACACACACACACACACACACACACACACACACACACACGACATAATATTAAAAGACCAGGATTGGCATCCTTATTCCATTATTTATTAGCCAAGTAACTTTGGAAAAGTCAGTTTAGCTTTCTTACCTTTAGTTTCTTCATTTGCAAAATAGGAATGCTATTACTTCACAGGATTATTATAAGACTTAAATGAAATATTTGTGATGGTATTTTATAAAGTATAAAGTGATATTTAAGTTTTTAATATTCTAAGTAATAATGTGTCATTTTACTTGTGTACTTGGTAAGTTATTTTCTAAAGACCATGGTTTTAGAGACAGTAAAGTCACATTGCTTTAAGTTCAGATTCAAAATCTTCCTCTTGCTAGGAGTGTGGCCTGATCTCTCTTAGCCTCACTTTCCTCATCTATAAAATGAGAGTGATAATAATATCTATCTCATAGGGTTGTTGTGAAGACTAAATTATCTAATTCATGTCAAAATCCTTCCAGCAGTGTTCGGCACATTAATACATGTTACCTATTGTCATTATTATTCTTAGATTTTAAAAAAGAAACTCTTTTCCTAAAGTAATGACCATCCTTACCAGTTTTCAAGTGGCCATTCTGTTGTGACATATCCAAGCAATTAACTCAATTTTTCCTTAGTAGTAGGTACATATGTGTGGAGAAGGCAATGGCACCCCACTCCAATACTCTTGCCTGGAAAATCCCATGGACGGAGGAGCCTGGTAGGCTGCAGTCCATGGGGTCGCTAAGAGTCAGACACAACTGAGCGACGTCACTTTCACTTTTCACTTTCATGCACTGGAGAAGGAAATGGCAACCCACTCCAGTGATCTTGCCTGGAGAATCCCAGGGACGGGGGAGCCTGGTGGGCTGCCATCTATGGGGCTGCACAGAGTCGGACACGACTGAAGTGACTTAGCAGCAGCAGCAGCAGATACATATGTGAAAACAGTGGTGCAGTTTTCTTCAGTTAAGAAAACTCATTAACTTTATTTCAAATGTTGGTATCCCTGATAAGTTGTATGCATATTTTGGCAAATGTAATTATATTTTGGATGTGTGTCTGTGTTTAGTTGCTCAGTCATGTCCAACTCTTGTGACTCCATGGATTGTAGCCTGCCGGGCTCCTCTGTCCTTGGGATTTCCCAGGCAAGAGTACTGGAGTGGATTGTCATTTCCTTCTCTTGTATTTTGGGTATGGTAAGGAAATTCAGAAAATAACTCCTGAAAATAAATTCATTGAATAATAAAGGACCCTTTGAAATGTGATTACTCACTATTTTATTCATTCTTGAAATCAATTTTCACTTAAAAAGGGAAATCTGGCTATATTTATACTCACTAATAATTTGGGGGAATTAATTATATAATCTATTTGAAAAGGATCACTGAAATGATCAAAGAAGCAGCCTTGAAGAATTAGTTAAAACATGCTGGAGATAATGAAATTAATGAAGTAATTTCTTCAGGTAAATGCTTAATATAAAGTCTGACTAAAACAGAGGCTAGAGTTAAAACATACAAAAACACACACACAGTTAGAGTTTTGAAAATATATGAATAACTTAAAGATTCTGTGATTTTTGTTGTGTGCTGATAAGTTGAGCAAGATCTAGGGCAGAATAATATTTGAGATCAACTTGTAACATTTAGGTTAAAAATTTATGCTTTTTCTGTTCTCTGCTGAAGGCATGGCTGATTCTCCTTATAGTTCATTTGTGACTGCTTTCACATTTTGTGTGTTAATACTTTGGTGAAGTATATAATATACAGGTGAATTAAATGTTTGAGGATTGCTGTAGAGTTCTACACTCATTTCATCAGTCAGAATGTTGCAGTTTTGGCTTAATTGCAAAAAGAACCCAAGTCTCATGGTTTCTGTGACAACCTAAGGTCAAGTGACCTGGATATGTCCTGCCAAGCTGTTTCTGTGGAATAAATAGGCTGTTTGTATACAGCATGGCTAAGCATTCTCTCACAAGATTTCAGGTTCACAAAGTATGAGGCAACTGGGTAAAAGGTCAGAGGTTAAAGGTAGTAAGTCATTTTGGGCCTGTTCTTTTATGGACTCTTTGGCTGCCTTTCAGACTGAGGTCTTGGAAGTAGTTCACACACAGGCCTTTTGCCAAAAGACTACTGAGAACTGGCTCAGGTAGGATTCTATTACAAAATTCTCTCTCTTTCACTCTCTCCTTCTATCTGAATCTTGCCTTGTGAAATTTATAAAAATGCAAGGAATTTTTAAAAAGTAAGTATATAAGTGAGGCAACCAAGTAAATTCATGTTTTAAAAGTAAATCTAGAGTGACTTTTTTTCTTGGGGACAGAGGTCCACAAACTGAATTTATTATAATAAATTCTTGGAAAATGAATTGCCAAATAACATTTTTGAAAAAAGAGAAGTATATAGAAATAACAAATAAGATTAAAAGTATTGGCAGAAAAACTTGGGGCAATTGTAGGCTTTTTTAAAGAGGCAATAAATATCTGTTCCACCTAAGCCACCAGAGGCAGTCTTTAAACAGTCTAGTGAGATATTTTAACTAATGAGCTCTCCTACTATTATATGTTATGCTACTGAGTGTTAAGATTTGCTGTGTATTATGAAGAAAAAGGTATAATTAGGTTTCCTCAGTGTTTGTTTCCCTTTAGATTTATTGCTGTTGTTATTCTTGCTCAGAGTAGGAATTCATTCCAGGAACAGAAAAAACAAAGTGAATGTTAGATTTACCTTCTCTGACATTAAATCTTGGCTTTAAGAGCTTTCTTCAGCTTCTTGGCTATCATATTTGTCTACATTATTCGTTTCCTTCTGTTTGCACACTACTATAGATTTACAATTTTTATCTTGGTCAATTTTGGTATTCGTTCTTACTTGGATTTGAAATATGTTGTTAATGAAGATGTGGGGACTGGATGTTCTTAAGGTAGAAAAAGGTAGGGCAAGGGACAATGAAAAAATGGCAGAAGAACTATTCCCAAAGACAAAGTGCGAGCCACAGGTCATTTGAACTGTAAAACCACTCTTCTGTGGGATGGTAGCAGCTACAAAGAAATAACCCAGATAAAGGGAAAAATAAAAATCTTTCATTGGGAAACTTAATGTAACTCCTAGGAGAAACCAAAGCACACAGTTTGGATCCTAACCAGGGATACCTTGGCTTTCAATATTTTATTGTACTGATGAGGATAGGCTTGGGAATGATGGGACTTTCCAGTGTGCTTCATAAGTCCAGTTTCTTTTTTCTCCTTGTATTGCAGTCAAACAAACACATTTATCTCTTAGACAGAATTTTTCTGAGAATATCTTAACTCACAGGTGGTCTTGTTTTTACTCTCTTCGGGAAAAAAAATTTCTCTGAAGTTCTGTAAGTCATTTGCCTTTTTCTTTACCTTGAATTCCTTAATATCAGGAACATGCTGCACTATAAGGTATTATATATGTTGATAAACAATTTTCTGTTTTTTATTAAATAAGAGGACAAATGACTTCCAACCAGACTGTGTTGGAAAAATTAGAAAATTACAACTTTTAAAAGAACTTATTTTTGAAAATTTAAACAGATCTTTACTTCTTTTTCCATGTAAAGGTTGTCAAAAAAAAAAAACTTTAAAAATGTGTATTTACTCTTTTAAAAATATTAATTTCAGAAAAGTAATCTTGGACAAGTCACTAAGTCTACCTGAATCAATTTTGTCATGGAGTCTAGAATTTGATCTTTAAGGTTTTCCCCAACTCCAAACTAAGTTGCATCTTACCAGATGTTTGTAGAATTGAGGAACTGACTTGCTAAATTTGTTATTTCTGTCATTTTTCTCAGTGAATAAAATGTTAAGGAGAAAGTGAATCAAGACCTTGAAGTGCGAAAGATGCTGTGAATCCATTTAAAAAAGGCAATTACCATTGTATTCCCTTGTTTGCCTGCTTCGCTTTGACCCTTCTACTACTGTTGGAGCTAATAGTGTTGGTCCTGCTGCTGCTACCTCTGATGAGAGGGAAAGACTAGGCTGGTAAGGCCAGCGAGTGGACTTCTCTAGGGCCTAAAGGAGAAGGCTAGGTGATCTCTAGTGGAACCAGAGATTCATATTTCTGGCACAGAACTCTCTAATAAGAGTCATGAATGAAATGACCACTTGAAAACCTCCAAATCAGGAAGGACTTTGATTCTAATTAAAAATACAAATATTAGATTTCTTACATTTCTTGATTATTATAAATAATGCTGCAAAGAACACAGAGTGCTGATATTTCTTCAATATCTTTGTTTTAATTTCCTCTGGATATATTTCCAGAAGTGAGATTACTGGACCATATGGTAGTTCTACTTGAAAGTTTTTTGAGGGACTTTTATACTCTCTTCCATAGTGGTTGCACCAATTTACGTTTCCACGAATAGTGCACAGGGTTCCCCTTTCTCTACATCCTCGCCAACTCTTGTCTTTTTTATGATCAGTGCAGTTCAGTTCAGTCACTCAGTTGTGTCCAATTCTTTGCGACGCCATGGACTGCAGCATGCCAGGCCTCCCTGTCCATCACCAGCTCCCGGAGTTTACTCAAACTCATGTTCATTGAGTCGGTGATGCCATCCAACCATCTCATCCTCTGTCATCTTTTTCTCCCACCTTCTATCTTTCCCAGCATCAGGGTCTTTTCAAATGAGTCAGTTCTTCGCATCAGGTGGCCAAAGTATTGGAGTTTCAGCTTCAGCATCAGTCCTTCCAATGAATATTCAGGACTGATTTCCTTTAGGATGTACTGGTTGGATCTCCTTGCAGTCCAAGGGACTCTCAAGAGTCTTCTCCAACACCACAGTTCAAAAGCATCAATTCTTTGGTGCTCAGCTTCCATTATAGTCCAACTTTCACATCTA
This sequence comes from Ovis aries, assembly GCF_016772045.2. Classification (NCBI taxonomy): domain Eukaryota; kingdom Metazoa; phylum Chordata; class Mammalia; order Artiodactyla; family Bovidae; genus Ovis; species Ovis aries. Next base: position 90,626,984 of record NC_056058.1, on the reverse strand, counting down.
TACATGACTACTAGAAAAACCATAGCCTTGACTATACGAGACCTTTGTTGGCAAAGTAATGTCTCTGCTTTTTAATATGCTGTCTAGGTTGGTCATGGCTTTTCTTCCAAGGAGCAAGCTGCTTTTAATTTCATGGTTGCAGTCACCATCTGCAGTAATTTTGGAGTCCAAGAAAATAAAGTCTTTCACTGTTTCCGTTATTTCTCCTTCTATTTGCCATGAAGTCATGAGACCTGTGGAGAAGGCGATAGCACCCCACTCCAGTACTCTTGCCTGGAAAATCCCATGGACAGCGGAGCCTGGTAGGCTGCAGTCCATGGGGTCGCTAACAGTTGGACACAACTGAGCGACTTCCCTTTCACTTTTCACTTTCACGCATTGGAGAAGAAAATGGCAACGTACTCCAGTGTTCTTGCCTGGAGAATCCCAGGGACAGGGGAGCCTGGTGGGCTGCCATCTGTGGGGTCGCACAGAGTCGGACACAACTGAAGCGACTTAGCAGCAGCAGCAGCAGCAGCAGCAGTAGCAGCATGGGACCTGATGTCATGATCTTCGTTTTCTGAATGTTGAGTTTTAAGCCAACTCTTTCACTGTCTTCTTTCACTTTCATCAAGAGACTCTTTAGTTCTTCACTTTCTGCCGTAAGGGTAGTGTCATCTACATACCTGAGATTATTGATATTTCTCCTGGCAATCTTGATTCCAGCTTGTGCTTCATCCAGCCTGGCATTTTGCATAATGTACTCTGCATATAAGTTAAATAAGCAAGGTGACAATATACAGCCTTGACATACTCCTTTCCCAGTTTGGAACCAGTCTGTTGTTCCATGTCCAGTTCTAACTGTTGCTTCTTGACTTGCATACAGATTTCTCAGGAGGTGGGTCAGGTGGTCTGGTATTCCCAACTCTGTAAGAATTTTCCGTAGTTTGTTGTGATACACAGAGTCAAAGGCTTTGGCGTAGTCAATAAAGTAGAAGTAGATGTTTTTCTGGAACTTTCTTGCTTTTTTGATGATCCAATGGATGTTGGCAATTTGATCTCTCGTTCTTCTGCCTTTTCTAAATCCAGCTTGAACATCTGAAAGTTTATAGTTCACGTACTGTTGAAGCCTGGCTTGAAGAATTTTAAGCATTACTTTGCTAGTGAGATGAGTGCAGTTGTGCAGTAGTTTGAACATTCTTTGGCATTACCTTTCTTTTTGATGATAGCTGTTCTAAATAGGTGTGAGGTGGTGTCCTGTGGTTTTAATTTGCATTTTCCTGATGATTAGAGATGTTGAGTGCCTTTTCATGTACCTTTTGGCTGTTGGTATGTTTTTGTAAAAATGTCTGTTCAGTTCCTGTGCCCACTTATAAATCAGATTTTTTGGCTATTGAGCTGTATGGATTGTTTATATATTTTGGATATTAACTCTTTATGATATGTATGATTTGCAACTGTTTTTTTTTCTTTTCATTGGTTTCCTCTTCATTTTGTTCATAGTTTCCTTTGCTGAGCAGAAGCTTTTGAGTTTTATATAATCCTTTAAAAAAAAGTTTTGCCGCACCATGTGGCAGCCAGGATTTTATTTCCCCCTACCAGTAGTCATGGGGTTGCAAAGAGTCGGACACAACTGAGTAACTGAACTGAACTGAACCAGCGATCAGACCTACGTGCCCTGCAATGGAAACATGGGGTCTTAACAACTGGACCACCAGGAAAATACCCTCAATTGTTTATTTTTGCTTTTCTTGCCTTTGCTCTTATATTGATAGCTTATAGTGAACCGTGTCAGATTTGTGATCTCCGAAGGAGAAGATTTAGCTTCAGGACCAGGGACCAGGCCTGATCACTCAAGAGCTTTGGTGTAGCAGAGTTTTATTAAAGTGAAAAAGGGACAGAGAAAGTTTCTGACATAGAAATCAGAAGAGGGACAGAGAGTGCCCCCTGGCTAGTCTTAGCAAGGGAATTGTATGCTTTTTAAATTGGTTATTCAGTTCAGTTCAGTTGCTCAGTCGTGTCCGACTCTTTGTGACCCCATGAATTGCAGCACGCCAGGCCTCCCCGTCCATCACCAACTCCCGGAGTTCACTCAGACTCAGGTCCATCAAGTCAGTGATGCCATCCAGCCGTCTCATTCTCTGTCGTCCCCTTCTCCTCCTGCCCCCAATCCCTCCCAGCATCAAAGTCTTTTCCAATGAGTCAACTCTTCACATGAGGTGGCCAAAGTACTGGAGTTTCAGCTTCAGCATCATTGCTTCCAAAGAAATCCCAGGGCTAATCTCCTTCAGAATGGACTGGTTGGATCTCCTTGCAGTCCAAGGGACTCTCAAGAGTCTTCTCCAACACCACAGTTCAAAAGCATCAGTTCTTCGGTGCTCAGCCTTCTTCACAGTCCAACTCTCACATCCATACATGACCACAGGAAAAACCATAGCCTTGACTAGACAGACCTTAGTCAGCAAAGTAATGTCTCTGCTTTTGAATATACTATCTAGGTTGGTCATAACTTTTCTTCCAACCATCTTTAGTGATTTTGGAGCCTAGAAAAATAAAGTCTGACACTGTTTCCACTGTTTCCCCATCTATTTCCCATGAAGTGATGAGACCGGATGCCATGATCTTCATTTTCTGAATGTTGAGTTTTAAGCCAACTTTTTCACTCTCCTCTTTCACTTTCATCGAGAGGCTTTTAGTTCCTCTTCACTTTCTGCCATAAGGGTGGTGTCATGTGCATATCTGAGGTTATTGGTATTTTTCCCGGCAATCTTGATTCCAGCTTGTGTTTCTTCCAGTCCAGCGTTTCTCATGATGTACTCTGCATGTAAGTTAAATAAGCAGGGTGACAATATACAGCCTTGACGTACTCCTTTTCCTATTTGGAACCAGTCTGTTGTTCCATGTCCAGTTCTGACTATTGCTTCCTGACCTGCGTACAGATTTCTCAAGAGGCAGGTCAGGTGGTCAGGTATTCCCATCTCTCTCAGAATTTTCCACAGTTTATTGTGATCCACACAGTCAAAGGCTTTGGCATAGTCAATAAAGCAGAAATAGATGTTTTTCTGGAACTCTCTTGCTTTTTCGATGATCCAGCGGATGTTGGCAATTTGATCTCTGGTTCCTCTGCCTTTTCTAAAACCAGCTTGAATAAATCAAAAGAATGTCTCAAGGTTGTAAAGATCTTAATAGACCCACTCCCACAATTTACATTTTAAGATAACAGGGTTAGAACTAACAATAGAAAGATCTTCCTTAGACCCATTCTCATAATATACATTCTAAGATAACAGGATTAGTCAGAAGGTTAAGAAGGAGAAACTGTCCTCAAGCAGGATACATTGTTATATATAACCTTTACTAAAGAATGTAGAAATGAAAGTTTGTCCTTTCCTCCTCTTTGAGAATTCTAGACTCTGTCTCCTCCTTGAGAGCCCCAGACATCTTTTACCTCCTCACAGACCCCGCACTTCTCATCAACCTGCCTAGGAATTGACTCTCAGTATCCAATCCAGAAATTCATTACCAAGACCTGATGTCAATGGGCTTTAGTCAGTTCAGTTGCTCAGTGTGTCTGACTCTTTGTGACCCCATGGACTGCAGCACGCCAGGCTTCTCCGTCCATCACCAACTCTTGGAGTTTACCCAAACTCGTGTCCATCGAATTGGTGATGCCGTCTAACCATCTCATCCTCTGTCGTCTCCTTCTCCTCCCGCCTTCAATCTTTCCCAGCATCAGGGTCTTTTCAAATGAGTCAGCTCTTTGCATCAGGTGGCCAAAGTATTGGAGTTTCAGCTTCAACATCAGTCCTTCAAGGGAATATTCAGAACTGATTTCCTTTAGGATGTACTCGTTGGATCTTCTTGCAGTCCAAGGGATTCTCAAGAGTCTTCTCCAATACCACAGTTTGAAAGCATCAATTCTTCGGCGTGTCAGTGAGCTTACCTTCTGTGTTTTCTTCTAGGACTTTTGCAGTTTCAGGTCTTTGTTCAAATCTTTAATCCATTTTGAGTTGATTTTGTGTATGGTAGAAGACAGGGGTCCAGTTTCATTCTTTGCATGTACTTAATGCCCAAACCATACTGTTTTGATTACTATAGATATATTGTTAGAAACCAGGAAATGTAGATTCTTCAGCCTTGTCCTTTTTTTTCCCTCAAGATTGCTTTGGTTACTTGAAGTCTTTTGTGGTTCCGTATGTATTTTAGTTGTTTTTTCTGTTTTTGTGAAAAATACCATTGTTATTTTCATAGTGACTGCATTGAATCTGTAGATTTCTTTGAGTAGTGTTGACATTTTAAGAATATTAATTTTCCAAGCCATGAACACTGAGATTCTTTCCATTTTTTTATGTCTTCTTCAGTTTCTTTCATCAGTGTCTCATAGTTTTCAGTGTATAAATCTTTCACATTCTTGGTTCAGTTTATTCTTAGGTATTTTAGTCTTTTGATGCAATTACAATTGGGATTATTTTCTTAATTTCTCTTTCTGATATAAAAAATGTACAGAAATACAGTTTATTTTTATATTAATTTTTGTATCCTGCAACATTACTGAATTTATTGATTAGTTTGTGTGTAGTGTCTTGAGGATTTTCTGTATGTAATATGTCATCTACAAACAGAGACAGTTTTAATTCTTCTTTCCCATTTGAATGTCTTTTTTTGTTCTAATTATTGCCAGATAGCTCTGGGTAGGACTTCCTGTACTGTGTTGAATAAAAGTGATGAAAGTGGGCATTCCTGTCTTGTTCCTGGACTTAGAGAAAAGCTTTCAATTTTTTTGTCACTGAGTATGATGTTAGCTTTGGCTTGTCATGGATGGCCTTTATTAGCTTGAGATATGCACAGTTAATACCTAGTTTGTGAGAATTTTATCTTTAATTGATGTTAAATTTTTCAGATGCTTTTTCTGTATCTATTGAGATGATAATATGATTTTTATCCTTCATTTTGTTAATATTGTATATCATATTGATTGATTTGCAGACATTGAACCATTCTTGCATCCCTGGCATAAATCCCATTGAGTCATGGTTTATGGTCCTTTTAATGTTTTGTTGGACTTGGTTTGCCAGTATTTTGTTGAGGATTTTTACAACTGTGTTCATCAGGAATATTGGCCTGTAATTTTCTTTTCTTGTAATGTCCTTGTCTGGTTTCAGTTACATGGTAGAGATGGCTTCATACAATGAGTTTGGAATTGTTCATTCCTCTTCTGTCTTTTCGAAGAGCTTGAGAAGGATTGGTATGAATTCCTTAAATGTTTGGTAGGATTCACAGTGAAGCTGTTCAGTCCTAGACTTTTTTTTTTTTTTGGAGGCTTTGATTACTGATTTATTGTTTGTTCAGATTTTCAGTTGTGATTCAGTCTTGGTAGGTTGTATGTTTCTATTCATCTAGGTGGACTAATTTTTTGCTAGAGAATTCTATACAGAAGTCTCTTATGATCCTTTGTATTTGATATCAGTTGTAATATTTCCTCTTTCACCTATTATTTTATTTGTTTGACTCCTCTTTCTTTTTTCTTGATAAATTTTAGCTAAAGGGTTATCTATTTTGCTTATCTTTTCAAAAAAACCAGCTCTTAGTTTCACTGATGTTTCCTTTTTTTATTGAAGTATAGTTGATTTACTTTATTGAAGTGTAGTTGATGTTGTATTAGCTTCAGATGTACAGAAAGTGATTCAGTTATACAGATATGTATTTATTTATTTTCACATTGGAGAAGGATATGGCAACCCACTCCAGTATTTCTTGCCTGGAGAATCCCATGGACAGAGGAGCCTGGTGGGTTATAGTCCATGGGGTCGCAAAGAGTTGGACTGAAGTGACTTAGCAGCTGTGCATTTTCACATTGTTTTCCATTATAGGTTTTTACAAGATACTGAAGATAGTTCCTTGTGCTGTACAGTAAGTCCTTGTTGCTTATCCAGTAGTTTGTATCTGTTAACCCCATGCTCCCAATTTATCCTTTCCCCTCACCCTTCCCCATTGGCAACCGTAAGTTTGTTTTCTGTGTCTCTGAGTCTATTTTGTATATAGATTTATTTGTATCATTTTTTTTAAGATTCTACATGTAAGGGATACTATATTTGTCTTTCTCTAATATTTCATTCTTTTTTGTGGCTAATATTCCATTGCACATTTATGCCATATTTTATTAAGCCAATCATCTATTGATGGGTACCTGCGTTGTTTCCATGTCTTGGCTGTTATAAATAGCATCTCTGTGAATACTGGGATGCAGGTATCTTTTTGAATTAGAAATTTAATCTTTTCTGTTTATATACCCAGGAGTGGGATAATTGCTGGACTATATGGTAGCTCTGTTTTGTTTTTTAAGAAAACTCCATATTGTTTTTCATAGTGTCTAGACCAATTTACAGATGGCCAAGAGGCACATGAAAAGATGCTCAACATCACTATTAGAGAAATGTAAATCAGAACCACAGTAAGGTATCACCTAATACCAATGAGAACAGCTGTCATCAAAAAGTCTACAGGTGAGTGCTGGAGAGGGTGTGGAGAAAAGGAAACACTTCCACACTACTGGGGGGAATATAAATTGGTCTAAGTGATGTTAAGCATCTTTTCATGTGCCTCTTGGCCATCTGTATGTCTTCTTTGGAGAAATGTTCACTTATCTTTTCTGTTGTCTTTTTAGTCTCTGTTTCATTCATTTCTGCTCTGATCTTTGTTATTTCCTTCCTTCTACTAACTGTTAACTTAGTTCTTCTTTTTTAGTTCCTTGAGGTATAAACTTCGGCTGATTATTTGGTCTGCTTGATCGTGCCCTATAAGTCCTTTAAGCTGTCATCACTCTTTTTCATTATTTTTTCTTTTGCTCCTCTGATTGGATGCATCCTACTGCCCTATTTTCAAGTTCACTGATCCTTTCTTCCATTTCATCTAGTCTGCTGTTGTACCCCTGTATTGAAATTTTCAGTTCAGTTATTGTATTTTTCAGCTCCGTGATTTCTATTTGGTATATTCTTGTGTTAACTCTTTGTTGAAATACGCAGTTCATGCACTGTCCTCCTGGCCTTGGTGAACATCTGTGTGATCATTATTTTGAACTCTATTAGGTAATCAGTTATCTCTGTTTCATTAATACCTCTCTGGAGTTTTATCTTCTTATTTAGTTTGGAACATATTGCTGGTTCCTCAGAATTTTTTGCTCTGTATGTTGATTCTGGTCTTAGGTAGAATAGACACCGTCCAGTGATGGAGTGGCCTCATATAGGAAGATAAACCTTACTGTTCTGCTGGCCCAAGTTCTTGGTTGTTGCTCAAACCTTTGTGATCATCCAACCTACTTTATTTGTTCTTAGTGCTTCCCAGTGTTTGAGGATGTGCTGATACCTGTTTTAATGTGGATATTTTCTTGTTTACCTGATATGAGTGGCACTCAGCTAGTTACTGGATTTTTTCAGAGGGGATTACTTTGGGTATAACTGACTTTGGTATGCTTGTGGGAGAAGGTGAGTTCAGGAGTCTCCTGTGTTGTCATTTAGACTAGAATTCAGAAATAAGTTTTAATAGAAAATTTAAAGGTTCTGGACATCATCTGTATGCCACATAACTGGTGTTCCATCCTGCTTCCAGCTCTAGCCAGGTCAGCTCCTCTCCAGAGGAGCTCAGAGTGTCAGCAGTTTTTGTTTCTCAGTGTCCATCAGTGGGACTCACCCACATGGAATGTTATTCAGCTACGAGAAGAAGGAAATCTTGCCCTTTGTGAAAAGTGGACCTTAAAGGCATTCTGCTAAATGAAATAAGCCAGACAAAGATAAGTACTTTATAATATCACTTACACGTGAAGTAAAACAAACAAACAAACTTCAAATTTATAGAAACAAAAAGTAGAAAAGTGGTTACCAGGAACTGGAAGGTGAGGGAAATATGGAGAGGTTGATAAAAGGCCACAAGATTTCACCTGTGAAATATGTAATGCCTAAGATCTAATATAAACATAGTGGCTATAGTTGATAACCCTGTTAAAAATATATAGCTATTCCAGATATTGGAATTTGAATTTCAGACTGTCAGTTATGAATTCTATGACTTATTTTTGGGCAAATAATTTAACATATTTGAATCACAATTTTTAATTTGTAAAATGAATATAAGGCTGATGTAAGAATATAGTAAGTCATTTTTTCAAAAAAGAATCTTGTGAACTATAAACTTATTACAGAGTTACCTACTGTTTTTTATAAGTATGAAAATTGTGACTGTTTGTACAAAATAACTTTACCCCTTTTTCTGCAACATAGCAATTTATTGTTTATATTTTATACTAACAGATCTACATGAATAAAAGTGAGGTTTTTGTTATAGTATAATATTAGTTCTAGGTTCAGAGCTAGGATTCCTGGTTCCTCAGTGTCTCCATAATATGAATTAATTTCTGTTATTGAAAATGAGGCATCATGTAATTAACAAATTCACCTATGACCACTTTGGCTTTTACTCCCCCAGAAAAGAGAAGTGGAGAATTGTAGATACTTTGAAATAAATAGACTATTAAGGAGAAAATGACGAATAAAAATTTTTTGGTACAATTCTGTCTCAAGATAACTGCCAAATTTTTCACTGTTTCTGTTATCTAAGTGTTACTGAGTCAGTGGTAAGTCCTGATCAGTTTTAACCTCTTTGATGTCTTTATCTTTCTTCAAGTCCTATGTATAGGGATTTGTCCCCTTTCAGTATCAATTACCAGTAACTTTGGTGGTCTTATACCTTTAATATGGGACTACTTCAGGAAAACTTTATTTCCTTATTTCTCCAGCACTAATAACAGCAGTTTTTCCGACTGTTATTTGCTCTATGTGAGATATAAATCATCCTTCAGTTCAGTCGCTCAGTTGTGTCCGACTCTTTGCGACCCCATGAATCGCAGCATGCCAGGCCTCCCTGTCCATCACCAACTCCTGAAGTTCACCCAGATTCGTGTGCATCGAGTCAGTGATGCCATCCAGCCATCTCATTCTCTGTCGTCCCCTTCTCCTCCTGCCCCCAATCCCTCCCAGCATCAGGATCTTTTCCAATGAGTCAACTCTTTGGATCAGGTGGCCAAAGTATTGGAGTTTCAGCTTCAGCATCAGTCCTTCCAATGAACACTGAGGACTGGTCTCCTTTAGGATGGACTGGTTGGATCTCCTTGCAGTCCAAGGGACTCTCAAGAGTCTTCCAACACCACAGTGCAAAAGCATCAATTCTTCGGCGCTCAGCTTTCTTTACGGTCCAACTCACATCCATACATGACCACTGGAAAACCATAGCCTTGACTAGACGGACCTTTGTAGGCAAACCTCTGCTTTTTAATATGCTGTATGGGTTGGTCATAACTTTCCTTCATCATCCTTAGCACCATTAATTCAGGCTAGCCAGCATATGTTGAAGAAGACTACACGTGATGTACATACACATACGTTACTACATACGTTCGTACATGTAATTTTCTTCTTAATTTGTATTCTGTTTTGAATTCTGCTAGCCAAAAATAAGAATTACCTTTCAAGCTGTTCATTTCTTATTAATGGCTGTATTTTTAAGAGGTGGAAGTAGTTATATCTTCATTCTTTAAATTCACAAGTAAGCAAAATGTAGAATATTGCAAATTCATATAATTGAATCATTCCTCTCTGTTATTTAGAGAATTCAAAATATATAATATTTATAAGTATTATCACCTCCTGTGTTTATTGATGAAGTATTGTGAAAATAAGCATTTCCAGATGTTTATTTTGCAATTTAAATTTTTATTTTGATTAAAAGAAATATAAAAGTCATATTTTTTTTTTTAGAGTAGGAATATGTAGAAGCTTTATTTTATCATGGGAAGGGAATACTTTGTTGTTTGGATGTTTCAGCTTTGACTGTCATTTAATTTTGTTCATGTAAACAATTTCCTTTGTTTTAATGGATGATGAGAACTTATTTGGGTTCATTGGAGTGTCAATCACATCTGGTGCAAATTCACTTAAGAACAGGCTGCATTACTCTTAAAAACATTCTTGAAATTAAGATTGAGAATCTGGTCCTTGATTAAATATTTTATAATTTAGATCAAGTTATTCTGCACTCAGCAGAACCTATATGTTTCTTCTGTTGAATGAAAAAGGAGAATATTAACACAGTATTTTTTGTTTGATCTTATTAAAATTTCAATGGTTAGTCTACTTGTCTAGGCATTTTTCGTTGGTTAATTGAGTATGTTAAATATGTGAAAATGACACTGGATTGACAGCTTTTCCAGGTAGATCTGGCATTCTTTCTTCAGAAAAAGGAGAATATGGAAACTAACAGAGTGGAGACTAACCAAATTATTTCCAACTTAAAAGATATAAAAGTAAACAACTAAAACTAAAAATTTTAACTTTCTTTCCCTCCTTATATATATATATGTGTTAGTTACTCAGTCATGTCTGACTCTTTGCAACCCTATGGACTGTAGCCTGCCAGGCTCCTCTGTTCATGGAATTCTCCAGGCAAGAATACTGGAGTGGGTAGCCATTCCCTTTTCCAGGGGATCTTTCTGACCCAGGGAGTGAACCCGGGTCTCCTGCATTGCAGGCATATTTTTTACTGTCTGAGAGTGAAGACTAACCAAAACTAATTATTTCCAACTTAAAAGAGGCAAAAGAAATAAACAACTAAGACTAAACATTTTAATTTCATTTTTCTCCTTACATATATAGTTTTATACAGTTTTAAAGATTACTCCATTTACAGTTATTACAAAATATTGGCCATATTCCCTGTGTTGTACAATATATCCTTACAGACTATCTTAAAGCCAACAGTTTGTATGTCTCATTCCCCCATATCTATATTGCTGGTAACCACTGATTTGTTCTCTATGAGTTTGTAAAAAAATAAAATTTTAAACAATTTTACTTTTTGAGAATGTGGAAAATAATGAATAATATATATATGTAATTTGGTTTTTAAATAGGTAGACCACATTTTTCCTTTTGAAGTATGTGATTTACGTAGAGTTTAATAGGATCTATTTATTACTATAAATAATGACAAATGTGAATTTGTTTCTTAAAAACCCTATGAATCTTAACATTGAGACTTTATAGTAATGCTCAATTTGTCTTTTTATAAATAGGATTTTAGAAACCTTAGCTAGGAGAAATGTCAATTTGTACTTAGTCATCACTGATGAGTAATATTCTAGAATTTTTTCTCTTAGTTTAGACTTTTTAAATGTTATTTTAATTTTTCAGATGCATTATATTTAAGTGTTACATTGAACAAAATATGTAGCAGCAGTTATTGATTGTAGAATCATTCTCTATAAAAGATTGCACATTTCTTTTAATCAAGGTGGATATTTTCCTTTATGTCAAACATTAAGAATCATCGGACAATGACAACAGACCTGGGGCTCTAACATGCTTGTCATAATAGAAAGCATTGTTTTATAGGCTATTCTTTTGGAAAATTTAATATACATTTATGTATACATCCATATTCCTTAATGGGGATAACATATAGCCTAACAAGTAAGTTATTACTGAAATATGCAGTGTAGAAAGGGAAGTTAAGGGTTCTCTCAGCATCATAAAGTGTGGCAGTTTTTGAGTACGTTATTATTTCTACATATATGTGAATATTAGTATGGGTATATACCTTTATGCTTTCTATTTTAGTGACTTCTACTAAATTTATAGTATAAATTTACTTTACTTAAATGGCACCCCACTCCAGTACTCTTGCCTGGAAAACCCCTGGACAGAGGAGCCTGGAAGGCTGCTGGCCATGGGGTCGCTGAGGGTCGGACACGACTGAGCGACTTCTCTTTCACTTTTCACTTTCCTGCATTGGAGAAGGAAATGGCAACCCACTCCAGTACTCTTACCTGGAGAATCCCAAGGACGGGGGAGCCTGGTGGGCTGCTGTCTCTGGGGTCGCACAGAGTCGGACATGACTGAAGTGACTTAGCAGCAGTTACTTAAATACATATATGGAAATTTAGTCAAAGAGAGAAATTAAAATATTCTCCCCAATAAATGTAAGTTGGAAGTGAATGTGAGATGTAAATCTTCTTTGCCTGTCAGTCTCATTTTTTTTTTTTAATGTGAGCTGGGATGAGTGTGGTGTTCTAGAGTTTCAGTTCAGTTCAGTCGCTCAGTCGTGTCTGACCCTTTGTGACCCCATGAATCGCAGCACGCCAGGCCTCCCTGTCCATCACCAACTCCTGGAGTTCACTCAGACTCACGCCCATCGAGTCAGTGATGCCATCCAGTCATCTCATCCTCTGTCCTCCCCTTCTCCTCCTGCCCCCAATCCCTCCCAGCATCAGGGTCTTTTCCAATGAGTCAACTCTTCGCATGAGGTGGCCAAACTATTGGAGTTTCAGCTTCAGCATCAGTCCTTCCAATGAATACCCAGGACTGGTCTCCTTCAGGGTGGACTGGTTGGATCTCCCTGCAGTCCAAGGGACTCTCAAGAGTCTTCTCCAACACCACAGTTCAAAAGCATCAAGTCTTTGGCGCTCAGCTTTCTTCACAGTCCAACTCTCACATCCATACATGACCACTGGAAAAACTATAGCCTTGACTAGACGGACCTTTGTAGGCAAAGTAATGTCTCTGCTTTTTAACATGCTATCAGGTTGGTCATAACTTTCCTTCCAAGGAGTAAGCATCTTTTAATTTCATGGCTGCAGTCACCATCTGCAGTGATTTTGGAGCACCCCCAAAATAAAGTCTGACACTGTTTCCACTGTTTCCCCATCTATTTCGCCTAAAGATATGTATATATTTTTAATGTAACATGAAATGCAAGCTAACTAATTCTTCTGGTACTCAATCAAAGAAAAAAAACTGACTATGAGAGACAGTGTGTCCATCTTCAGTGTGCCATTGACCATATGCAAATTTTCCTTATATGCTGACTTTAGATCCTAATCCCTGAGAAGTCACTTAGCTAGTGATTTTTTGGTTTAATTTAAAATGTTAATAGTCTACTAGACTATTTTAATCTACTTTAAATATAATTTAATAGACTTTTGCACCAGTCTCTGTCATGATTATTTCTCACATACATGTTATAGGGAGCCCACAGGAACACAATGCTGTGGGTTAAATGATTAGTTCTGAGATCTTGAAGCCCAGACCAGTTTCTTTACTGTTACCACCCTACCTTTGTGTATGGATGTTTTGCTTTTATTTTTATACAGCATCCAAAGTACTTTCACCATGCGTGTCACTTAACCTTGCCTGTCATGTAATTGTTATTAAATTTTTGAGGAGTAAATGAAAAACTGTTGCATTGAGTCATGGTTCCCACTTTCAAGATGAAGAAACAAGTACAGGTGAAGACAAGTGTATTACCTTGGAATGATAAGATCTGGGTTCATATTCCATTTTTGAAATTATATGGATTAGGATTTGGAAAAAACTCTTTCGAGTCTCTGTTTTTTCACCTGTAAAACGGGGTTTTGAGGACAACTGGGAGGGTTGAATGAAATTACTTATGTGAAAATGTTTTAAACTGTAAAGTTCCATACAAATACAAAGTCAGGATTACAGTATTCTACTGCACTGAAAGTAAAGTTGCGTCCAACTCCCTGGATTATACGGTCCATGGAATTCTCCAGGCCAGATTACTGGAGTGAGTACCCTTTTCCTTCTCCAGGGGATCTTCCCAACCCAGGGATTGAACCCAGGTTTTCTGCATTGCAGGCTGATTCTTTACCAGCTGAGCCACAGGGGAAGCCCAAGAATACTGGAGTGGGTAGTCTTTCCCTTCTCCAGGGGATCTTCCTAAACCAGGAATCGAACCGGGGTCTTCTGCATTGCAGGTGGATTCTTTACCAACTGAGCTATCAGGGAAGCTTATTCTACTGCACTACTACTTGTAAATCCATCATTTTAATTATATGTTTGAAAAGACCAGCTCAGTGCTCTTTCTACTGTTCGCACACAGCTTCAGGTCTGGAGATACTCGGTCTACTTACTGCTAGGTCTGTTTCATGTTACTAATATTTATCATAAATTAAGTTTTTCAAAACTCTTGTTCAAACTTCAAAGGTCATTTTATGCCTATAATATATTATAGAAGTCCTTTGAATGAATGTTTCTTTTCTTCTCCCCTCCAACCGAAGTTCAAACTTACTCACATTTGTAAACTATGAAGAGTTAGGTAATAGGTTGTCCACACAGTTTCATTCTTCCTGCTTTAACTTAGTCTTTCCCAGAATAAGAGAGAAAATTCTTGGTGACTAGTTTGTTTATTTCATTCCTGTCTTCTGAAAAGACAGGAATGAAAATAAATAAACTTAAAATAAATTTAAAATTATAAATAATCAGTTACAAATAAACTTAATTATAACTAATCAGTTATGACATTTAAGTTTTATAGTGTGAGTATATGAAAATAAATTATCTAATTATTATTACCCAGTAACATTCTAAATCTATAAAAGATATTTCATATTTCTTAAATTTGTTTCATCTCATCCTGAGATATTTTGAGGATATTGTGCAATTGCATAGCTCTTTTTCTTTGCCTTAAATATCCAATTTATTGTACTTTGAAGCAATGGAATTGTAGTCTGAAACCTACTGTAAGTAAATAAGCTAACAAAAACTAAACTACCAAGAAGTTCCCTTAGGGTTTAGTGGCCCGAGTTTGATTCATGGTTGGGGAGCTGAGATCCTGCAAGCTGCGTTGTGTGACTAAGTAAATAAATAAAATAAAAAGACTCAATTTAAAAAATTAAACCATTACAGAAGAAAATGTGAAATGGAAATATGTAGTTGAATAAATAAGGATTGTAGAGGACTAACAAGAGATATCATCAGTGTGTTTCTTACTTGGTAGTTGTTTTCTTTTAGGAAAAATCTTATCAGCTGGAGAGGGTTACTCTTTTCTTTGAAGCTAGCTCTGGTTTCTCTGAAATCAGATTTTGTATTCCCAAGGCTCCACTCTGCAATGCCAGCACAAACATACATTAACAGCTGTACAACACTTTAAAATAAAGGAGTGGAAAGAAGGTATCAAGCAATTGCTTACTGTGCCTTAGAACCTTTAGAAGTTTTCAAAAAGCTTCTGGAGTTTTAGGGAGGGGGAAAATAAGAGTAAAAAGACTTCATGAAGAGCATATATCAAATAATAATGTAAATTAATTGAAAAGACTATTCTATCAGCGAGAGATTCAGGAAAATACTCCCATTATATTTTACAAACTATGTACATGATGGTTTGTGTTAGCTGTGTAATTGAGTAAATCTGCTACATGGTTTCTTTTTGTAGTTTGGTAGATACGTGCTGTTCTTGTGAATCTTTCATTAACTAGTGCATTGTGTAGTGAAAGAAATGCAATAACTCTAAATAAAAAGTGAGATCTCTTGTTTTGATGTGAAGTACTCAGATTATTCCGTTCTAGTTCCTTAACTTCACCGAGGTATCCTGCTAGTTTAATTTTAGTATTGCTGCCTTGCATTTCAAGTATCTCTAACTTTATATTATTATTTGTGGTGGCAGTATATTTACATGTAATGCGTATAAACTTTGTGCATACCAAAATACTGCAGTAGGCACCCTAAGAGGTAGTGCCTTTTGAGGAGAAAATGTCATTCATTTTTTCATTCCTTTGTGTGCTGTTTGTGTCAGGTACAAGTTAATTGCCCAGGTTCTAGTATTAGACTACACTAATTATGAAAACTTGGTCATCAATTTGTTCATGGCGTAATTATTAGTTTCATACTATGTGCCTTTTCTACAGATTCTAGAAATCACTGGATATAGATATTAATAAGGATGCATTGTTTTCAGTTTATTACCTTACATTTAAATATAAAGAGACAAAATTGATATACAAAAGAGATAAAAATGATATATTTCTTGGATATATAGCTGCGCTTTGAGGGAATTCTTCCAGCATTATCTCCATTCAATCACCTATATGTTGAGGACCAGTTTATATATAGGAGATGGATAGATTTTCTAAAAGTGAAAGAAAACAATATTTTGTTAATAGCACCCATTGATTAACATGTATTTATTGATCATTTGCTCTCAGTCAGATATTGTGCTAGATGCTGAGAATAAATTATACTTACTTATAATCTAGTGGAAGAGATCGACATTAGTCAAATAACTTTAGAGTTAAATTTTGAATTAATTCCTAAGGAGAGGTAGGTTTGTGGGATCTTATGAGAAAATACAACATTTGAGAGAAATATGAAAATAATAGGTACCTATTTGAATGATAAAAATGATGAAAGAGTTAGGAAACTACCCTTAGTAATTGATAACAATTATTACATGTGTCTTATATATCCCAGAGTTCTAGTGATAAGAGTTTTGATAAAATTATGGGTGGGAGTAATTTTCCATTGCCTAAGTGAGCTTAAACAATTTTAATGTAATAAAGAACTATGTAAAATAGATGATAAAATGATGTTACATGTAAAATCTGGACCATTATAGAAAACCCCATGGTTTTATTTTATATGCTTGGAATTGGTGTAATAAATTCATATGCTAAATTATTATTTTTTTACACACTTTCTTACACAGTGTTTCTTTGCCTTGAAATGCAGGAAAATATAGCAACTTGGAAACTATGAAGATAGCCAAAATATAATTCCTTTTCATAACATTTTAATGGAAACATTAAAATTTATATCATTTTTCATTGCTGTTTTTAAGTTTTTTGAAACTTAACTTTATAAAGGAAAGCCATTAGCTTCACTTTAAATTTGTCAGTTTTGCTTTGTTACATGAACTATTCATAATGATGTTTAAATTGCATTTACTATAAGAAATTTAAAAAATTAAAAATGACTTTTAGTTTTATAAAATATTTCTGTTTATTTTCACAAAGTATACATTTAAAATTCCTTAAAATTGGCTGTGTAGCATTTTTTAGTTCTAGTTGTTATTCAGTCACAGTTGTGTCCAACTCTTTGTGACCCCACAGACTTTATCACGCCAAGCTCCTATCTTCCACTGTCTCCCAGAGTTTGCTCAGATTCATGTCCATTGAGTCAGTAATACTATCTATCTCATCCTCTGCCACTCCCTTCTTTTTTTGCCTTCAGTCTTTCCCAGTATCAGGGTCTTTTCCAATGAGTTGGCTCTTCACATCAGGCAGTCAGAGTATTGGAACTTCAGCTTCAGTAACAGTCCTTCCAGTGAATATTCAGGGCTGATTTCCTTGAAATGACTGGTTTGATTGCCAGTCACTCCTAAAGGAAAGTTCTAGTTACACTGTTATATAATGTCAAATCTGCCTCCCTAAGTTTTTAATTCAATCTATCAGAAATAATTGCCCCTACTAAAGTATTTCTCTTCCTTAAACAGAAAAAAAGGGATATAACAATGTTTAACTTCTTACTAGTTACTGAATGGTAGGTAATTTACAAATAATCTCAAATTTATATACTATTAGCATTTCCTCTGTTTGCAGGGAAACTGGCCAGACTTTATGACAGCACAGAACCTCTCATTTCATTACACAAGCTCCTTGAATGAATTTCATTTTTTAATGATGCTGGAGGTAAAAATCCCTTGGTGGGTTGGAAGCTGAGAGAAGAAAAACATATGCCTTTGGATTGTATATTTTAATTATGAGGATAGTGCCATTTATGTTCATTCCCCCCACCCCTTTTGGCTATTTTCAATTTAGATTTATCAAAAAGTAGCAATTTGCTGCATTTATAGTTTTTGGTATAGAATATTCAGTACTGGGTGTTACTAGAAATACCAAGCGGAAATATTTTCTTCTCTCTTCTCTCTCAGTCCTTGGATTTCAAACAAATGTTCCTTTAAGTAGTCTTGAATTCAACATTCAGCCGTGTTATTTTGGCTTTGAATATACAGTAGAACATGAAAGAAAAGTTGAGTGTTTCAAAGTAAACTGTATATACTCAAATTCACTGTAATCTTATCTATAAACTCCTAGTTTATAATGGTCTCCGTGAGGGTCAACTGTTGCAGTTAGGATTAATGAACATAAAATGCTCTTCTCCTCTTTGTGTAGAGGACATGCTCTTCCCTATTTCTCAATCCTTGCGCTCTCCAAGCTTGAATTTTCCTTTATGCTAAAAAACAATAGTACTTAGGTACAGTAAGAATACTGCCCTTCCCCTCATCATGGTTGAGAAGTGAATCACAGAAGACATTTATTAAGTTCTATACATATCTTATGAAAGGTGATAAAAGTCAGAAATGTCTCAGTAATTTTGCCACAAAATAAACCCAAAAGCAAGAGATTATTACTACCATTTCCTGCTGTTTGTACCATTATTCAAAATAATTTAACCCCAGAACCTCACAACTTAATAATAGTCATGCAGGTTAAACTTCTCCAATCTGGACATTTCTTTCACAGAGTTAGATATAGCATAGAGGGACCCAATTCTTTCACATTCTCTGAATGCATAATGACATGGGGAAAACACTGAATGAATTGAGATCTCTGGTTAATGTAAAATAAAGCAAAATGTGCTTTGGAACTAGGCATAAGTTTTATACTTTTATGAGTTGAAGAAAATTCATGTGAGCAAAGACATAGCTTATGTAGAGAATCACATTTTCTGTTGAGGATATGCGATAAATGTGATTTTCTGTTGAGGAAAAGAAAAGCAACCACCCAACAGGAAAGCTTCAGGCTTTAAAAAGTGAGTTTTTCTTCCCCAAATACATAGCCCAACAATAGCAAAAAACAAACAACTCAGTGAAAAAAATGGGCATAAAGTTTACATAAGCACTTCTCCAAAGGGAACATACAGATGGCCAATAGGCACATGAAAAGGCGCTCAGTGTCACTAATTACTTGAGAAATGCAAATCAAAACTACAGTGAGGTACCACTTCATGCCAGTTAGAACGGCTGTCTTCAAAAAGTGTACAAATAACAAATGCTGGAGAGGGTGTGGTGAAAAGAGAACCCTTCTACATTGTTGGTGGGAATGTAAATTGGTATAGCCACTATGGAAAACAGTATGGAGGTTCCTCAGAAAACTAAAAATAGAATTACCATATCATCCAGCAGTCTCATTCTTTGGAATATATCTGGACAAAATTATAATTCAAAAAGATATGTGTACCCTTATGTTAATAGCAGCACTATTCACAATAGCCAAAGACATGGAACCAGCCTAAATGCCTTTCAACAGATAAATGGATAAAGATGTGGTACGTATATACAATGGAATATTACTCAATCATTAAAAAGAGCAAAATAATGCCATTTGCAGCACCACTGCATCCAGCAACATGGATGCAATTAGAGACCATCATACTAAGTGAAGCAAGTCAGTAAGGGAAAGACAGATACCACATGATATCACTTATTTGTGAAATCTAAAATATGACCTATCTAAAAATGAATCTGTCTATGAAGCCAGAACAGAATCAGGGATATAGAGAATGGACTTGTGGTTACCAAGAGGGAGAGGGATGGTAGAGGGTTGGATTGGGATTGGGTATATATAGAATGGATAAGTGACAAGGTCCAACTATATTGCACAGGGAATGTATTCAATATCCTAGGGTAAACCATAATGGAAAATAATATAAAAAAGGATATATATATATATATATATATATACACACACACATATACGTATATAAAAGTTGCTTTGCTACGCAGCAAAATTAACACAATTTTTAAAATCAACTATACCTCAATAAAAATAAAGAAAAATGAGGTTTTTTGAAAACCACGGATCATTAACTAGCTAATCATGAATTTACTTTTTTTTTCTGTTTGATGGACAATAGGAGGTAGAATCAGACAGTGATAAGGTAATGTGGATTTCAGATGTGCAGATATTTTGACACTTTGATACAAAGGAATGATTATTCTAAATTATATATTAAGTATGTATTTGAAAGAAGAAAGAAAACTCAAAATTTCTAATCTTAAAAAAAATTGACAGTGATTTCAGTCTCCTAGTTCATCCTGTACAAATGAGGAAACTTGGGTAAATAGAACACAGAATGCAAATGTAAACCAGTACTAGAAAGTTAATATAAACTACCTTGACCACCCTTGGTCCAATGCTATTTTCAGTGTTTTATTCAATATATTTATAATAGTTCTAATATATCAATGAGATAAATACTTGATTTTCTCCATTTTATTGCATTTAGAATTTAAAATAACATGTTTTTGAAATATATTTGTTGGCCTTTGAAAACTAACGGTAAAATCATCTAAGTTAGGAGCTATACTAACATCAGTTCAGTTCAGTTGCTCAGTCGTGTCCAACTCTTTGCAACCCCATGAATCGCAGCACGCCAGGCCTCCCTGTCCATCGTCAACTCCTGGAGTCCACCCAAACCCATGTCCATCGAATCGATGATGCCACCCAACCATCTCATCCTCTGTCACCCCCTTCTCCTGCCCTCAATCTTTCCCAGCATCAGGGTCTTTTCCAATGAGTCAGCTCTTTGCATGAGGTGGCCAAAGTATTGGAGTTTCAGCTTCAACATCAGTCCTTCCAATGAACACCCAGGACTGATGTCCTTTAGGATGGACTGGTTGGATCTCCTTGCAGTCCAAGGGACTCTCAAGAGTCTTCTCCAACACCACAGTTCAAAAGCATCAATTCTTCAGCATTCAGCTTTCTTTATAGTCCAACTGTCACATTCATACATGACCACTGGAAAAACCATAGCCTTGACTAGATGGACCTTTGTTGACAAAGGTCTGCTTTTGAATATGCTATCTAGGTTGGTCATAACTTTCCTTCCAAAGAGTAAGCGTCTTTTAATTTCATGGCTGAAATCACCATCTGCAGTGATTTTGGGGCCCCCCAAAATAAAGTCAGCCACTGTTTCCACAGCTGTTTGCCTTGAAGTGATGGGACCGGATGCCGTGATCTTTGTTTTCTGAATGTTGAGCTTTAAGCCAACTTTTTCACTCTCCTCTTTCACTTTCATCAAGAGGCTTTTTAGTTCTTCACTTTCTGCCATAAGGGTGGTGTCATCTGCATATCTGAGGTTATTGATATTTCTCCCGGCAATCTTGATTCCAGCTTGTGCTTCTTCCAGCCCAGAATTTCTCATGATGTACTCTGCATATAAGTTAAATAAGCAGGGTAACAATATACAGCCCTGACGTACTCCTTTTCCTATTTGGAACCAGTCTGTTGTTCCATGTCCAGTTCTAACTGTTGCTTCCTGACCTGCATACAGGTTTACTAACATATTATGTCACAAGTTTGCTCTGTAGTCTGCTTTTTTCAGTGTTACATATATTCACTGAGACTAACGTGAAAGTGGAAGTCACTCAGTCGTGTCTGACTCTTTGAGATCCTATGGACTCTATAGGCAAGAATACTGGAGTGGGTAGCCTTTCCCTTTTCCAGGGGATCTTCCTGACCCAGGAATAGAGCTGAAGTCTCCTGCATTGCAGGCGGATTCTTTACCAACTGAGCTCTCAGGGAATATATGATGGTTGATCTCCTGTGTTTTTAGCTCTCTAGCCATGATAAAGATTTAAATATTGTTTGCTTTGAAAAAGTTATTTAAAAATAAAATTAATATATATTTCAAAAAAACCAAAAAGAAACTTTTAAACTAGGAAATATTAGAAAAATTAAATTAGGATGTATTTCATGCAAAAAATACATTTATGAGACTAATTTAACAGATATTAGCATTTTGACGTATTTATTGTATATATTTTTGTTGTTTTAAGAAATAAAAGGTCACAGAGACTGCAGAATCCCTTCACATCCCGTTTTAGCCTACTTCACTTCTCCAGCACTATCCTGAAGTAGGTGTGTATTCTTTTTCTAAGATTTTATATTTCTATGTATGTATGTACCCATAAATGATGTATACCTGCTCTGCCAATATGGTGGCCAACAGCCATTTAAATTAGAATTAAAATACAATGAAATACATTAAATTCCTCAGGATCACTAGCCATATTACAAATGTTCAGTAGTCACACGTGGCTTAGGGTATTGTGTTAGTGCAGATACAGAACAGTTTCATCATGGCAGAAAGTTCTGATATATACCATTGCTTTCACGTTCTTAAACTTTATACAAATGATATGACACTATTCATTTTCTGGAACTTGTTTCACTCAGTCTAATGTTTTTGAGATTTATCTATAATGACACACTGGTTTATGGGCATTTAGACTATTTCCAACTTAACCTGCAGTGAGCCCTTTTATGCTTGTTTCTTTACACATGTGTGTATGTTTCTTTAGGGCATGCATTTATTGGTTGTAATCATTATCAACTTTATGTGATGTTGCCAACTCAATCCCTAAAGTAGCTATACCAATTTATACCTCAACCAGTATAAAGATTTTCTTGCATACTTGCTGATTTTTTAATTTATTAGACTGTAGTGTCAAATGTTATTTTGTTTTAATTTACATTTTTCCTAATATTAATATTTTGAATGAGCAACATTTCATATGTTTATTGGCTATTTGGATTTTGTTTTCTGTGAATTTGGTGTTTATATTCCTTCTTTAAAAATGTTTTTTTCTTTTTGATTTAGAAGTTCTTTATAATAATTTATTTTTGGTTATATCTATTATAAAATATCTCATTTTATGGCTTATCTTTTTACTTTGTTAGTGATGTTTTGATGTATAGAAGTTTTACAATTGATTGTGTAACTTTTTTTAGCCTTCCCTTTAATACTTGTACTTTTTTGGCTCTTGTTTAAGTAGGCTTTTCCTGTTTTGATGGCATATGGCTAATTTCCTCCTTTTTCCTCTAATAGTGTTATAATTTTGCCTTCTAGATTTAGCTTTTTTTAAACCCACCTGGGATTTATTTTATGAGACAGTGATCTAGTTTTCCCCCCATTTGTATAAATTAATTTCTCAGCATCATTTAAAAAGTAATTTCTCCTTTCCTCAGTGACTTGTCTTGCTAACTTTTTCATCTTCCAAATTGCCATCAGTGGGTGGATCTGTTTCTGGGTACTCTATTTTGTGTGGTTAGGTTTGTTCATCTCTGTGCCAGTATCATGCCATCTAAATAACAAAGCTTTTTAATATGACAGTGGATGGTGGGTAAAACTTGTTGATCTTCAGAATTGTGCTATTTTCAATCTGTACTCTCATGTGTGAATTCATGGGGTTATTTTGTCAAGATCTGTTAACACTGTTCATGAGATTTCTACTGGAATTGAATTTATAGAGTAATTTAGTGAGAATAGACATTTTATGAAACTCAGTCTTTCCATCCACCAACACGGCATATCTTTCCACTCATCTATGTTTCTTTTTATGCCTGACAATAAAGTTTTATGATTTCCTTTATAGAGGTCTTACTCAGATTTTGTAAGATATTTTCTTAAGTATATTATGATTTTGTTTCTATTGTGAATGAGATCTTTAATTATAGTTCTACTTGATTGTTCTTTGTGTACAGGAATGCTGTTAATTTTTTGTGTATTGAACTTGTATCCAGTAACCTGTTGAACTGTATTATTAGTCTTGACAATTTTTAGATTCTCTTGGATCTTCTGTATAATTATATTATCTGCAAATAATAACTGTTTAAGAAATCTTTAATAGGCTTTCTTATATAAGGTTGAATAAAGCAAACATTTTCATCATGTTTCTGACTTCAAATACAAGTTTTACTATTAATATTAGATTAAGGAGATTTCTTTGTATTGTTAGCTTGCTAAGAGGTTCTCAACAAAAGGTGATACAGGCATGCTGATTTTTTTCCTGTTGATCCTTCTGATCTTTTAAAAAGATCATACGATTTTTTATTAATATGTTGATGTGACAATTATATTAATAGGTTTAAAAATTTATTTATTTGTAATTGAAGGATTATGGCTTTATAGTATTATGTTGGTTTCTACCGGGTATCAACATGAATCAGCCATAGGTTTACCCATGTTATAAATAGGTTTTTAAGTGTTGGTCTTTCCTTGAGTTCCTGGAATAAACTTGGTCATGATAACCTAAATGGGCTTGCTTTTGCTGACTCCCAAAATCCCGAATCTGCTGTTTGATCCTCAAGACAATGCCGTCCTGCTCTGGGCTCAGATTCTTGGGTCGGGAAGATCTTTTGGAAAAGGAAATGGCAACCCATTCCAGTATTCTTGCCTGGAGAATT
Organism: Ovis aries; assembly: GCF_016772045.2. NCBI lineage: Eukaryota > Metazoa > Chordata > Mammalia > Artiodactyla > Bovidae > Ovis > Ovis aries. The sequence goes on along the minus strand of NC_056058.1, from coordinate 90,602,920 downwards.
CCATGAACAGAGGAGCCTGGTGGGCTACAGTCCATGGAATTGCACAGAGTCGGACACGACTGAGCTACTTTCACTCACTCATACTCACATGTAGCTGATGTACAGACACATAGTCTGCATTATTAAATTGATTAAATTTGCTAATACTTTATGTAGAATTTAAAAAACCTGGGTTAGTAAATGAGTCTAGCCTATAGTTTTTTTCTTTTACAGTTTGTGTCTGACTCTTTGAAACCCCATGGACTATATAGCCCATCAGGCTCCTCTGTCTGTGGGATTCTCCAGGCAAGAATACTGGAGTGGGTTGCCATTCCCTTCTCCAGGGAATGTTATACTAGCCTTATAAAATGAACTGAATAGCTTTTTCTATTTTTCTGTTCCCTAAAATGTCTTGTTTAAAATAAGTGTTACCTGTTTCTTTAAGATTTGATAGTACTTTCTATAAATAGCCTTGGGTTGATGCTTTCTTGTGGATAGATATTTGACTGCTGATTTAATATTTTGATATTCATGAATATATTAAGGTTTTTGATATTCTTCTTGTGTCAAATTTAGGTTGCTTATATAGGCTATTCCAAAAGTCTTACTGTAATTTTAAATTTGAATAACTTCAAGAGTATAAATGCCTCAGACTTGTACAATTACTTGGAAGTTTATTTAAATGTATTGTAAGTTATATGGTGTTTTAATCATGAATAAACTTATTTTTCCAGCCAGAGTTTTTAATCTTTAATCACAGGAACTGAAATAAAACCTTAAAATTAAACATTTATTATTAAATTTCTTTACAGTTTCCCCTTTTTTTCTTATACCATTTATTTGTTGATGAATTCAGTTTATTAATCTGTTAAGTTTCCCACTGTGTTGGGGCTTCCAAAGACCACTCCTAGGTTCAGTGACTCACTAGGAGGACTCAGGGGTTCAGCATACAGTTGTATTCATGGATATTTATTATAGCAAAAGGATACAAAGTAATGCCAGTAAAGGGAAGAGACAGATGGAGTACAAAGTGTGGAGGAAACCAGGTACAAGTTTCTAAGAGTCTTCTAGTAGAGTGCCACAGGATGTGCTTAATTTTAACCCTCAGGAAAGAATAGTGACAACACGTATGAAATACTTTAAAAGAAGAGCTCATTAGAGATTCAGTACCAGGGTTTTTATTGGAGGTTGACTATGTAGGTATCCTCTCCCTCGCATGTACCAAAATTTAAGACTCTGAGAAGGAGAGCAGGTGTTCACCATAAACCACATTGTACAAATAGTTTAAGCACATCGAACACTCTTACCGGTTTTGGGAATGGTGGGAGCCCTACTGAAATCTGAGCTCCCAGGCACCAGCTAAGATCCAACCTTGCAAACAGGTTTTTCTAAGGATAGGATTTTGGGGCCTGCTTTGTTAACTTTTTTCTGCACACCTACATTCAGGATTTTGATGACTGCATCCTCAGTCAGTTCAGTTCAGTCACTCAATCGTGTCCGACTCTTTGCGACCCTGTGACTCATAGCATGCCAGGCTTCCCTGTCCATCACTAACTCCCGGAGTTCACTCAAGCTCATGTGCATCGCATCAGTGATGCCATCCAGCCATCTCATCCTCTGTCGTCCCGTTCTCCTTCTGCCCCCAATCCCTCCCATCATCAGGGTCTTTTCCAGTGAGTCAACTCTTTGCATGAGGTGGCTAAAGTACTGGAGTTTCAGCTTCAGCATCAGTCCTTCCGAAGAACACCCAGTACTGATCTCCTTTACAATGGACTGGTTGGATCTCCTTGTAGTCCAAGGGACTTTCAGGAGTCTTCTCCAACACCACAGTTCAAAAGCATCAATTCTTCGGGGCTTAGCTTTCTTCAGAGTCCAACTGTCACATCCACACATGACCACTGGAAAAACCATAGCCTTGACTAGACGCACACAAGAGAAGACTCTACACATGGGCATCACCAGATGGTCAATACCGAAATCAGATTGATTATAGTCTTTCCAGCCAAAGATGGAGAAGCTCTATACAGTCAGCAAAAATAAGACTAGGAGCTGACTGTGGCTGAGATCATGAACTCCTTATTGCCAAATTCAGACTTAAATTGAAGAAAGTAGGGAAAACTGCTAGACCATTCAGGTATGACCTAAATCAAATCCCTTATGATTATACAGTGGAAGTGAGCAATAGGTTTAAGGGCCTAGATCTGATAGACAGAGTGCCTGATGAACTATGGAATGAGGTTCGTGACATTGTACAGGAGACAGGGATCAAGACCATCCCCATGGAAAAGAAATGCAAAAAAGCAAAATGGCTGTCTGAGGAGGCCTTACAAATAGTTGTGAAAAGAAGAGAAGCAAAAACCAAAGGAGCAAATGAAGGATATAAGCATCTGAATGCAGAGTTCCAAAGAATATCAAGGAGAGATAAAGCCTTCCTCAGCGATCAGTGCAAAGAAATAGAGGGAAAGAACAGAATGGGAAAGACTAGAGATCTCTTCAAGAAAATTGGAGATACCAAGGGAACATTTCATGCAAAGATGGGCTCAATAAAGGACAGAAATGATATGGACCTAACAGAAGCAGAAGATACTAAGAAGAGGTGGCAAGAATACATAGAAGAACTGTACAAAAAAGAGCTTCACGACCCAGATAGGCACGATGGTGTGATCACTCACCTAGAGCCAGACTGCATCCTAGGTGTTGTTAAATATGTTATTCTGTCTCCTGTTTCTGTTAAACAGTAGTTAGATGTAAAGACTTAACTCAGGCTTGATTTTTTTTTTTTTCTGGCAAGAGTAATTTCGTAGGTGGTGATATATACTTTCTGTTGCATCATACAAGGAGGCATGTAGCATCTGGTTGCTCTTTTTCTCGTGCATTGGTAAGGTTAGATTGATGAGAAGTTTCAGCTATTGTCAGTCTGATCCATACCGTATACAATTCCCATTCCTCACCTCCCACCTACTGTTTGCCTAATGATTTTAGCACCCATTGATGCATCTGATTATGCCATTAAGAGCTGCAAAATCTAACTTTCCTTTTTATTTATTAGCTGAAGAATTTCTATAAAGAACTTGTCCTCATCAACTATTCAGTTACTTTCAGGTATAGTTAATGAAGAAAAGATAGTAAAAATAATGCAGGATTCATTCCTTTTACTTAACTGATTTTCATAATAATAGTTTGGTTCGCTCATGTCCTCCATTCTCCAAAAGGTGATGGAAGTTTTCATTTAAAAAAATTTTTGTGAGCACATGGATTTTCAACATATTTAGTATTTCAGTACTTTTAAACATTGTATCTTTTTCCTTAAATTGTTCTATCTTTTGCTGTCTTTTCAAGTTAGCTATTGAGTCCCTTTGCAAAGCCTTTGACTGTGTGGATCACAATAAACTGTGGAAAATTCTGAAAGAGGTGGGAATACCAGACCACCTGACCTGCCTCTTGAGAAACCTGTATGCAGGTCAGGAAGCAACGATTAGAACTGGACATGGAACAACAGACTGGTTCCAAATAGGAAAAGGAGTATGTCAAGGCTGTATATTGTCACCCTGCTTATTTAACTTCTATGCAGAGTACATCATGAGAAACGCTGGGCTGGAAGAGGCACAAGCTGAAATCAAGATTTCTGGGAGAAATATCAATAACCTCAGATATGCAGATGATACCACTCTTATGGCAGAAAGTGAAGAAGAACTAAAGAGCCTCTTGATGAAAGTGAAAGAGGAGAGTGAAAAAGTTGTCTTAAAGCTCAACATTCAGAAAACAAAAATCATGGCATCTGGTCCCATCACTTCATGTCAGATAGATGGGGAAACAGTGAAAACAGTGTCAGACTTTATTTTCTTGGGCTTCAAAATCACTGCAGATGGTGACTGCAGCCGTGAAATTAAAAGACGCTTACTCCTTGGAAGGAAAGTTATGACCAACCTAGATAGCATATTAAAAAGCAGAGACATTATTTGTCAACAAAGGTCCATCTCGTCAAGGCTATGGTTTTTCCAGTAGTCATGTATGGATGTGAGAGTTGGAGTATAAAGAAAGCTGAGTGCAGAAGAATTGATGATTTTGAACTGTGGTGTTGGAGAAGACTCTATTTTTTTTTTTTTTGGAGAAGACCCTTGAGAGTCCCTTGGACTGCAAGGAGATCCATCCAGTCCATCCTAAAGGAGATCAGTCCTGGGTGTTCATTGGGAGGACTGATGCTGAAGCTGAAACTCCAATATTTTGGCCACCTGATGCGAAGAGCTGACTCGTTTGAAAAGACCCTGATGTTGGGAAAGATTGAAGGCAGGAGGAAAAGGGGACGACAGAGGATGAGATGGTTAGATGGCATCACCGACTCAATGGACATGAGTTTGGGTAAACTCTGGGAGTTGGTGATGGACAGGGAGGCCTGGAGTGCTGCAGTTCATGGGATCGCACAGAGTCAGACACGACTGAGCAACTGAACTGAACTGAATGGGCTTCCTTGATGGGTCAGTGGTAAAGAATCTGCCTGTAATGCAGGAGACACAGGTTCGATTCCTGGGCAGGAAAGATCCCTTGGAGAAGGAAATGGAAACCCACTCCAGTATTCCTGCCTGGGAAATCCCATGGACAGAGGAGCATGGTGGGCCATAGTCCATGGAGTCACAAGAGTCAGACATGACCCAGCAACTAAACCACCACCACCATTGAGCCCTTTTACATAATATCATTAACCTTCACTTATCTTACTGTTTTCTGGTATAGTAAGATATTTCAGGTTCATCTTGTGTGTTTCCTACCCTAGATCTGATATCAGCTGTTCTAAGTGAACTTAGTTCTTTTGGTGCAAAATGGTATTTGGAGATCACAGTTTGGATGATGGGGTGCTTGGTGTTCTGGATTTGCCATTTTATGTAGGCCTTTTTAATGTAATATGAAGAGCTAGGCAAGGTGATTTTTTTAAGAGAAAAATGTCTCATGAATTTATCCTGATATTTCTGCTCAAATTTGAGATTACAGGGTTTTTACTTAGCTTCTTTTATTTTTGTGTGTTGACTCATATGCTGAAAACAGTGTTTTTTGTGATATTAATATAATTATTTGCTCTATGTTAATCAGTATAATAAGACCAATGCCATTTCTAATAATATGGTTACTGAAATAGTTTAAAATTTCTTTTTAGTTCTTTTGGTCTTTGTTGTATCCTATTATAGCAACTCACTTCAGTGTTCTTGCCTGGGATATCCCATGGACAGAGGAGCCTGATGGGCTATGGTCCATGACACGACTTAGCAACTAAACCACGTTAAGGATTTACAATCAATTTACTCGGGTTTGAAACCACTTGAAATAATTGCTCTCTGTGTTTTTGAGCCTCATCAACTCGATACCTAGATTAGTTTGTTTCATTTTACTTGTATATTTTAGGAATCACTTTTAAAATTTCTTGATTCAATTTTGGTTTATAATTAGATGTTATATGTTTAGATAGTTTCAAAGTCAAATATAGAAAATAAGATAAATTTGGAGAAGTCTAGCTTCTATTCTTCTCCCTTCCACTCTTTTTTTTCCTTTTCCACAGGCAAATAATTTAATCACCTGTAATCCCCCCTTTTTTTATTAAAGAAAATAGAACCAAATGTGTGTTCTTTCTTAGATAAACATATGCATACTCTTCACATGTTCAGAGCCCAGCTTTTAAAAAATTTAATAATGTTCTTGGACGTCATACCATAATAGTATAGTATGTAAAAATTCTTATTAGGCTCTGTTTTTTTAATTTGGCATGGGATTACCATACCATGCATGTAATGCAAATTTGAACCCCAAATCTATCTTTAGGTTTTGTTCTCTCATAGGAAATTTTTTACTTATTTTGAGTTTTGGCAGAGAGTCAGCTTCCTTGCTGCTTTCCAAGCTTGTGAGTAGAGATTATATTTTTGTTTTTAATACCCCTTTTTATGGAGTGAGCAATCTCTTATTATCTGAATTTTTTACTCAAGTATCTTAGCTCTTTTCAATGTTCCTACTTGTGTGGGCCCCAATCTGTGTATTTTATCCTCCCTACACAAGGACCTTAAAGCCTCAGCTCCTGGCTCTTAGGTCCTATTTCTACTCTGTACTTCTTAAATTATCATGCTGTCAGTTTATATTCTTGTCACTCTGGCTTTGAGTTCTCTTTGTTTCTGGTGCCTGGATATTTCTAAACTATGTATTTTTTGTTTGCTTGTTTGTATTTCTTCCAGACCTTCTTTGTGTTTGGAACAGGAGTAATTCACATTTCATCTTGCCAGAAGTAGATCAACAACAGTTATTTTCTGTCACCCATGTCTATCATCCCTTTCCTGTACTTAGCTGGCTGAAGGAACATACACGCTCAACATGTGAAACAATTTTATAAACTCTATCTTATACCTAAAATTATGACATTTCCTACCAAACGTTCTCTTTCTTTCACTTGAAAGTATTGATGTTCTGTTGTGGTTATTTTAAGGTGTTTTTAATATGTTCTCTTCCTTTTTCTCCTCTCTGCCTTGCTTATTTTTCTCTCTCTTTTAGTCAAAGAAAAATTTATGTAAGGAACCTAGGTCAACTAGTCTTACTGCTTCTTTCAAAATACCAAGAAATAAAGTCATAGGGCTTTTAGACAACAGCATTATAGTGAATATAAATTATTTTTAGTAAAATAGAAAACAATTGCCTAAGTATAATTTGTGGACTCTAGTACAGATTATTGGTTTAGGGTATTTTTTGAGTGTTTGAAAAATCTTTTATCTAATGACATTTATTTCTGTTTTTATGTCTTTTACTTGTATTACCTTCTACTTGTGTCTTCCTGTTGCTTTCTTTTACACATCTCATTAAAACTATAGTGTTAGCATGTCACATAGAAGATCTTTTGTATTTAATACATTTGAACTGGGTTTTTTACAGTATGGTTTTTCAAGTTAAAATATAGAGGCAGTATGAATATGCATTAAATAGTTTAGAAGTGTAAAGTCATAGTTAAATCTTCAGATTCCTCAAAGAAATCTGTAGCTTTCAGAATAATTCTCCTTTGAGGATGAGATGTTTATTAGAATTTTGAGCAGAGGTAAGAACTTTGCCACCTGGGTTTCCCAGGTGATGCTAGTGGTAAAGAACTTGCCTGCAAATGCAGAAGACATAAGAGACGCTGTTTTGATCCCTGGGTTGGGAAGATCCCCTGGAGTAGAAAATGGCAACCCACTCCAGTATTCTTGGTTGGAAAATCCCATGGACAGAGGAACCTGGTGGGCTACAGTCCATGGGATTGTAAAGAGTCAAACATGACTGAAGTGAAAGAGCACAAAAATTTTGCAAAAGAATGATAAAAGTCGTTTCAAACATTTTCCAGTTTCTTTTCCATTGAAAGAATTTTTAAAAATTCAATTAAAATTAACATACAATATTATATTAGTTTAAGGTGAACAGAATAGTGATTTGATACTTTTGTACATCATGAAATGATCACTGCAATAAGGCCAGTTATCAGCAGTGACCATATAAAGTTGTTATAGTATTATTGGATAGATTCCCTATGTGTTCATTGCATCCTTATGACATTTATTTCATAGCTGGAAGCTTGTATCTAATCTCTTTCAATTTGTTTTCTGTGTTTATGAGTATATTTCTGTTGTGTTTGTTTATTTGTTTTGTTTTTCAGATTCCGCATATAAGTGGTTATCTGTTTTGGTATCAGGGTGATGCTATTCTTGTAAATTGAGTTTGGAAGCATTTTTCCCTCTGCAATTTTTTGGAATAATTTGAGGAAATCAGGTGTTAACTCTTCTTTAGATGTTTGGTAGAGTTCATCTGTGAAGCTATTTGGACCTCGACTTCTGTATTTTTGGAATTTTTTGGTTATTAATTCAATTTTGTAGGACTTCCCAAGTGGTGCTGGTAGTAAAAAATCCACCTGTCAGTGCAGGAGAGGTAAGAGATGCAGGCTTGATCCCTGAGTCTGGATGACCCCTGGAGGAGGAAATGGCACCCCACTCCAGTATTCTTGCTGGGAGAATTTCATGGACAGAGGAGCCTGGTGGGCTGCAGTTCATGGGGCTGCAAAGAGTTGGACATGATTGAGGATCAGTTTTGTTAACAGTAATCAGCCTATTCAGATTTTCTATTTACCCATGATTCAGTTTTGAAAGATTATATCTTTCTAGGAATTTTCCCATATCTTCTAGGTTATCTAATTTCTTGGCATATAATTATTTATAGTATTCTCTTTTGATCTTGTATTTATGTGATTTCAGGTGCAAATTCTCCTCTTTCACTTCTGATTTTATTTATTTGGCTATTTTTTTTTTTCCTGATGCATCTGGCTAAAGGTTTGTCAATTTTGTTTGCCTTCCCCAAGAACCAACTATTACTTTCATTGATATTTTCTATTGATTTTTTAGTTTTTATTTCTACTCTGTTCTTTATAGTTTTCTTCCTTCTACTAACTTTGGGCTTTGTTGTTTTTCTAGTTCCTTTAAATGTACATTTAGATGGTTTACTTCAGATTTTTCTTGTTTCCTGAGATAAAGCTATATCACCGTGAACTTGCGTGTTAGAAGCACTTTTGTGGCATCCCACAGGTTTGGACTGTTGTGTTTCCATTTTCATTTGTCTCATGGTATTTTTTGTTCTTTTAAGCTCCTCTTCGATTTGTTTGTCAAAACTGGTCTTTTACTATCACGTTACTCAGTCTTCCTGTGCTTGTGTTCTTTTTTTCTAGTTTTCTTCCTGAGATTAATTTCTAGTTTCATTCTGTATGGTCAGAAAAGGTGCTTGATATGGTTTCAGTCTTCGTCAGTTTATTGAGACTTATGTTTTGGCCTAACATGTGATCTATCCCAGAGAAAGTTCCATGTGCACTTGAATAGAATGTACATTTGCCGCTTTTGGATGGAATGGGGATAGTAAAGCTCCCTAGTATTATAGTATTGCTGTGTATTTCTCCCTTTATTTCTGTTTACATTTGCTTTACATATTTAGGTGCTCCTATGTTGGAGTGCCGTAACTGTTTTCAAATATTACATCTTTCTGTTGGACTGAATTCTTAATCATTGTGTAATATCTTCCCTTCTCTTTTGTTACAGTCTTTGTTTCAAAGTTTATTTTGCCTGATATTAGTCTGGACACCTAGCTTTCCTTTGTTCCCATTTGCATAGAATGACTTTTCCGCCCTTTCCGTAGACTTTTAGTCTACGTCTGTTTTTATATTTGAGCTGAGTCTCTTGCAGGCAGCATAAAGATGACTCTTGTTTTTTATCCATTCAGCTACCCTGTGTCTTTTGATTAGGGTATTTAGTCCATTTATAGTTAATTATTGATAAGGATGTACTTACTGCCATTTTGTTAATTGTTTTCTGATTTTTTTAACAGTTCTTCTCTGTTCCTGTCTTTTTCTTTCTTCTTCCCCTGTGGTTCAGTGGATTTCTTTAATGTTTTGTTTGTATTCCTTTCTCTTTATTTTTTGTATATCTATTGTTGATTTTTGGTTTGTGTTTACCATGTTGTTCATATATACTGACCTGTATAAATATCCATCTGTTTTCAGTTGATAGTCCCTTATGTTCAAAGACATTCTAAAAGTCCTACATTTTTTAACCACTCCACCCCATTTTATGTGTCTGATACCAAGTTTTACATCTTTTAAAAAATTTTGTGTATCCCTTAACTGCTATGACATTGTACCAAAGTTGATGGTACTACTTTCCTCTTTTGTCCTTTTTTTGCTAGCTTTTTAAATGGCAGATCAACTTGTCTTTGCTATATATTTGCCTTTACCAGTGAGATTTTTTTTTCCATATATTCTTATTTATACTTATAGCCTTTTCTGCTTAAAGATGACCCTTTATCATTTTCTGTAAGTCCAAGTTAGTGGTGTTGAACTCCTTTAGCTTTTGTTTGTCTGGGAAACTCTTTATCTCTCTTTCAATTTTAAATGATAAACTTGCCAGATGGAGTATTCTATGTTATAAGTTTTTTCCTGTCAGCAATTTAAGTATATCCTGCCATTCCCTTCTGGCCTGTAAAGTTTCTGCTGAAAAATCATCTGGTAGTCTTCCCTTGTGTGTGATTAGTTATTTTTCTCTTGCTACCTTTTAGATTCCCTCTTTAACTTTTGCCGTTTTAATTGTGCGTCTTGGTGTGGGTCTCTTTAGGTTCATCTTGTTTGGGACTCTGTGCTTTCTATGAGTAGATATCTGTATCCTTCCCTGGGTTAGGGAGGTTTTCAGCCATTATGGCTTCAGGCAAGGGTTTTTTTTTTTTTCTTGTCTCTTTCTTTTTTTCTCCTTCTAAGACACTTATAATGCAAATATCCACATACTTGATGTTATCTCAAAGGTAGGTCCCTTAAACTGTCCTCATTTAAAAAAATTTCTTTTTGCTGTTCTGCTTGGGTGATTTCCACTCCTCTGTCTTCCAGATTATTCATTCTTTTGTGTCGTCTAATCTGCTGTTTATTCCCTCTAGTGTATTTTTTATTTCAATTATTGTATTCTTTAGTTCTGACTGATTGTTCCTTATATTGTCTAAGTTTTTGTTGAAATTCTCTTCTCCTGAATTCAGTGAAAGTGAGTGAAGTCACTCAGTTGTGTCCGACTCTGCGACCCCATGGACACCATGGCTCCTCCGTCCATGGGATTTTCTAGGCAAAAGTACTGGAGTGGGTTGCCATTTCCTTCTCCAGGGAACTTTCCGACTCAGGGATCGAACTCACGTCTCCCACATTCTAGACAGACGCTTAATTGTCTGAGCCACCAGGGAAATCATTGGACATCCTTATAACAGTTTCTTTGACTTCTTTATCAGGTAAATTACTTATCTCCATTTCTTTAGCATTTTTCCCCCATCAGGTTTTATTTGTTATTTTGTTTGAAACAAACAAACAAAAGTTTGTTTGAAACTTTGTTTCTCTGAATTAGGTGAAACAGCTTCTCCTGGTCTTGAAGGAGTGGCCCTGTCTGGCAGTGCCCCCAGTGTAGAGTAGACTAGAACCTGATGGCTTTGGCAGGCTTGCTGGAGCAACTGGCCAAGGGCAGGCCCCGGGGAGCACTGCCTCTGAAGCTGATTTGCTAGGGCAGCTGGGGCTGGAGCAGGCTTCAGTTCAGTTCAGTCGCTCAGTCGTGTCCGACTCTTTGCGACCCCATGAATCGCAGCAGGCTTAGGTTGGGGTTATTCCTTGGGGAGTGCTGTGCCGAAGATCATATTGGTAGGGCAGTTGGGTCTGAAGTGTACCCTGGCTGGGGGCAGTTTCTAGGCCAAAGGTTTCTTGGTGCAGCTGGAGCCTGGATCAGGTGTGGGCACAAGAGTCTTAGGGAGACTAAATGATGGCTCTCACTGATCCTTTGATCTCAGAGAAAGCTCCAGCAGTTCTCTTTCCATTTTGCAGAAGCTCTAGGATTAGTCAATGAATTTCTTCCTGTGCACTCTGGGTGCCCTTTAAAACTGCTATTTTTTTTTCACTGTCTCCCAGGGTGTATGATTCTGCGCTTAGGGCCCTAAGTAATTACCCTCCCTTCTGCAAATTGCTGTGTCAGGAATGGGATTCCCATGGATTCTGTGTTTCTGTCTTTCCTGCTCATTTCTATGTGGTCCTTCTATGTGCAGAGGTTGTTCAGTCAGCCTATAGTCTTTTCCAAGAGGAATTGCTCTATATGTAGGTATGGATTTGATGGTCCATGGGAGGTGAACTTAGGGTCTTCCTTAAACATCATCTTGTACCTCTTCAATCTCATTTTTGAGTTTCTTAAGTGATAAAAATAATAGTAATTTTTTTGCTACTTATTTTTGTTAGCTTTTATCTTATGTTACATACAACATTTTAACCCAAGAGAAAAACAATGGAAGAAATACAATTAAATCTTTCATTAGACTACTTAAAGTGACTCTGTAACCAGAAAGGGTTAATTTTGAATTTACACTGGATTTGCTTCTGTGACTTTAACCCTTTTTGTTATTATAAGCATACATAAAGGCCTAAGGGTGATAACCTGACCCCACCCATCTGTGAAGGACTGTGACATTCTTGAGTCCTTTGTGTGGCAAATAAAGCCCAGGGCCCCAGAAATTTATATTCCATTTTACACCACCCATGAAATGACTGTAAGGAAGTGAAACAAACACATCCCCCTCTCTGAGGCTTGCCATTCTAGGAGATAATTTTGCAGAAATTAAATAGTCTTTTTACTTTGTTTCCTCATTTCCCCCCATTTCCAATCCTTAAAAGAATCTGACATCTAGGCCCTGACAAGATGGTTATTTTGAGGCACTAGCTTGCCATCTTCTTGGTCAGTGGCCTCCCTTTCTAGTCCCAACACTTCATCTGGGATTCATTGACTTATCTTGCAGTGAGCAGAACAAGCTTGAACTCAGTTACAACTCTAATGTATCCTAAAAGATATTAATACTATTAATACTATGGTTCTCTTTTGTGTTATAAGGCTTATTTTTAAAGAAAGTTTGAAGCATCATACTTCAGTTATTTTTTAAAAGAATACTTAGAAAATCCAGTGTGAAAATGGTGTAATGCTATTTAAACTTGTATGGTGATCAGCAAAGTTAAAAATGAAATGTTTTCTAATTGACCCTTAATTGAGGTCATAGAGGTTTACTGATGTCAGTAAATGTCTAACTGACATTTACTGGCATATTTATGAAGACATGAGGAATGTGAGAAACTTGGTGAGAATCTTAATATTGACTTTTTTCATACTTCAGGCTATGACATTCACCGTCATTTTCTTTATATATTCATCTGTGTCATCCGTGTCATCGATGTCATCTGTGTCAAAGTTATATCAACTTTTATGAATATGTATTACATTAATTTTACTTGAAATTAGTATATACATTGAAAAACAAATTTAGGTGGAGACAATAAAACACGTTAATTAATAAGAGAAAATGGAGTTCAACAAAGTAACAACCCAAGGTTCTGTAGTTGTCACTGTTCCGCAGTGATGTGGAGTTAAGAGAAAAAAACTAAATGTTTCGTCTGATTGCATATGGAAAAGCCAGTCTTTTATCCACATGTTTAAAACAGGAGCACGTCTTTTTTCAGAAACTGTAAACCAACTAGTTGAAAGATTGACAGCTGAGTGAAGAGAACACAGCCTTATATTTGGTTTCAGGTAGCTGGAGTTGTAATCACAGTTCTGGTGATGAGGGGAATGGAAAGGTTTGCCTTTCACACGGCAACTTTAACAAACATAGCATAATATCTCCAATGCTATCCTAGTAATTTCCTGCTTTTCGGTCTTCTTCATGCACATTCTACACATTGCATTAATAGAAACTATATCAGAAAACTGGGCTTTGAGCTATTTGACATTTATCACAGTCTACAGGAATGACTAGATAAAGCAGCTACTAATCACTGAAGCAGTGTAGAAGAATTATATCTTTAAAAAGATACTAAATGTATTACAAAAATTTAAGTGCTACATCTTAGAAGTCTCATCATTTAGGCAGAGTATTCAGAGTCATTGAGTTTCTTCTCATGTAGTTTTCTTTGTATGTAAGTTGCCTTATTGAGAATTGGCGCCATTTAATGCAGGTATGTGTATCCATGGTAAAAAGGAAGCTAACTATAGCAAACACTTAGTAACCTTTGTACCTGCATATAAGGTATCTTTCTTTTGCTGGTAAGGAACAGACAGTCATCTTTTTTTCATGTACCCATAGATTTTGACTCCTTTAGAGGGATCAGAATTAGTTGAAAAGTTGTTATTCTTTGAGATACCAAAGATGAATATTCAGTTAACAAGAACAACAAGAGAAAAGTAACACAAAAGTCATGATATGTAAATTAAGACTGCCTGGGATCAAGTATTTAAATGGCAAAGCTAGAAAGACACTAAAAACACCTTATGTTTTCTTTTGTTTTCAACCCATGAACAAATAAATGTAGAAAACATGTTTATCTGTTTAGCAGGGCAAACAGTTTCCATAATGCATATATTGAAAGAGAATGTCTATTTCAGAATACTCAAGGAGATACAGTAAAAAGAGAAGGGAATAATAGAATTACTTGAATAAAAGCAGTTTTGACAAAGTTGAGGGTGGGGTTTCTCCTGTAAGTTTCAAGCCATGATACGTCCCCAGCTCTGATTTCTTGAGTAGATGTCATATGAAAAAAATTTCCCTTGGATTGTAGAATTCATAGATTGGGCTTAGTAGCATCATTAACATCAGAGCAGTTTATTTTCCTCACAGACAAGCCTGCTTGATCAAAATAAGATATAAATTGTTAGAATGCTTTGATAATTATTTATATAAAGACAAAGATAATATGTGGGTTTTGTCTTTATTTCATATTACTGTCTATGAATGGAGGAATTCAGAATTTATTTGTTCACTTTGATTTTATTAACTTTCAGGGATACATAGCAATATTTGAAAAATGGATATTTAGTCTTAGAGAAATAATTTATTCATTTTTTCCTTCTAATTATTCAGCATGGGGATATTGAGTTTCTTCTTCATACTGTAGTCTTCAAATCATAGTCATGATGTAAATTTAGCAATGATACTGTCTATCTTCTACAACAGTTTTGAGAAATATATACTGTATTTAATTTCTAGTATCCAAAAAACACTCTTCCTGATTTTAAAGTTGTAAAATAAATTTAGAGAACTTGAGGAGAACTTTCTAAAATAATTTATAACTAGTTGAGTGCTTTGAAATGAATTTATTTCCCTTAAAAATTAGATGTCCAATAATAGCCATATTTGTATACACAAATAAGCCTTATTTTACAAATTTATATAGTATGCATTGTTATATAAGATTACAAATGATGGGAATAAATTGTTTTTTCCAAATAGAAGACAAAAGTACATATTATTTTAGGATTGCTAACTTACCTCCATTACTTGGTCTTGACTAAAAGCCTAGTTTTTCCTTCCTGTCTTTTGGTGAAAAGCATATAAATATTTACATTTCATTTTGGAAACTGTGTACTTTTAAGTGTCATCAGTTCAGTTCAGTCACTCAGTCGTGTCTGACTTTTTGCAACCCCATGAACTGCAGCACACCAGGCCTCCCTGTCCATCACCAACTCCTGGAGTTCACTCAAACTCACGTCCATTGAGCCGATGATGCCATCCAGCCATCTCATCCTCTGTCATCCCCTTCTCCTCCTGCCCTCAATCCCTCCCAGCATCAGGGACTTTTCCAATGAGTCAGCTCTTTGCATGAGGTGGCCAAAGTATTGGAGTTTCAGCTTCAGCATCAGTCCTTCCAATGAACACCCAGGACCGATCTCCTTTAGGATGGACTGGTTGGATCTCCTTGCAGTCCAAGGGACTCTCAAGAGTCTTCTCCAACACCACAGTGCAAAAGCATCAATTCTTCAGCACTCAGCTTTCCTTATAGTCCAACTGTCACATCCATACATGACCACTGGAAAAACCATAGCCTTGACTAGATGGACCTTTGTTGGCAAAGTAATGTCTCTGCTTTTGAATATGCTATCTAGGTTGGTCATAACTTTCCTTCCAAGGAGTAAGCGTCTTTTAATTTCATGGCTGCAGTCACCACCTGCAGTGATTTTGGAGCCCAGAAAAATAAAGTCAGCCACTGTTTCCACTGTTTCCCCATCTATTTCCCATGAAGTGATGGGACTGGATGCCATGATCTTAATTTTCTGTATGTTGAGCTTTAAGCCAACTTTTTCACTCTCCTCTTTCACTTTCATCAAGAGGCTCTTTAGTTCCTCTTCACTTTCTGCCATAAAGGTGGTGTCATCTGCATATCTGAGGTTATTGATATTTCTCCCGGCTATCTTGATTCCAGCTTGTGCTTCCTCCAGCCCAGCATTTCTAATGATGTACTCTGCATAGAAGTTAAATAAGCAGGGTGACAATATACAGCCTTGACAGACTCCTTTTCCTATTTGGAACCAGTCTGTTGTTCCATGTTCAGTTCTAACTGTTGCTTCCTGACCTGCATACAGGTTTATCTTACTTAAAATTTTGGAGAGATTGTTACGCTTTGTGCATTTTCCCCATGTACTTCATCTTATTTTTTTACTTTAAAATAATTGTAGTGTATAACTAGATTTGGATGTATAATTGTACTTTTTCTTAATGGGAAAAGATAAAAATCAAGTATTAGAGATGAGATTAAAGCAGAATTAAAGAAAAAGCTAAAATACTGAAAAGGAGAGCCACATACATGAAATTCTCTGGAGATTATAGCTTAAATCTGTGTAAGTACAGTATCACTATTTGAAAAGCATGTGGTATTTGAAAGGATCAAAGAAAGCCCACACACCTTAAAAGCAGTTATTTAAGTAGACCATATAACATGTGACCTTTTGTGTCTGCCTTCTTTCAGTTAGCATAATGGTTTTGAAATTCATCAAAGTTGTAGCAGATATCCTTTCTATGTCTGAATACTCTGACACACACACATACATACACATAAGGCTCAATGCACACACGTACATACACAATACATACATTTCTCAATCTGTTTATACATTTATCCTCTGATGGGCATTTGGGCTCTTCTATATTTTGGCTGTTATGAATACTACTACTATAAACATTCATGCTCAAGTTTCTATATGGACATATGTTTTCATTTCTATTAGGTAGGTACATAGAAGCAGCATTTCTGTGTCATATGGTAATTGTGTGTTTAACTTTTTAAGGAAGAACAAATGTTTTTTCCATTGCAGCTATACTATTTTACATGGTCACTAGTAATATTCAAGGTTTCATTGTATTTTTCTACATATTTGTCAATGCTTATTAGTTTTTAGTTTTTGATCGAAGTTGTCCTAGAGGGAATGAAGTGCTTATTGAGTATTTATATATCTTCTTTAGAGAAATGTCTATTCAAGTCTTTTCACCAATTTTAAAATTTGGACTACTCTTGTTTGTTGAGTTGTAAGAGTTCTTTACATATTCTGGATATTAATCCTCTATCAGATATGTGATTTGCCATTTTTTTCCTCCATTCCTTCACATCATTGGTAACGTTCTTTAATGTACAAAAATATTTTAATTTTTATGAAGTATAATTTGTCTATTTTTTATTGCTCATGCTTTTGGTGTCAAATCTAAGAATCCATTGCCAAATCTGAGGTTATGAAGATTACCCTTGTGTTCTCTTCTGATAGCTTTATAGTTTTGGCTCTTAGCTTTAGGTCATTGATTTACTCTTTTTAGTTTTTATATAAGAAGTAAGGTGTGGGTCCATCTTCATTATTTGTATGTGGTTACCTATTTTTCCTTGCACCATTTGTTGAATAGATAGTTTTTCCCAGTTGAATGGTCCTGTCAAAAGTCAGTTGGCTATGGTTGAGTTGGTTTATTTCCAGACTTTGAATTCTATTCTTTTGGTCTCTGTATCTGTCCTTATGCTGATACTACAGTCTTTTGGTCACTGTAGCTTTGTATTAAGAAGTAAATTTTGAAATCGGAAAGTGTGAGTCCTCCAACTGTGTTTCTCTTTCTCAGTATCGTTTTGGATATTTGAGGTTCCTTGCAGTTTCATATATATTTAAGGAACTGTAGTTCACTTTGTGGAATACTGTCATCCTAACAATATTAAGTCTTTCCATTCATGAACATGGTATATATTCCCATTTGTTTAGGTCTTCTTTAATTTTTTTCAGCAATATTTTGTAATACTTAAAGTATAAGTCTTTTGCTTTCTTGGTTAAGTTTATTTCTCAGTATCTTGTTCTTATAAATGATATTGTAGATGGAATTGTTTTCTTAATTTCCTTTTCAGATTACTCATTGCTGCTGTATGGAAAGAAAACTGAACTATGTATATTGATCTTGTATCCTGCAACTTTACTGAATTTATTTATTAGCTTTGGTAGTTTTTTTGTGGATTCTAGGGGATTTTGTATATATACAGTCATGTCATCTACAAACACAGTTTTACTTCTTCCTATTTCTAAAAGACATTATGAATTTAGATGCATTTTCTTTCTTTTTCTTGACTAAATGCTCTGACTAGAACTTCTAGTAAAATGTTGAATAGAAGTGGTTAAAGTGACATTTTTGTCATATTCCTGATCTTAAGGAAATGCTTTCCTTCTTTTACTATTGATTATGACTGTGACTTCCTTATAAATTCTCCTTATCATGTTAGGGAAGTTCCCTTCTAACCTAGTTTGTGGGTCTTTTTATCGTGAGAGGGTGTAGAATTTTGTCAGATGTTCCATTTGTGTGTTTTGAGATGATAATGTCATTTTTTTCCCCTTTCACTGTCTCAATAGGGCTTGTACTACATTGATTGATTTTCAGAAGTTCAACCTCGATGGAATTCCTGACTTAAATCCCATTTGGTGATGGTGTATAATTTTCTTTAAAATGCTTTTAGATTTGGTTTGCTAGTGTTTTGTTGAGGAATTTTGTGTGTTTATTCATAAGACATATTTATCTGTGGTTTTCTTATGATATCTTTGGTATTAGTTATTATTATCTTTGGTATTACTGACCTCATAAAATGTGCTAGCTTTGTCAGTGTTTTGGAAGAGTTTGAGAAGGAATCATGTTAATTCTTCTTTAAATATTTGATAGAACCCACCACTGAAGTCATATGATCCTGACTTTTCTTTTTGGGGAGATTTTTATTAACTGATCCAATCTCTTCTCTTGTTATAAGTCTGTTAAGGTTTTCTACTCTTGGGCCTTCCCTGGTGGTCCAGCGGTTAAGACTCTGCACTCCCAATGCAGCAGGCATGGGGTCCATCCCTGATCAGGGAGCTAAGATCCTGTAGCCACATGGTGAGGAAAAAAAGATTTCCTTCTCTTTTGATAACTTGCATTTTCCAAGGAATTTGTCCATTTCATCTAGATTGACTAACATGTTGGTATAAGTCTATTCATAGTATTTTCTTACAATCCTTTTGATTTCTGTGAGGTCAGAGGTAGTTATTTGCATCTTCTTTTTTTCCTAATCTTGTTAAAGGTTTGTAATTTTTGTTGATTTTTTTTGTTTTCAAAGAACCAAGCTTTGGTTTCATTGATTCTCTCTGTTGCTTTTCTCTATTTTGTTTCTCTCTGCTGTAATCCCTATTATTTCTTCCTTTCTAATGGCTTTGTGTTTAGTTTCTGCTTCTTTTCTGGTTCCTTAGAGTGTGAAGTTGGGTTGTTTATTTGAAATCTTTTTTTTAGTGTAGGTGTTTATAGCTACAAACTTCCCTTGGAGCAGTGATTGTGCTGTATCCTTTAAGTTTTTGGTGTATTGTGTTTTTTATATCAAAGTATTTTCTAATTTCCTTAGTATTCTTTACCTGATCTTATATTGCTTAAGAATGTTATTTAGAGTTTTTAGTTTTTCTTTTGTTATTGATATCTAGGTTTGTTCCCTTGTGGTTGATTCCATTGTAATCACTCATTGTATGATTTTGGGTATTTTGAAGTTTGAGAATTCTTGTATGACCTAACATATGGTCTATTCTGGAGAATGTTCTACATGCAGGTGAGAAGAATATATGTTTTGCCATTGTTAGGTGGCATGTTCTATGTTGGTCTGTCAGATGTAGTTGATTTATAATGTTATTCAAGTCTTTTATTAGTGATTTTCTGTCTACATGTCCTCTGCATTATTGAAAGTGGGCTTTTGAAGTTTCCAACTATTATTGGAGACTATTTCTTCCTTCAGTTATGTCAGTGCTTGCTTCATACATTTTGAGGCTGTATTGTTTGATATATGTATATAATTGTTATATCTTCTTAGTGCATTGATCCTTCACTGTAAAATGTCTTTCTTTGTCTCTTGTAACAGTTTTATATGTAAAATCAGTTTTGTCTGATATTAATAAAGGTAGCCAGATTTCCTTTTGGTTGCTGTTTATAAAAATGAATTTTGTCTGATATAGGTAGCCAGGCTTCCTTTTGGTTGCTGTTTGCATGGAGTTTCTTTTTCCATCCCTTGACTGTTAACCTGTCTGTGTCTTTGGGTCTCAAATGCATCTCTTAAAAGCTGCATATAGCTGTATTATGTTTTTTAAAAAAATATTCTGCCAATATCTGTCTTTTAATTGTCAAGCTTAACTCATTCACCTTTAAAGTAATTACTGACAATGAAGGATTTATATCTGCAGTTTTGCTATTTGTTTTTTGTATTATTTTTTGTTATTCCTCAGCTTCTCTAATACTGACTTATTTTGTGTTTGATTGATTTTTTTCCTGTATATCATTTCCCTTTCCATTTCTTTTTACATGTATTTTTAGGTATTAGTGGTTACCATGGGAATTACAGTTAACATCCTAAATTTATAAAACTCTAGTTTGCATTGATACCAAGTTAGCTTCAGTAGCATACGTTGACTCTACTCCTAACTGGCTCCATCTTCCCCTTTATGTTCTTACTGTCATAGATTGTGTCTTTATGCATTGTGTGTCCATTAATATAGATTTATGATTATTGTTTTATACATTTGTTGATTAAATGAAATAGGAAATAAAAAAGAAGTTACATAGCAAAAATATAGCATTATTAGGTTTTATATTTATCTGTGTAGTGGCCTTTCTCATTGTTCTTTATCTCTTTGTGTAGCTTTAGGTTACTGTCTAGTATCCTTTTATTTCAATCTGAAGGACTTCCTTTAGCATTTCTCATAGAGCAGATAACTAGTAATGAATTCCCTTATCTTCCATTTAGCTAAGAATGTCATAATTTCTTCTTTATATTTGAAGGGTTGTTTTGCTGAATGCAGAATTCCTGGTTGACATGTTTTTCCTTTCAGTCTTTAAATATATTGTTCTACTGCCATTTAGTCTCCATGATTTTTGATGGGAAATACACTGTTAATCTTTTAGAGAAGCCATTTGAGCAGCCACTGATGTGATCAATCGCTTTTCTCCTGCTGCTTTCAAGTTTCTCTCCATCTTTGTCTTTTAGCAGTTTGAGAATAATATATCATGATGTGGATTTCTTTGAGTTTGTCCTGCTTGGAGTTTGTTGAGGTTCTTGTGCTCAGTCGCTTCAGTCGTGTCTGACTCTTTGCAACCCCATGCCCTGTAGCCTGCCCATCTCCTCTGTCCGTGGGATTCTCCTGGCAAGGATACTGGAGTGGGTTGCCATTCTCTTCTCCAGTTGAGGTTCTTGGATGTATATATTTATGTATTTCATAGAGTTTAGGAAGTTTTTGGATAATATTGCCAATATTTTTTTCTGCCTTTTTTCCTTTCTTTTCTCCTTCTGGGACTCTCGTAATATGTATATTGATATGTTTGATGGTATATCCCATAAGTCTCTGAAGCCTTGTTTATTTTTCCTGTTTTTCTTTCTACTCCTCACACTGGGCAGTTGACTCCTTCTTGAATCTGTTGTTGAATGTGTCTTGTGAATATTTAAATTTTACCTGTAATACTTTTCAATTACCAAATTTCTACTTTGAGTTTTAAAAATAATTTAATTTCTTTTAATTCTTTGTCTATGATTTTCTTTAGCTCTTTTAGCATATTTAAAGCAGTAACTTTCAAGTCTCAGTCTTGTAAGTTAATGCCTAGACTTCCTCAGGATGGGTTCCATCAATTTCTTTCTTACTTTTTATGTCCTGTGAATGAGTGACGCTTTCCTACTACTTCTTTGTGTGCTTTGTAATTATCTTGTTGCGATCTGGACATTTTGAACATTGTAATTCTGAAAATCTGGTTCTCCTACACCAAAGACTATTATTATATGATGAAGTCTGCAGTTGTTCATTTGTTTAGTGACTTTTCTACATTTTTTTTTTAAAAGCTTATATTCCTTGTCTTGTGTGGTCACTGAAGTCTATGTTTTGTTATCTCTGTGGTCAGCTAGTGACCTGACAGAAATTTCCTTAAATGTCTGGATACAATAAGAGTTAAAAAAAAAGTAAAAGGAATTCTGTCTCTTTAAATTCCATGGTGCCAGGGAAGCAGTTCAAACCATTAAGCTTGAATTAATAGCCAGCCTCTGTGCTGGCCACTTAGCGACCTGCCAGGTCACAAAACACAGAACTCTGGTTTTTTGAAGGAGAAGATCTTGCCTTGGTGCCAAAAGATTGAATCAGGAGTGGAGGATTATTGCTGCTTATGCATGATGTTGCAGTTCATGAAAATTGGCTGGCTGCTTTGTTTGTCAAGCACTTCCCTGGATGCTCCATGTGTTCAATTAGACCCCAGAGTTCTAAATTCTAGCAATTCTTGCAGCTCAATAGTTGTTTTGGTGAAGGGGCTGACTCTAGAGCTTTGTACTCTGTGATCTTCCATAATATCACTCCCTTCCATGGTCATTCTTAAAAGTGTTCCAGTTTGAGCAATACATTTTATTGTCACCCATTGGTAATTAAACGACAGGAGCAAGGGAAAAGATGAAAACAAGTTCTTACAGAGAAAATAAGCCATGAGAATCATCAATAAATGTCACTTGCTCGAAAAGTATAAACTGTCAAATGAATGCTACAGAGTTTTCCTAGTATCAGTTCCATATAGCTCCTCCCTTTAAAGAAATTTTTATTCTAGCCTAGCATCAATACTGTGAATGAAAGCCTTTGTTGGAAGCCTTGACAGATGACATTGATTTCCATTGTGAATTTAGATGTGGAGTATTGTCACTATAACATGTGAACTGAGATGTAGAGTCTGTGGGGCAGCCTTATCTCTTCCTGCTGACATGGGTGCCATATTGTCTGTCTTTCTACTTGCTCCCCTTTCTCAAAGCTGTGGGTGAGTCCTGAACAACTGCTTCATGGCTGTGTGAGGCCTTGTGTTGTGGAGGCCTGTTACAGACAATGCTCTTTAATTGGGCAGAAAAGGTGCTGCCTTGGCTTCTCTCCCATTTCAGAATGCTGAGAACATGATGTCACTGCAGCCTTTCTAGTCTATACCAGCTTGAGGAGCAGGATCCTAGGACTGAAAATCAAACCAGAGGCTTGGTATGTGGTGATAAGTGGCATTGCTTTTGGACTTTCAAATCTGGTTATAATGTAAGGAGGTACTTTTTTGAACATGGGTTAATATGTACTTACTTATTCTGAAAATTCGCTAGACTTCAGCTGCTGAATCCCACAAATGGTGATGCTCATCAAAGTTTTTGGTAACTACTCAGAAGAGAATAATAGAGTATATTAGGAAAAAATATTTTCAATAAGAGATCTTGGGTTGACTGGCAGGCTGACTGTCTCTCCAGCTCTTCTACACATACTCAGTGCTATAGGTATTAGCAAACTTAATTTTTAATAATGTAAGTAAATAAAAATGGAAATGACTTGTTTCCCTTCTTTTTGATCTATATTAAACATGCATAACTAATTTTGGTAAACTTGGGTGAAATAGTTTGCTGTGGTTGAATTTTAAATGCTAAAAAAAGAGGGTTATGAAAAAATGCCTATCAAAATATTAGCTATATCATGTGAAGGACTGAACATAGTATCTTGATAGTATAAAAAATTTCTTTAAAAATATTTTATTATACTTAAAATATCTAAATTATAATTATCTATTAAGAAACAAATAGTTTTAATCTTTTCCATAGTTCTCTATGTGATGTTAATGCAGTGTTCATTTATATTGATGCTTGAGTTTAATATTACTTTCTCTAGTATTAACATTGCCAATACCATAGCTTTGGTAATGCACATTTGAATATTTAATTATGTTTCTATAAACAGTTTCTCTAATGCTACATTTTCAGTGAATATGATGGGCCTTCTGTTAGTTCTGGCATTTGAGCGATCTTGCTTTCTATTTTTCTGTTACATATACAACGTGAAGTATTCCCACCTGAGATTTCCCTGAAGTTTCACTTGGGAAACAGAACCTAATTTGAAAGATGTTTTCTGTTGTATGTTGCTCAGATCAAGCTTTGCATTGAATCAAGCCAAATGATGAAAACAGTCCAGCCTTCTTTCCAGCAGAATGCAATTACCTCTAAGGCCTATAGTAAAAGACCAACTAATTGAGAACACTTGTCTTTGTTTTCAGTTAGCCAAGATTCTTACTAAGAGTGTCCATTTTTTAAATTCAAAAAGGTGGGTTTACTTTTAATGAACTAAGAGTTGGGAGATCTTAAAATTAAAGCATGTGCAGGTTATCCTCTTCCTCAAGGGGACATACACTACTCTTGTGCTCGTGTGAAGTAATAATGAGATACCATAAGCAAACAGTAGATGATTCATGTCAGATGGCTCTTCAATAACGTTAGGGGGGAAAAAAGCAGCTGATGTATGGGATATTGAAGGCAGATTAAGTTGTTAATGTATATTAGTATATTCTTAATTTCCTTTTAATTGAAAAAGACATATTGACTTTAATTAGAACCATTTCACAGGAACTGTCAATTAGCACATGTCAAACTAGTTAATTCAGAACAGAATTCTTTTAATTAGGGTCTGCTTTCCTTTAACTATGGGGCCAATGAAATCAGCCTTTCCTTATCTAGATTTTAAATGTCTCTAAGACATATAATACAAATGTAGACTCTTATCTATTATTAGAAGCCCATATGGATAACATTAAAATGATGATGCTGGCATTGTTCATGCAGCACAAATCAGAGTCCTTTTATGACTGTTAGAAAAAAAAAATGGCTTTGAACAAAGACTATTTTAAATACCAGATTTATCCTACTTTAAAGAGACTACAAAATTTATGACATGCATGTTCACATTTAAAGTATTATTTAATACGTCTGCTCAAATAAATGGGCCTATTCAAACGTTTTGTGTGTTCTGTCAGCCGAAGACACATAAAACATTGTCAAGCCATACAGCAACATTTTTCCCTTAAATGAACTGTAATCAAAAAGGGAAAACAGACTGAATGAATTTTTTTTGCATGACATAAAAATAGCATTGTTAACTTTCATTGCATCCAGAGATTTAATACCAATAGTTGATGCAGTGACTAAACCACTGGTAGTGAGCTAATGTGATCTTAGTAATCAGACAGTGTAAAATCCGCAACTTGGCTCTTGCTTAATGTAATGATGTGGAATTATAGCATTTTAGTTACAGTTGGCATGAGGATTGGCACATAGAATAAGCTTGGTGGGGCAGGGCTGTGTGGTGTTCACCTACAGAATAGGTATGCTTATAATTTTAAAAGAAGATTTTAAATTATATGTAAAGAGAGAGTTAATAGGAGATCCAGCTTACTTTATCATGTGAGGTTTAGTCACTATTTTACTCAGTTATAGCAAGCAAGGGTTACAGAAATTAATAAAAAGTATATTAATAAGTTAACTTTGAGATTCTAAAAATAATTATCTAGTAAGATATTATGTGTAACCTCAACTTGTTCATCTTATTGTAGGCACATTTAACTTCATAACAGTAGTGTACCTTTCTAAAGTATGCTATACTGTAACTATATCAGTGATTACATTTGTGAAACTGAATTAAATGAAGAATTGTAGTAATTTTCTAATATTGATCGACACAGGCAAAAGAACAAGGGCAATAAACAAATGAAAAAATGCTACCAAAAAACTCTATTCTTTTTCTTCCAGAGCTGATCGTTCTCTTCTGAACTGTTTCTAGAGCTACCTTACCTCTCTGTGTTTGACAGTGACAAACCCTCTATTTGACAGTGACAACCTGCATTCAGCATGTCCATATTTTGTTTAGATCTGTAGCTTTTAACTTTTTGGTGTCACTTGAATCTCTGATGAAAGATATTAATCCTCTTCCCAGAAAAATTCACATACTCATACATGCACTAAAATATTCAGGATGGGAAATCTTAACTTCTTAAAAAACAATCTGGCAAAACTTGCTAAAGGATGTAACCTCAGTTTGATATAACTAACGACTTGTAGTTTTGCAGAGCCTATACTTGGTTCTGGGAATATAACAATGAGTAAGATAAAACCTTAGCATCTGACTCACTGTGACAAGTTATTAGCACATTTTCAGAAATTACTGTATGATTCTTATTTTAACCGCTTTTACTCTCTGAACTGTTTAAAGTTTTATCTGTATTTACAAATCTTGTACAAGTATTCAATCTGAAGAACAATTTTACGTAAAAATTGTTTGACAAAAGGACTTCTTTGGTGGCTTAGTGGTAGAGAATCTGCCTGCCAGTGCAGGGGACACAGGTTTGATCCTTGACCTGGGAAGATCTCACATGCTATAGAGCAATGAAGCCCACGCCCCACAGCCACTGAGCCTGTGCTCCAGAGGCTGGGAGCCACACTCCTGAAGCCTGTGCACCCCAGGGCCCATGCTTGGCAAGAGAAGCCACCACAATGAGAAGCTGAAGCACTGCAACTAGAGAGTAGACCCACTTGCCGCAACGAGAGAAAAGCCCATGCAGGAACGAAGACCCAGCACAGCCATAAATAAATACAATTATTTTAAAAATTGCCTGAAAAATATAATTACTAGATCATTAGTGGAAGTTAATTTTATGGCTTTAACTCAACAGATTTTATTGATCCTTTTAATCTTATTTATAATTCTATTTTGTTTAATAATCATAGATAATACTAATATCCTAATTTGGACCCACCTTTTAGCTCTGTTTATTCATTTAATTATTTACAAAGAAGACATAAAGCATACTAATATCATTTTTATAAGTTAGTCTCATTTAAGCTTAAACCGTTGGTAATGATTTTGGGTGGCAGTGCTAGTTAATTTCTTGATTATCCATGATAGGTTGGCTGAGCAAGGTCTGTGCTGTATGTGCTAAGTTGCTGCAGTCATGTCCAGCTGTTTGTGACCCTGTGGACCGTAGCCCACCAGGCTCCTCTGTCTATGGGATTCCCCAGGCAAGAATACTGGAGTGGGTCGCCATGCCTTCCTCCAGGGGATCTTCCCAACCCAGGGATTGAACCTGCATCTCTTATGTCTCCTGCATTGGCAGGTGGGTTCTTTGTCACTAGCACCACCTGGAAAGCCCAAGATAGGTCTACTTTCCAGGAATATCAACACACCCAGTCTTAATTCCTTTCTATCTTAAAAGGGGTATATTTTGGGTCTTTAAGAGTGTACTATAGCATTATTAAATAAATATATAAAAATATAGATAGATATAAATATTTTCTTATATATATTTATAGATATATACATAAACACATAAATATATAAATGTATAAATAAATATATAAATATACATATGCTTAAGTATACTTATGTTCAGTTCAGTTCAGTTGCTCGGTTGTGTCTGACTCTTTGCGACCCCATGAATTGTGGCACGCCAGGCCTCCCTGTCCATCACCAACTCCCAGAGTTAACTCAGACTCATGTCCATCGAGTCGGTGATGCCACCCAGCCATCTCATCCTCTGTCGTCCCCTTCTCCTCCTGCCCCCAACCCCTCCCAGCATCAGAGTCTTTTCCAATGAGTCAACTCTTCGCATGAGTTGGTCAAAGTACTGGAGTTTCAGCTTTAGCATCATTCCTTCCAAAGAACACCGAGGGTTGATCTCCTTTAGAATGGACTGGTTGGATCTCCTTGCAGTCCGAGGGACTCTCAAGAGTCTTCTCCAACACCACAGTTCAAAAGCGTCAATTCTTTGGCACTCAGCTTTCTTCACAGTCCAGCTCTCACATCCATACATGACCACTGGAAAAGCCATAGCCTTGACTAGGCAGACGTTTGTTGGCAAAGTAATGTCTCTGCTTTTCAGTATGCTATCTAGGTTGGTCATAACTTTTCTTCCAAGGAGTAAGCGTCTTATAATTTCATGGCTGCAGTCACCATCTGCAGTGATTTTGGAGCCCCCCAAAATAAAGTCTGACACTGTTTCTACTGTTTCCCATCTATTTCCCATGAAGTGATGGGACCAGATGCCATGATCTTCGTTTTCTGAATGTTGAGCTTTAAGCCAACTTTTTCACTCTCCTCTTTCACTTTCATCATTTACTATGTTATTTTAGTCCAAATTTGCTCCTTGATTATCTGTAGCAATTTAAATTCCTTTGTCTATTTTAGCTTTTGAAAAACTGACCCTTAGTGTTTTGCCAGCAACAATTCTGACCTTACGAAGTTTATAGAACCCATGGGCCTTAACTTAGTTTAATTATCTTAATGGTATAGTGGTAGAGGTTTTATATATTGTGAAAAATTGGCAAAAACTATTCACATCATGTGTTTGTGAATCAAAACCATAGCCTTTTAACTCTGACTTTGTTAGCAGAATTTTAACAAATTATTTAAATTATTAAAAGCTATGATTTTTAATAGTTTTATCCAAACAGGAATATTCTAGAAGTCCCTAGAATGCTTCATTTAAAGGAAAGTAGCATTGAGGTTAAAATTTTTAGTGGTTACATTTTAAGAGTTAAAATAGAAACTTTCTCAATTACTTTATCTCCTTTCTAGATCCTTAATCAAGTTGTATTGATTTTATTAGGAGCTACATGCATCATTGTGTGTGGGATTTATGTTTCCTCTGTAATATACAATCCCTTCTCCATTTCTACCTAATGATAAACAGTTGTCTGGCATAAATTAATTATATATTGTAATATTTATTTATCTGTGGCTGTGTCAGGTCTTACTTGTGGCACGCAGGCTCCAGAGTGCATGGGCTTGGTGGTTGTAGCATGTAGGCTTGGCTACCCTGAGGCCTGTGGGATCTTAGTTCCCCAAGCAGGAATAGAACCCATGTCCCCTGCCTTGAAAGGTAGGTTCTTAACCACTGGACCACCAGGGAAGTCCCTATTACATTATAATTTAATAAATTTAATGTTTTGTAACTTGAGTGTTTTCATATAGCTTTTGGAAAGTGATAGATATTTGTTTCTATTTTTGTTTTTATTAGCCAATCTCAATTAGTTTGGTTCAATACTGTATTTATTGAACATCTATAATTTCCAGACACAGTTAATGTTAGGTATTATCTTATTGAATATTACTTGAAGCATTTATTTGCTTTTCTCTTGGTTGTGTGGAGTCTGTTTATTATTAATGTTCAGTGAATTAGCTATTGGCTGTTTAAAAATTATTTACTTATTGTTTTACAGTTGAAATATTTTCAAGGCCATTATCTTATGCAGGATGAATAATCCCATCATTACAGTTTAACTGTTTGCTTCACTGATATTTTTAGAAGGTTCTGCATATGGAAAAGCTTGTTCAAATTCTAGTATCACTATTTACTAGCTTTGTGTACTTAGATAAGTTACCTAACCTCTCTGAGCCTCAGTTCCCTCCTCTGAAAAATAATAATACCTACATTACAGTATTGTAAGGATTAAAAGAAATCTGTAAGTGTTGAAGTATGTAAAGCTTTGGTTTTTCCAATGGTTTTGTACAGATGTGAGAGTTGAATCATAAAGAAGGCTGAAAGTGAAAGTCACTCAGTGGTGTCTGACTCTTTGCAACCCCATGGATTGTAGCCCACCAAGCTCCTCTGTCCATGGAATTCTCCAGGCCAGAATACTGGAGTGGGTAGACATTCCCTTCTCCAGGGTTTCTTCCCGACCCAGGGGGATTGAACCCAGGTCTCCTGCATTGCAGGCTAATTCTTTTTTTTTTTTTTAATCCAGAAAATGTGTAATTAGAGATTGTATGATATACATGTTGAAAATCCAAAATAATCTACAAATAAATTATAAAATTATTAAGAAATATTGTTAGAGTTGCCAAAATGCATTGAATTCTAATTGAAAAACAATAAATACTTTACAAATGACATTTAAAATAGTATGAAAAATAATCACACATCCAGATTAATTTAAAAATATATGTAAGAACTTTAAAAATATATATCTTATTATTTTTAAAATTAATTTAAATTTATTTATTTTAATTGGAGGCTGTTGTATTGGTTCTGCCACACATCAGCATGAATCCACCACAGGCGTGCACATGTTCCCCATCCTGAACCTCCCTCTCACATCCCTCCCCGTACCATCCCTCCGGGTCATCCCAGTGCACCAGCCCCAAGCATCCTGTATTGAACCTGGACTGGCGATTCGTTTCTTATAGGATATTATACATGTTTCCATGCCATTTCCCCAAATCATCCCACTCTCTCCCTCTCCCACAGAGTCCAAAAGTGCAGGCTGATTCTTTACTGTCTGAACCACCAGGGAAGCGTGAGTGCCGAAGAATTGATGCTTCTGAATTGTGGTGCTGGAGAAGACTCTTGAGAGTCCCTTGTACAGTAAAGAGATGAAACCAGTCAATCCTAAAGAAAATCAGTCCTGAATATTCATTGGAAGAGCTGCTGTAGAAGCGCCATTACTTTGGCTATCTGATTTGAAGAGCTAACTCACTGGAAAAGAACCTGATGCTGGGAAGGATTGAAGGCAAAAGGAGAAAGAGCAGCAGAGGATGAGATGGTTAGATAGCATCACCAATTCAGTGGACATGAATTTGAGCAAACTCTGGGAGATTGTGGAGGACAGAGGAGCCTGGCGGGCTATAGTCTGTGAGGTCTCAAAGAATCGGACATAAATTAGCAACTGAACACCACCAACAACAGAAAAGCATTTAACATCATGTCAGTTAACATATTGGAGAAGGCGATGGCACCCCACTCCAGTACTCTTGCCTGGAAAATCCCATGGATGGAGGAGCCTGGTGGGCTGCCATCTATGGGGTTGCACAGAGTTGGACAAGACAGTGACTTAGCAGTCGGACATGACCGACTTTCGCTTTTCACTTTCCTGCACTGGAGAAGGAAATGGCAACCCACTCCAGTGTTCTTGCCTGGAGAATCGCAGGGATGGGGGAGCCTGGTGGGCTGCCATCTATGGGGTTGCACAGAGTTGGACACGACAGTGACTTAGCAGCAGCAGCAGTTAACATACTCAGTAAATATTTGTTCCTATCCCATGCAAGTTTGTTGTACTAACTGTCTTTACTGGGAAAAACAGCTATCTGTTAAATAAATTCACCCTCAGATGGAAATACAAATTGTTAACATGAGTGCTCTACTAATTTGATTGCTGATGGATATTAGCAATGTTCCTGGTGCTTGAGGAAAAGCTAGCTGATGACAGTCATCTACTTTTGACCAGCCGTCTTTTCTTCTCTGTGCTTGTGAAATGTTCTATGACTGTCTGAAATGGCTTCTAACAAAACCCCTTAGTTTATAATAGTTCAGTATAGGATATTAAAATATTCTTGAATAGCAGTATTAGCTCCTGAAAATACAAAAGAGGTATATAAAAATAGCCTATAATGATGCCAACCACAGGTAATTGCTATAAATATTTTGGTATGGTTTATGTATGTGTGCTGAGAATTTTAAGTCATAACATTTTATTCATAATTGTGATTTAAATGGCTGCATGGTGTTTATTTTAAATCTAAGCTTTGTTTTGAGCTTTGCATTTTTTTGTCCTTCTGCTCTAGTAAGTCATGCTGGAATACACATCTTTATATATATATATAAACTTTATTTCTGATTATTTCTTTAGGTTAATTCTTAGGAATAGAGTTACTGGCCAAAGAGAAGAAACAGTAATATGTTATAAATGTTATCCCAAATTGCTTTCTAGAAAGGTATCAGTTTATACCCTCATGAACCCCAAGTGTGACATTCTGACAGAAGAGAGTTACTTTTTTGAATATACAGTTTGGCTGGTAGTTAAGACAGTTGATTTGTATATAGTTTTTTGCTAATTGATTCTTGTGTAATTGATTCAATCTGGCACTTATTTAGGAAGAGGCCAAATAACATTCTAATGACCAATGGGATCTTGCCTGAGATTTTTAAAAAAGATGGCTTTTAGTTTAAAAGTAATGATTAAAGTAATATTTGTTAAGTGGTAACTGGTATGCCAGTGTGCCATAGTCATATCTTGATTTTTTTGTATGTGTTATGAGGTCTCTTCAGGGCTAAATGCTATAGTGATTTTTAGAGGAAAATGAGATTCTTCTAATGTGCAATTAAAATATTTGCATTATTGGCAGTATACATTATAGAGGAACTTGAGGGTAAAAATCAGCTCATTTTATTTTGTAGTAAAATAAAAAATAGGAAAAATGTGCTAACATGATAATATCTAATGAGGGAAATGTTCT